>NC_066532.1:4506658-4589158 GCF_024679095.1 Eriocheir sinensis | reverse complement strand
TTTCTCTTAACACTTGCTCGCTAACTCTTTTGATTCATACGCGCTGCTTCCTGGTTTTTGTTTAGCGTCTTCTAGTGACCTTTCTTTTTTTTCTTTTTTTTTTCGCTTTTTTTTCGTCTCCTCTTCTTCTTCTCTTTGATTCTTCCTTCATCTTCATGTATTCTCATTTTCCTCCCCTCTCTTCCTTTGCCTCTCCTTCCTTTACCTTTACTTTTCCCTTTCATTTATCCTATTTTCCTCCTTCCTCCTTTCTCATCCATCATCCTCGCTTTTCCCTCTCCCCTCCCTTCCTTCTCGTCTTCCCTTTCCCCTTCATTCATTCCCTCTTTTTCTACGTTCTCTTCCTTCGTTTCTCATTTATCTCCTTCATACTTCCTTTCCCCTTCCTTCCCCCCCTCTCGTACCTTTCCTCTTTTCCCTTTCTTCCCCTTTCTTCTCCCTTTCTTTCTTCACACGGCTGCTAATGTAAGGGAGTGTACCTGACGCATATAGTTTTTTATTTTTATTTTTCCATTTATCGTTGCATACCACCGAGTACAGGAATGGTCTCTTTTCTTTCCTTCCCCTTCCCGTTATATCTTCTCGCCGTAAGACTTTCCCTCATAACAGAACTGCGAGCCCTTCCCGTTAGAGTATAAGAATGTCACGTTAACTTAGAGTAGCAAAGAATAAAAAATCCGGGCCGTTTATTTTACTCTCCTCTTTAACCTCCCGCTCAGTCCGTCCCGCTAGACTTTCCATTGTAACAGAACTGCGAACCCTTACCGTTAAACTATAAATAGAATGCTCCTTGAACTTGATGGCGAAGAAAATATGAAAATAACTGTCCATATCCGTTTCTTCTCGCTCATCTTCGCCTTGTGTTGACGCCTCACCGCTAGACTTTCCCTTGTAACAGAACTGTGAACTCTTCCCGTTAGAGTGTGATATTGTTTCGCTAACTTAAAATAGCAAAGAAAAACATAAAAATAACTCTGTATCCGTTCCTTCTGGCTTATTTTCGCCTTTTGTTAACTCCTCACCGCTAGACTTTCCCTTGTAACAGAACTGTGAACTCTTCCCGTTAAAGTGTGATTTTGTTTCGCTAACTTAAAATAGCAAAGAAAAACATAAAAATAACTCTGTATCCGTTCCTTCTGGCTTATTTTCGCCTTTTGTTAACTCCTCACCGCTAGACTTTCCCTTGTAACAGAACTGTGAACTCTTCCCGTTAAAGTGTGATTTTGTTTCGCTAACTTAAAATAGCAAAGAAAACCGGATACATATAAAAATAACTGTCCGTATCCGTTCCTTTTCGTTCCTCTTCACCTCCCCGTTCCCTCCTTGCCGCTAGACTTTCCCTCATAACAGAAGTACGAACTCTACCCTTTGAAATATAAATAGATGTTTCGTTAACTTAATACTGAAGGAAAAGGAAAAGATAACTGTCTATATCCGTTCCTTTTAGCTCCTCCTTCGCCCTTAGTTTACTTCTCGCCGCTAGACTTTCCCTTGTAACATAACTACGAACTCTACTCTCTGAAATATAAATAGAATGTCTCGTTAACTTAATACTGGAGGAAAAGGAAAAGATAACTGTCTATATCCGTTCCTTTTAGCTCCTTCTTCGCCTCCGGTTCACTCTTCACCGTTAGACTTTCCCTTGTAACAGAACTACGGACTCTACTCTCTGAAATATAAATAGAATGTCTCGTTAACTTAATACTGGAGGAAAAGGAAAAGAAAAACGTCTATATCCGTACCTTTTAGCTCCTTCTTCGCCTCCGGTTCACTCTTCACCGTTAGACTTTCCCTTGTAACGGAACTACGGACTACCCTTTGTATCGTTAACTTGAAATAGCAAAGGAAAAGGTAAAAAAAAAACGTCTGTATCCGCTCCTTTTAGCTCCTCCTTCGCCTTTAGTTCACATTTCGCCGTCAGACTTTCCCTTGTGACAGGAGTACTAACTCTACCCTTTGGCATATAAATAGAATGTCTCGTTAAATTAATACTGAAGGAAAATGAAAAGATAACTGTCTGTATCCGTTCCTTTTAGCTCCTCCTTCGCCTTTACTTCACATCTCGCCGTCAGACTTTCCCTTGTAACAGGACTACGGACGCTACCCTTTGAAGTACTTATAAAAAAAAATGTACCGTCAACTTCGTAACAAAGAAGAAAAAAAATGAAGAAAAAAGTCTGTATCTGTTTCCCTTCCCTCCACCTTGGCCTTCCCTTTAACTATTCACCGCCAAACTTTCCCTCATTAACAGGACTGCAGATTCTCCAGCGTCGAACTCTAAAAATATGCTTCGGTACCTTAAAATATATCAAAGAAAACTGTATGTCTCCGTTTCCCTCCGCTCCTCATCCGCCTCCCCGTTCCTTCCTTATCGCTTGACTTTCCCGATGTAAATATGGACTCTTACCGTTGAAAATCGTACAAGGAATGTGTTTCGGAACCTTAAAAGCAAAGAATAATAAAAAAATGTGACTCACCGTTGAAAATCGTACAAGGAATGTGTTTCGGAACCTTAAAAGCAAAGAAGAATATATTAAAAAAAACTGTGTATCTGTTTCCCTTCTCTCCTCACCCTCCTTCCCGCTCCCTCCTCACCGCTAGACTTTCCCTTGTAACAGGACTATTGACTCACCGCTGAAAATCGTACAATGAATGTGTTTCGGAACCTTAAAAGCAAAGAAGAATATAAAAAAAAACTGTATCCGTTTTCCTCCGCTCCTCATCCGCCTCCCCGCTCCCTCCTCACCGCTAGACTTTCCCTTGTAACAGGACTATTGACTCACCGCTGAAAATCGTACAATGAATGTGTTTCGGAACCTTAAAAGCAAAGAAAAATATATAAAAAAAATGTGCATCCGTTTCCCTCCGCTCCTCATCCGCCTCCCCGCTCCCTCCTCACCGCTAGACTTTCCCTTGTAACAGGACCGCCGCGTGAAGCCAAGACAAGACATTCCTGGGCGTGGCGTCTTGGCGCGAGTATGCTCTTGGCTAACGGGACGCGGCCTGTACCGGGGCCTCGCGGGTAACGGGAAGCTGCTGCTGCGACACGGATCCAGCCATCGTTACCAGACTCACGGTGGTGCTCTTAAACGCTTCCACCTCTCACGTCAAGTATTTTCAAAGGCCCAGGAGATCAGTTGGGTTCTAATGAGTGTTTCTTTAGGTTCATCTATTTCCAAAGGCCCAGGAGATCAGTTGGGTTCTAATGAGTCTTTCTTTAGGTTCATCTATTTCCAAAGGCCTTGTGAGGAGATACGTTGGGTTCTAATGAGTGTTTCTTTAGGTTCAACTATTTCCAAAGGCCTTGTGAGGAGATACGTTGGGTTCTAATGAGTGTTTCTTTAGGTTCAACTATTTCCAAAGGCCTTGTGAGGAGATACGTTGTGTTCTAATGAGTGTTTCTTTAGGTTCAACTATTTCCAAAGGCCTTGTGAGGAGATACGTCGGGTTCTAATGAGTGTTTCTTTAGGTTCACGGTACAGAGAAAGGGTCACACTACCACCAGGGTCATAAAACTACCCCTGGAATTCCCGAAAACTAATACGAAAGCCTTGTCAAATGTGTGCTTTGGGTAACTTTATTTTCTCAGGTCGGTATTCCCAACGCTTCCACCTCTTACGTCAGCTATTTCCAAAGGCCGAAAAGGAGATCAGTCGGGTTCTAATGAGTGTTTCTTTAGGTTCACGGTACAGAGAAAGGGGCAAACTACCACCAGGGTCATAAAACTACCCCTGGAAATCCCTCTTCTCTTTTCTATTTTTCCTTTTTCTCCTCTCTTTTCTCCTTTTCCCTTCCCTTCTCTTCTTTCTTCTTTTCTCTTCCTCGTTCTACTTCTCGTCTCTTCTGCTTCCCTTCGATTCTTCCTACTTTCTTTTCGTCCCTCCTCTTCTTTTCTCTTCTCCCGTTCTCTTTTCTACTTATCTTCGCTTTCCTTCCTTTCTCCTTCCTCCATCTCGCTTCTCTCCTCGCCCTGATTCATCTCCCGACACCTCCTGCGAAAGCCTTGTCAAATATGTGAGTGCTGGGGCGTCGAAGTGTTTAAGAATATGATGAAGTAAAGAAAAATAACAATACGGAAGAAAATAAGAAAGGATGGAAGAGCGAAAACACGACGTCGAAAGGATGAAAGAAAAAAGAGAAGAAGAGATGTTTAAGAATATGATGGAGTAAATAAGAATAACAATACGGAAGAAAATAAGAAAGGAAGGAAGGGTGAAAACAAGACGTCGAAAGGGTGAAAGAAAAGAGAGAGAAGGATGGAATAGAGGAAAAAAAAATCATCGGGTATTTTGTATGATTTCTTTACTCTCAGACCCCAAAATTGTCTTACGCAAATTACGATAGTGAATCCAAGTTATCGTTCAAACCGTTACTTACTGATTGCTTTTTTGCGATAGTCATGAATCAGTAACCGGAAAATGCAATGTGTGCTGAGTAGGATCCTCTGGTAACTTTGGATCCAACACTCTTCATACTTGTTGGAAAGGGATCGAATAGCGTTGTGTTAGTGTAATCCGTTCGTTGAGATGCTTCTGTAACCTGAGAGAGAGAGAGAGAGAGAGAGAGAGAGAGAGAGAGTATATATTCGACAAGATAAAAGTAAACTCAACAAACTTAATAATGAGAGAGAGAGAGAGAGAGAGAGAGAGAGAGAATCTAATCCTTTTATAACAACTCTTGACCTTCGATAAAACTTTTTAATATGGAGTTTTAAGTTGAATTCGAGGCCATTATCGTTTCTTTTTTTTCTTTTTTATTTATTATATTATTATTATTATTGTTATTATTATTATTATTATTATTATTATTATTATTATTATTATTATTATTATTATTATTTTGGTTAAGAAAGAGGATGTGTGGGATCACGATTCCTCTTTATTGTTGCAGGAAGTATTATGAAGAATTATAATGAGAGAGAGAGAGAGAGAGAGAGAGAGAGAGAGAGAGAGAGAGAGAGAGAGAGAGAGGAGGAGGAGGAGAAGGAGGAGGAAGAGGAGAAGGAGGAGGAAGAGGAGGAGAAGGAGGAGGAGGAGGAGGAGGAGGAGGAAAGGACAAGGTTAGGGTGGAGCAGAATTAGTGGGAGGAGCTGATGTGGAATGGATATAGGAAGGAAGAAGTGGAGAAAGAAAATAAAGAAAAGAGAAGGAGAGGAGTAGAGAAAAGAATGAGAGGGGGAGGAAAAGTAGGATATATGGAAGGGAGAAAATGGGAAGGTAGAAAGAAAGGAAGGGAGGAACGAAGAGAAGAAAGAAGAGAGAAAGAGAGCAAGAACGAAAAGAATGATAAGGGGAAGAATAGAAGAATTTATGAAGGAAGAAAGAAAGAAAGGAAGGAAAGAAATTATGAAAAAAATGAAGAAAAAGAAGAAATAAAATACATAAAGATAAAAGAAGGAAGCAAGAAAGGAAGGAATTAAATAAAAAAAGAATAAGGGAGTCGATAAAATATGATAATTAAAAGGAAGGAATGAGGAAATAAAAAAAATGGAAATATGGAACTTAAGAATAAAATTTGAAAAAGGGAGAAAAAAACGGAAATAAGAAACTTCGGAAACAGAATAAAAAAGAAAATAAGAAAAGGAAATGAGAAAATCAGGAAAGAAAACATGAAAAGAAAGGAAGGAAAGAAGAAATGAAGTAAATGAAGAAAATAAAGAAAATAATAAAAAGGAAATAAATTCAGGAAATAAAAAAGGAGGGAAGGAAAGAAGAAATGAAACGAGAATAAGTAAATGAAGAAAAGAATGATAGCAAATAAAAAGGAAATAAAAAAAAGAAAATAAGGAAACCAGAAAACAAATTACGAGAAAAAGGAGGAAAATCATAAAAAAGGGAAAAGAAAGTTAGGAAATAAAATATAAAAAAAGAACGTAAAAAAATATAAAGAAGATAAATGAATTAGAAAAGGATGAAAAGAAGAAGCAAAAAAAAGTAAAAAAAAGAAAAGCAGAAAATACTGAGAAAATAAAAAAAAAATAAAAATGAAGAGGTCAGGAAAAATGAGGAAGGAAAGAAGAAACAAAAAAAAAATAAGGAAGTCAAGAAATAAATCACAAAAAAACAAGAAGAATTAATAAAAAAAGGAAAACAGGAAATCAGGAGGGAAATTATAGAAAAGGGAAGATAAAAGAAATAAATCAAACAAGGAAATGAAGAAAGAAATCACAAAAAATGGAAAAAATAAATAAAATAAGGAATCAGGAAGTGAGAAAAAAAATCGCAAAAAAAAGAAAATTAGAAAGACAAGAAACTTATAAAAAAAGAAGGAAAGACAAAAAAATAAAAGGAAATAAGGAAGTCAAAAAATAACCCACAAAAAAAGGAAGGAAAAAATAATGAGATAAGGAAAATAGGGAAAAAAAATCGCAAAAAAAAGAAAATTAAAAAGACAGGAAACTTATAAAAAAAAAGGAAAGACAAAAGATGAAAGGAAACAAGGAAGTCAAAAAATAACCCACAAAAAAAGAAGGAAAAAATAGTGAAATAAGGAAAATATGGAAAAAAATCGCAAAAAAAAGAAAATTAAAAAGACAGAAAACTTATAAAAAAAGGAAAGACAAAAGATAAAAAGGAAACAAGGAAGTCAAAAAATAACCCACAAAAAAGGAAGGAAAAAATAATGAAATAAGGAAAATATGGAAAAAAATCGCAAAAAAAAAGAAAATTAAAAAGACAGAAAACTTATAAAAAAAAAGGAAAGACAAAAGATGAAAGGAAATAAGGAAGTCAAAAAATAACCCACAAAAAAAGGAAGGAAAAAATAAGTAAAAAAAAAAAGAAGATCAGGAAGTGCGGGAAGGAACGCTGGCGGAGTATTTTCAGCCCCGTGAATCTGCATGTTTGACACTTTACCTCCATCACCCTGACTCGGGGCTTCATATTTCAGGGGGAGGAGGGGAGGGGGGGGGGGAGTAGGAAGGTAGATCATAAGGGAGGAAGTGGTGGGAGGATTCAGGAGGTAAAGTGGATGGAGGAGCAGGTGATGGGTAAAGGGGGAGGAAGCGGTGGAGAAGGGGGAGTAGGGAAGTGGAGGGAAGAGGGAGGAAGTAGAGTGGGACTGAGTGGGTAGAGGTAAGATGGGATTGGAAGAGAGAAGTGGGAATGGGATGGGATGGGATGGGAAGTAGGTATGTTATAGGAGAGTTATGGGAAGGGGAGGAATGTGGGGGATGAGTTGATAGAGGGGGAAAAGTGAGGTTGGGTGGATAGAGTAGCAGGTGATGGGAAGAGGGGGGAGGGGGAGGAGGAATGGGAGAAGGGGAAATGAGGAGAGGGAGGATGGATTGTAGAAAGGGGAGGAGACGAGGGCAAGAAAAAACAAATTCATATATATCGATAACTTTTACCAACACTCCACGAAACACCTTTTAAACATACCAAACAAACAAACACTAAAACACGTTGACAAAAGAAATGACAAAATACATATTTCAAGTCGAATATTATGAGTCAGAGCGTTAAGAAGCAGGGGGGAGTCAGTGCTTCGATGCTTCAAATCAAAGGGTTCAAACTTCACGACACGAATGAAGCTTCTTGTGTAGTCGGGATGCTGAGCTTGACGGAGGAGGGTGTGGGTGTACTGTCCGTGAAGAGACCAAGGACGCCCCCTCACTAATCATCTTCCAGTGTGGTCTGTCCCAACGTTGCCAGATTGTCTTACTCAGCCTCATATTTATCGACTTCCGACCCAAAAACTGTCTCGTGGACCCTAATAAGGAGATTCACTTATAGTTATCGTTAAAATAGTTAATTCCTGATGTTTCTTGGCAATAGTTAGGCGTCAGAAACCGGTAAATACTATGCTCTGAGTACGACAATCTGGCAACGGTGGTCTGCCCGTGTATCGTCCTCGTAAGGGCTGGACGGTGAGTGGACGTTGATCTGTTTGTGTCTCGGCGAGGATCGAAACCCTTCAGGACACCTCTCAAGACTACCTTCCTGTGAGTTATGTTATCTCTTTCACGACTCGTTGAATGCCGCGTCACACTTAAACATGGCGAATTTGTTCCCGAGCCAAGCCGACTTGCGACGCGGCTCAACTTCGCGAAAAGAACTCGGGAGCATCGTGTGGTGGTCATCCTCTCCACATCATCTATAACTTACGCTTCACACACTTAGCAGTAACACGTACCCGAACACTCACGGTTACAACTAAGCGGTAAATCCATATTGGTGTTGCAGGGTTTAAAAGAGTACTGATTCCCCCTCTTCTTCCCCTGCCTATGTTTCCCTAACCCCTGTATTAACAAGCGCTAGTAGCTACTGATCTTACATACAAACCCAAACACATAGACATAATACATCGGGCTACTGATACGACCCTTATAAAATCTGTCGTAATAATAAAGCTGGTAAATCCATATTGGCGTTGCAGGATTAAAAAGAGTACTGACTCCCCCTCTTCCCCTGCGTTAGTAGCTACAGATCGTATATACAAACCCACACACACAGACAGAATACATCGGAATACTAACATGACCCTTATATAATCTGTAGTCAGCGTTAACAGGAACCAACAAATAACAACCCCTCCCTCCCCACCCACCCACCCACACACACACACACACAGAAAAAAAATCATGACACACGTGGATAATATTAATGAGTAGCAAATGTAATAAACGTGGATGTGACAGGTGAATCACGTGTTCCACCATCACAGTTCGCTGCCGTCAAAGCCCAGTCGAGTGGCAGGTGTGAAAGGGAGAGTAATGACCGTCCGGGAAAGTGGTTTATGGGTTTCATCAGGAGACCGAATCGCGGCGGTATAGTAGTAAATAATGTTAATTTTATAGCGCTACGTTGTTATTGTTATAGTGTTGTTAGTGTTGTTGTTTTTAAGGGGAGTTATTTTGTGTTGGTGTGTGTTGCGTTTTGTAGCTGTTTTGGGATTGGTTGTAATTTGTGTTGCGTTTTGTAGCTGTTTTGGGGACTGGTTGTAATCTGTGTTGCGTTTTGTAGCTGTTTTGGGGACTGGTTGTAATCTGTGTTGCGTTTTGTAGCTGTTTTGGGATTGGTTGTAATTTGTGTTGCGTTTTGTAGCTGTTTTGGGGACTGGTTGTAATCTGTGTTGCGTTTTGAAGCTGTTTTGGGATTGGTTGTAATTTGTGTTGTCCATTGCTACTAATAATGTTATCTTCCTGTATTTTCATTTATTCATTCATTCATTTTGGTGCGCGTTATTTTATGTTGATGTTTGAAGTTTTTTTTGGGGGGGAGATTGGTTGGAAATAAGTATGTTCTCCAATTTGTACGCACTCCTCTTATTAGTACTTGCATCATGTGTTGCCTTTTGCCACTAATAATGTATCTTGCTATATTTTCATTTATTCATCATTCATTTAGAGTGAGTTATTTTATGTTGTTTTTTTATTTTTTATTTATTTATTTTTTTTTTTTTGGGGGGGGAGATTGGTTGGAAATAAGTATGTTCGCCAATTTGTACGCACCCCTCTTATTAGTACTTGGATCATTTAGAGTGAGTTATTTTATGTTGCTTTTTTATTCTGGGGCGGATTGGCGGGAAATAAGTCTATTCGCCAATTTGTACGCACTCCTCTTATTAGTACTTGGAACATTTAGAGTGAGTTATTTTATGTTGCTTTTTTATTCTGGGGGGGATTGGCGGGAAATAAGTTTGTTCGCCAATTTGTACGCACTCCTCTTATTAGTACTTGGGTCATTTAGAGTGTTATTTTATGTTGCTTTTTTTATTCTGGGGGGGATTGGCGGAAAATAAGTCTATTCGCCAATTTGTACGCACTCCTCTTATTAGTACTTGTAACATTTAGAGTGAGTTATTTTATGTTGCTTTTTATTCTGGGGGGGATTGGCGGGAAATAAGTATGTTCGCCAATTTGTACGCACCCTTCTTATTAGTACTTGGATCGGACACTACTTAGGGAAATGAAACTACTATAAAAATGAAATACCGTCGAAATAATGCGTATCGCCCTTTTAATATGGCCTGGCTTTATGTTTATACCTCTGTTTATACGAATTTAATTGTGATGTACTGTGTGTCCCTCTACCAACGTTGGCATATTATCGTACTCAACACATTGCCATTATATCTAACCGTGACGTTACCATGAGTGAGCTCCTATATCAACGTTGCCATATTATCGTACTAAACACACTGCAACTTTATATCTCTAACCCAAAACTGTCGTACCCACACAAATACCGGTAATCAATCAAGCTAACTGTCAGAAATTTGATTATCGATGTATTTTACACTCCTGAAAAGGCTAAATCGACGGTCCCGGGGCTGTTTTGATTCTCGTATTCCGGAATGATTATTGTACATCTAGGAACGCTGCGATGTGCTTGTAGCCAGAACTATAAACACCCTTCACAAGTTATCGTACTCAGAGCCTCGTATGTACCTGCTTCTGAGCCATAGCTATTGCCAAAAAACACCAATAATTAACGATTTTAACGATAACTATATATGAAGGCAGTTATTGGGGTCAAGGAGGCAGTTTTGGGGTTGGAAATCGGCAAACATGGGAGGCTGAGTACGACAATCTGGCAACGTTGACCATAAACAGAAAGGTATTGCCATCTTCATCACAGTCGCCATGTTGTTACCAAAAGAGCCGCGGAAGACAATTAATACCCAGGACATTTATTCACATGTTTTAAGATCTGCCTATGGCGCCGATGGCTTTCTTGGTGGGTCCTGGTGGTCGGTCCCAGTCAGAGGTGCCAGATCGTTCTTCTATTTACCGATTTCCGACCCCAAAACTGTTTCCTGCACCCTATTAACGAGATTTATTTATAGATATCGTTAAAATCGTTAATTTCTGATGTCTCTTGGCGATAGTTAATTGTCAAAAAACGGTAAATACGATGCTCTGAGTACGACAATACGGCAACGGTGGCCCCAGTCCTTTATAGCGCCGGCAAGTGTTTATAGTGGCGCCATCTTGCACGGCTCAAGCTGTCTCCCGGAGCTCATCTTTGATCCTCTTTTTAGAGAGAGAATCTAGAGTCTGGGTTGACAGGTGGTCTTCAGGGGCGGTATTCCTAAACATATCGGTGCCCAAGTACACATATTTCATAAAGATTCCTAGGAGTTTGGGGCATTTCCGAGGGTAGTTTAATGACCCTGGTGGTAGTCTGAACCTTCCTCTGTACCTCGAACCTAAAATAGCACTCATTACAACCCGATTGATATCCTTTCTGGACTTTTTAAATAGTTGATGTGAGAGGCGGAAGCGTTTAAGAATACCAACCCAGGACAGCATGTGGGTAGACTCAGGACCCTGGGTAGTCTTGGGCCACTCGGCGGTGACTGAAATATCCCAGGTGTGGCGGCGGGCGGGACGCGAACCAACGCCCTCCTGAACAACGCGGCCGTACGCTGACCACTCAAACCGCCTCCCTGGGCATAGTCTTTCTTTCAACTGTAACTATGGCTCTGCTTATATCTATTTATCTATCTGTACTTCCATCTATGTCTGTCTGTAACTATGGCTCTGCTTATATCTATTTATCTATCTGTACTTCCATCTATGTCTGTAACTATGGCTCTGCTTATATCTATTTATCTATCTGTACTTCCATCTATGTCTGTAACTATGGCTCTGCTTATATCTATTTGGGGAGGCGGTGGCTGAGTCGTCAAAGTAACGGCCTCGTGTTCAGGAGGACGCGAGTTCAATCCCCGCCCGGTGCCACCAAGCTGGGATTTTTCAGCCGCCGCCGAGTGGCTTAAAACTACCCACATGCTGTCCAGAAGACCACCTATCAACCCGGACTCTAGATTCTAGGATCAAAGATGAGCTCTGGGAGGGCAGCATGAGCCAATGCAAGATGGCGTCACTATAAACACTCGCCTGCGCCAGAACGGGCTGGGCCGACCATCAGGACCCGCCGGAATGAAGCCTTGGACCGACCATCAGGATCCACCGGGAAGAAGCCTACCGGCGCAATAGGCAGCAATGTAAAAAAAAAAAAAAAAAAAAAAAAATTATCTATCTGCATTTCCATCTATGATCTGTCTTCCTGTTTATCCTCTTTTATTTATTCCATTACGAATTAACTTAACCTACTCATTTGTAAATCTCTGTACTGCTCTGTTTTCTCTCACGTCACACATTTTCCCCCTTCCGAGCCTTTTCCGAGTCGCGCTTTGCATTTTTTTCCTCGGATGACAACACCATCGTCGCTACTTTTCCCTGTCCGTCGTTCTCGTCAGCGGCGTCGCACCGGCTCTGTTTATTATGAAGGCGACACATGCGAGGTCCTCCGCGTACGCCGTGTTGCCGCTATTATTCACCGTCCACGCGCGAGACACTACGAAAACGGGCGCTGTATGAGGTGTCGGCCTGATGCGCTACACTGCCTCGTCTGGATAATTACTGATCTACTTCCTGCCCTTACCTTGCCGCGGGTTAGGTAATGCTTGTTGTGTTGTGTTTTTCTTTCCCTTAGGTTTAGAAAGGGGTTTGTTTGACATTACTTACTCCCTCTATCCTTTGTAACACGCGCGGGGCTGTATGTTTACTGCCCTGCCTCCTCTCCTTGCATTGGGTTAGGTAATACTTTTTTTCGGTTCCTTTGGGTCGAAAAGGAGAGTATTCTGTTTGCCATCACTATTGACTCCTCGAATCCTTTTATAGCACACAGGAAAGGGCTCTATGGTCACTACTCTGCTTCCTGCTCTTGCTACGGGTTATGTAATGCTTGTTTTGTTTTCCCTTAAGCCTAGAAAGAGATTTTGTCTGGTATCATCACTGACTACCTTTATCCTTTACACTATACAAAAAGGGTTGTGTTTGCTGCTTTACAACCTGCCAATCATTGCTGCGGGTTATGTCATACTTGTTTGGATTTGTTTTCCCTTAAGCCTAGAAAGAGGTTGTTCTGTGTCCCATTATCAGTGACTCCCTTTATTTTTATTTTTATTCTTTTATGGTGCCGGTAGGCTTTCTTTTCTTGATGGGGCCGGATGGTCGACCCCAGCCCGATATAGCGCAGGCAAGTGTTTATAGTGGCGCCATCTTGCTTGGCTCATGCTGTCCCCTGGAGCTTATCTTTGATCCTTTTTTAGAGGGAACCTGGAGTTTGGGTTGACAGGTGGTCTGCAGGACAGTATGTGGGTAGTCTTAGGCCACTCGACGATGACTGAAAAATTCCCAGCTTGTTTGTAGCGGCGGGCGGGTCGCACAATGACCACTCAGCCACCGCCTCCCCATCCCTCATGTGAAATAATGTTATATGTTCTTGTTGGATCACCATTTCTTTCTAACAAAATCATTTTTTTTACTCACCTTTTCCTCTCCTTGTTGCCTTACCATTTTCCTCCTCCAAGACGCACAGGACCTCTGAACCCTTTGCCACCACTCCTCGCAGGAACTCCCCCCCCCCCCCCCCCTCTCTCTCTTTCTCTCTTGCTTGCGGGACACGGACGTACTTTTCGCATATAACTTATAACTTCATTTAACTTTGTACTCCGAGTTTCCTTCCTTCCCTTACCTGGGCTCAGTACTCCGGCTCCTTTTTTCCATTGTGCGCCCGAGAGCAGAATTTAATTATTTCGCAACAAACGCCGTAGACCAAGATTGTATGGGGAGGGCAAATGTCTTTCATACCAGAGAGAGAGAGAGAGAGAGAGAGAGAGAGAGAGAGAGAGAGACGGACAGACAGACACAGACACAAAGATAGAGAGATAGACAGATGAAAAGATGGATCGACAGATTGAAAGATAGATAAATATAGATAGATAGATAGAGAGACATATAAAGAGATGGAAAACTTGATAGAGGACAGATAGATTAATAGATAAATAAAATAAATAGTTAAATAGGGACAGATGCAAAGATAAATAAATATATGTAAAAATAAAAAAACACGGAAACATACAAATAGATAAAAGATAAAGATATAAATAGATTAAATTGATTTTTGACAGTATCCTTCACTAAGATACTCACAAAACCTTTAAAATTCCTCCGCAACATCCAACACTAACCAAGCTCTCTTCAACAGGCATCAGGGAAACAAAGTGAACGGAGAGGGGATTCGAACCAAGGCTACTCAGACGCCCAGATAACCACGCGCCACCGCCCAACACCTGCCAGCCTCTATAAGGGAGTGAGTGTTTTATATAGGGTGATTTATAGGCTTGGATTCTCTTATACTCTGTTCTTGTATATGTGAATCTTGTTTTTACATTTCTAGTATTTTACCTCTCTCTCTCTATCTATCTATCTTGCCCTCATTCTTGTCCTCCTATTTTACTGCTTTCTCCTCTTTTTCTTCAGTCTTCGCTTTTTCTCCTCTTCCTCCTTCTTTATCACAATCACCACCTCTTCCTCTTCCTCCTCTATCTTGTCCTCATTCTCGTTCTTCTCTGCTGCTTCATTCTCTTCTTTTTCTTCAGTCTTCTACACTTTTTCCTCCATCTCTTCCTCATAGTTCACTTCTTCGTTCTCCTCCTCTTTCTCCTCCTTACTTTCGTCCTCATTTTCCTCCTCGCCTTCCTTCTCCACGTCCTCATCCTCCTCGTCTTCGTCCTCGTCCTCTTGACTCATAACCATCCACTCCTTCACCTTCTTTCTGAGCTGATTGGGCTCTCACCACCTCGGCCGACTAGCTCCTCACGACGGCCAATTGCAAAGTCACCCAAAAGGACCTTGACCGGATTATGCAATGGTGTGAAAGGTGGCGAGTGTCCTTCAGCCTTGAGAAACGTAAAGTCATTCACTCTGGGTACGAAAACAGTCACTAAACCAACAAGACGAATGGAGAGAGGGGGTCAGTTTCGGAAGGAGAGAGAGAGAGAGTTCTTGTTGTAGGCAGGAGGAAGTTAGACAAAGGAAAGCTGTTCTTAAGTTTACCAGCGAAGGGGAGGAAGGAGTGAAGATGCAAGTCGTATAGAAGAGGAATCTGATCTTGGGGTGTCTGCCAGTGATAATTTGAGGCGTACTCTCTTACTAGGATTGTCAAGAGGTATTGTGCGACGGGTTCTGAGTCCTGTTGGTGATGTTGAGCTACTGGCCAGACCAACAACTCGCGTGGAAAGGTTCTGGAGGTTGTATGCTTAAGGAATCTGATCTTAGGGTGTCTGTCAGAGGTAATTTAAGGCATATACTCTTTAGATTATCAAGAGGTGTTGTGTGATGAATTTAGTGTCCTGTTGGTAAAGATGAGTTACTGGCCTGACCAACAACATGCGTGGAAAGGTTCTGTCTTAGGGTGTCTGTCAGTGGTAATTTGAGGCATACTCTTACTTAGATTGTCAAGAGGTGTTGTGTGATGGGTTTAGTGTCCTGTTGGTAAAGATGAGTTACTGGCCTGACCAACAACATGCGTGGAAAGGTTCTGGAGGTCGTATTATTCGTATGCTTAAGGAAAGGTGTCTGTCAGTGGGAATTTAAGGCATATACTAGCTCTTACTAGGGTTGTCGAGAGGTGCTGTGGTAGCATGGGTAGGGGCGCCACTATGACCCGAGGTAAGCTCTATTCATCTTACAGTAGAATTAACATGGTGGTGATATCGTTGGTATAAGCTTCACTTCTTTAACAAATCGTATTTACACTTGCAGTTCGGCTTCCCTTCTCCCTCTAAAAATATTTAACTTTAAACATTAAGTAAATTCGGCTTACAGATGAATTTCTCGCTCAACGAATCTATATGGAGACCGACAACTCCCCCGTTTTCCCTCCTCTCTAAAACATTGGAGCCTTTCCATAAAGATTTTTTTTTTCAACAGATCGTCGTGAAGAAATTTCCCTCCCCTTGTCCGCCTCTCCTTAAGAACTGTCCTTCCGTAAAGTCTGGAGCCGTTGAAGTGGAATCCGGGTGACTAAAATATTTGATTTATGGAGTAGACGAAGCCAAGTGTTTGGAGTTTTTCTGTCCCGCCACTCTCCCTTTTGGCCTTCATTCAATTCGTGCTCTTTTTTATCGTCAGACAAAGCTCTTGGCAGACTCGAGAGGGCTACGCACCTCCGCCTCCACTCGTCTCGTCTCGTCTCGTCTCGGCGGCCTGCGCGTGGCCATGTCAGGAGTACAAAAAATGCGTGAATTCTATTGAGAGAAAAGACCGCCGGAGGTGACAGCAGTTCCCGCCACAGTCTGCGCTTGACAGATGTTTTAAGGAGCCCAGTTTTTATCCTACAAATCCATTTCAAACGTAATTATGCTGCCAGATTCCAGTTACATAAAGAAATAATTAAACTGAATGCTGTTACTCTGACCGCATTCAAACTTTATATTGGTGTTTCTAGTGAATAACCAACTTCTAAAACGTTCGGTCAAAAAAGGGAAGTAAATAGAAGCATTGCGACATTTGACTAACGAATCTATCTTATTTCCTTCCAAACCTACTATCACTTAACCTTCCTTTCTTCCCCTCCTTCCACTCTCGTCACCAAATACATTCCTTAATTTGTCTATTTTACTGTATGGCATAATAAGGGAATCTAGTAGGAGTAGTGTCTCTATGTCTGTGCAGTGAAGGAAGACGTATAGGAGGTGTTTTGACAGGTAGTGAGAGTGCGGGGAAGAAATCCATCGATACCCAGTTAATGACAAATGTTTAATGACTTTCCCAGCGTCAGTGTGCCTCCGAAACACCTGGGTAAGTCGATTCATTCATACGAGTTCTGTTAATCTTCACTAGCGTCATTTTGGGGTCAAGAATGATGGATGTTTGGGGCTTCGTGTCTTCCTACTGTATAGATGTATCGGTGTTAGGTTGGCTGGGAGCGACAGAGAGCGTTGATTCAGTACTGTACATCTTACCTGGAAGTGGGATGCTGCGTGAAGGATATAAGAATGGGAGATAACGAGCATCCCAGCCCCCCCTCCCCTCTCTCTCTCTCTCTCTCTCTTCCAGGAACCATATATATTCATTCACTTTACACGCTGTTCTCGTACTCTGTTATCCCGCGTTATCCATTCTACCGAGGAATTTCAGGAAGGGATAAGAAAGTGGATATAGTAGAGAAAAAAGCCGTATCGTGAATGAATAGACTTCCCACGAAACCGAGAGAGAGAGAGAGAGAGAGAGAGAGAGAGAGAGAGAGAGAGAGAGAGAGAGAGAGAGAGAGAGAGAGATGAGGGAAATAGAAAAGAAGAAAAAAAGGAAAAGGGGACGGCGGGAGGGAGTGCTTTGGCGTTAGAGAGAGAGAGAGAGAGAGAGAGAGAGAGAGAGAGAGAGAGAGAGAGATTGCGTTACCTAGAAATACAGAAGACAGTGATTCCATAAGCTTTAAGCAGACAAATTAAATGAGAAAGTTAGTCATTCATTCATTCATTCATTCAGTTAAGTCATTTAGTTAGTTAGTTGGGTAGGTAGGTAGGTAGGGATAAAGGGAGGGAGATAGTTATTAGATAGATAGTTTAGTATTTATTAGGGCATTTTACTCCTCATTATTACTTTTTTTTTTTACCCTTGAGCTGCTTCCTTTACTGTGAAAAAAAAGACTCGATTCCTGCTTCGTTCCCATGAGGCAGTGAAGCAGATGAATGAATACTCGAACAAACGCTTTACTTGTAGTGGTTGCAGGAGAGAAGGAGGCAAGGAGGGAGGGAGCTGTTATGTGGAGGAAGATGATTAGCTACCTGGCGAGGGTTGTAAGGTGGGGTGGATGGCTGGGATCAAGAGGGAATGTGGCGTCGGGGAGTGTGGGGCGAGGTGTTTTCATTTCCCTCCTGACCTTCCCTAGAGCCTGGTGGACGCGTGGTGCTGTTCGGTGAGGTGTTGACGGTGGCCGCTGTGAAGGTGCTGGTGTTGCTGGTCCCGCCGTGCTGATATTCACTCTGGGTAAGTTTGTATCGTACTTTCTTAGTTTGTTTTCGTTTTGAGGTATAGTTATGCGTAGTCAACGGTGTAAATAGTGCAAGTGCCCATTTGAATTATTTTGGAAGTCTTATTTTGTTCACGACGTTGTTTAATGCGTGTGTTGTCGATTTTAACTATTGTATTTTTATTTTTTTTAAGTGTAGTAGCTTTAGTCGTGCTTACTGAACACTTTAATCAGTGGAAGTGTGATTTTGAGGTCCGTATCGTATTTATTTCAGTTAACTTGTTTTACTTGAGTTACGCTTACAGAATGCTATAATTATTGCACTTGTTTTTTTATATCATGGGGGATTTATCAGATTTTATTCACTTAGCTTTGTCGGGTGTTGGTTTATTACTTGCCAACACAACCATTAGTGTTTATATAAATGGCTAAATGTATCTACAGTGCTTGACATGTTCCTCGTTCCTGCAGGTTTTGTGTCCTCGGCTGCGAGTGGTCTGGTCCCAGGCTGGCGCGGTCGGTGCAGCTGCTGCCGGTGTTGCGACAGTTAAGTACTTAAAAATTTAGTTATGATGGAAGTGAAAGTTTGCGAACCAGCACCTTCTTATTTGGCTATGATAGTCACCACCAAAGGAATTGTTAGGAATTAGGTCAGTTAACCAGGGGATTTGACAAATTGACTATTTCCCATATGGAACTAGTCTCGGTCAGAGAGTTCAAGCCAACTATGAGTATCGTCTGAGCTCAAATAAGCCTTGGATGGTACTTAAATAATTTGCTCATCGGCTCCCAGACCGAGACAGAATCACCTTATTCACTGCCTGAAGACTAAACACATTTACCATGAAAGGAATAACAATAGTTCAGTGTTTCCTTTCATGAAATAATAAGTAATTGCCCTTGGGGAATTATAATTAAAGAGCAAGGATAATTTAACCGATGGAAACAGAAGATAGAAAGCCACGCCATCTGGCGAGGGAAATTCAAAATACCTCCAGACCCACGTGGTTGGTTTTCGTTCACTCCATCTACTTTCAAGCAGTTAACACATCAGCACTTGCAGCTCCAACATTAACTCCCGGCAGTGCTTATTTATACTTTGACTCGAGGATTACAGGACCATCTAGGACGAGCTGCGTTAGCTACCAGCGTGATGATTGGCTAATTAGTATGAACTTTATGAAACGTGCATTTAAGAAACTTTCAGCTTTAGGTTTTGTCATTCAAGTGGTCACAACGGTCTTAGATCTTGGTCGTCTTCACTTTCGTTTTCCTTCGGCATTACTTTTTCGTACACTGCTGTGGGAAACTGGTCACTGATGAGGTTTGGTGCATCATTGCAGGCTTAACAAAAATATACTGAAGATGGAAGTTGTTTATTAGTTTAGATATTTAAGGGTTTACCGAGTTGATTTGATTTTTACTATATGCAAAACCGTTTACATACAGGACGAGAAGACTACATTCTTGAAATTCATTGCGTTCTTCCTTCCAGGCGAGAGAGGACTTGCAACGCTTCGGGCACACACGCACATCTCTGCTGGGCAAGTCTGCTGTGACTTCTCTGATGAACAACTGTGATTCCTGTGTTAGACTTTCTCGTTAGACTTGTGTGTCAATAATGTTGTTGATCCTAAGCAGCCGAAGTTATAAGTCCTAGACTTCCTCGTTTTTTTTTTTTAATCAAATTTTTCGGCGGGCTTTTGCGGATAAAATGTCCGGGCCTTCTTTTAGGTATCGTAAGTATATTAAACGGCACATTTCCTTTCCTGGAAGCTTGTAGTTATCGATAGCGACTGTAACCAAAATAAACAAACAAACCTTATGTTTATCCGTAAATAAATATCCTTATCAATATCTAGATATAAATCAACCAAGCATGTTATCCGTATACTTCCCGGTAAGTGTTTATTAACTTTCTGCACAATTAACAAAGAGGCTGGATAATGCTGGCACCAGCTTATACAGGAGAGCAAGCATGAACGCATGCTGGAGATCCGTAGTAAGCAGCATGGCAGAGTTGGCACACATGCTTGTGTAGCTTTCTTACTTGAGATGTACTGCTGTACTTCACAGGTGTTATGTATCCTTTGGCGATGGCTGGATGATATTTCTCGCGTTACTGATACGGATCTTCAAAATAATGTGAACCAAAAAAAATCACTGCAGCCGTGTGCCTTTCTTCACCTCGTCTTTCGTCCCAAAGTATTTTCGATTTCTTCGTGTTCCAGTGCGTGCGAGCAAGGTGTGTTACGCTGGATTAAATAATTGAGCTAGCTTGATGGCAAGATAATTTGAAAAAAAAATTCCCAAGTCTGGCGTGACGACATATGCGGTGACTGGCGGCACAGTGAGATACTGATGTCTCGGATGTTTATTAACTTTTGGGTCTGGGTCTAAGAGTCATCAGTAGTTTCACAGGTCCGCCAATCGGTGCACCTGCCACCACGCCAGACATAAGATTTTTCACTGGACTGGAAAAAATCTTGAGTGTTCAAATTAACTTCAAACTACGTAATTTTGCTGTCATCCTGAGCTCACGTATAACAGCGAGTGATTGAGCTTAACATACCTTGCCAAACTTGCTCGCTCTCACTGGAAGATGAAAAAACTCCAAAGTATCTTCAGACGAATGACGAGGTGACGGAAGGACGACACACCCGCGCGTCCTCTGTGTGAACTTTGATGACGCGCATCTACTTATACTGCTGCTGTTACCGCCCTCTTGCGATAGGGCGCTTAACTTTTGGGGGAAAAATGTGAGTGATTTAATAATAAACGGTAACAGTTACACGTGGATGTAATGCACACTTGCTGAAGAAAAGTAAAAGCTGAGAGAAGACTCGAAGCTGCCCGTTGCGTCAGTGCACATCTCTGTCTCTTTAGCCCTTGAAACACTGGTGGGTGAGACTATTACGCGGGACGAAGGGCCAGTGGGACATCCGGGTTACAAAATCATACCTTCCCCAGGTGTCCATTTCTTGACCAGTCCGATGAACACAGCTGGATGGGCTGTGCGCCGACAGCCCTGGCAAGGATCGACCCCGGCCCCGTGGATTCGTGGCTAAGAAGCGCATTTGGGAGAGAGAACCAGCTCGAAAAATATTGGTGTAAAGTTTAGCGTATTATTTTCAAAGCTTATTTTACTTGGTTGTGTAATATTTCACATGTTAAGTTTAATTATAGTTTTTCTTTTATTTATTTACACTAAACTATCTTTATAATGTCCATACTTGATGTTGAACTTTTCGTAAATACTTCTACTTATACATCTTTTTTTACTAAACTTTAAAGCTTAAGATGCACCAATGACCTTTGTGTTGTTGACGTCGTAATAATTACAAGTGCTCTGTCGCAGTGCGTTTACAATATAATTTCCGAGTAACATTTCAGACTTGCTAAACATCCCTGAAACAATTGAGTAATGTTGCATGTGTCCTGACCTTACACTATTATCAAAACATCACTACTGTCCACGCCATTACTACTACTACTACTATTACTACACCTACTACTACTATTACTACTCCTGCGTCCAGTCTCAAGCTACACAATGACAGGTAAAAGAAGTGAAGTATCTATTCCCTTCACCACGCCCAACACATCTCTCTTTAGTTTACATTACTATAATTTTATCCTGCTGTGTGTTAGTCTGACGATGAGAGTGAGACGGATGTTACTACTACTACTACTACTACTACTACTATTACTACTACAATAATAATAATAATAAGAAGAAGAAGAAGAATAGAAGAGCTGTAACTAGAGAGAAAAGGAGGAGGAAAACAAAGCATATAAATAAGAAGAAAAAGAAGAGCAAAAGTGAGGAGGAAGAAAGCGGAGAAGAAGGAGAGGAACACAAAGAAGAAAAGAAAGAAAAGGAAGAAAGAAGGAAGAAAATTATATAAATAAAAAGGAAAATAACAACAAAAAAGAAGAAAAACAAAAATTAACCCCAGACACTAAGTTTCACCTTCCTCGGTCTATCAGCCACTTCTCCAAAACAATGACCCGGGTAACCTCCTCTCCCTCTCTCCCTCCTCCTCTTCCTCCTCTCCAGCCGTCCACAGCCAGCCCGGCGCCGCGCAGCCTGACCCACGCGACACACCGTCTGCCTAAGGGAAGGAGAAATACATAAAGACACATATTTAGGGCTTGCTACATTGTGTGTCTCGTGTAGCAGACGGCCATTCACGCCAACCTTCCCCGTGGTGGTCTATGCTAAGGGTCAATGTATCTTGGTTAGGAGGTTGTCTTAGGAATTTAATTATGTTTCTTAGGTATTACTTAAACAAATTAAGCACGTAAATAAGTAAAAAAGTAAACACAGATACTCCAAATGATAATAATAATGAGGAAGAAAACGAAGAAGAAAAGAGAGAAGGAGAGGCAGAAGACGACGAAAACGGAGAATGGCGATTTTGTCTTCATTCTTTTTTTTACTCTTTATTTTTCTTAGATTTCCTTTTCCTCTTTCTTTCCTCTTTTGTTTTATTCTCCCTCTCCTTTTTCTTCTTATTACTATTACTATTACTATTACTATTACTATTATTATTATTATTATTATTATTATTATTATTATTATTATTATTATTATGGGTAGCTTTGTTTTCTTCTTTTTCTTCTTCTTATTTATTTGATTTGCTTTCCTCTTATTTTTCCCTTTAGTTATATTTCTTCCATACTTATTACTATTATCATCATTATTGTATTATATTTTGTTTTACTCTTAGTCTGTCCCTCTTTGGTCCATATTCTCAAACATGCTTAATCTCCTACCTATGAAGCTTTCCAAGGAGTTTAATTAGATCTTTTAGAGGAGCTACTTTTGAGGAGAGCGACGTTGATTGTATATATATATATTTTTTTTTGTGATCTTAATCCGTCCCTCAGTGGCCATTTATACTCGGGTTAATCTCGTAGCAATGAAAGAGTGTATATACAGGTCGCTGTTTTTTTTTTATGTTGGTGGAGAAGATTTTGAATGATGTAAAAGTTATGATTTATCTGAAGAAAATTTTGACTAAGTTTATTTATTACGTTATTGTTTCTATTTTTTTTTTTTTTTTTATTTATTATTAGGAACCTCTGACCACTCCTGTTTGCTTCTGTAAGATCGGCACTGAGCAGGATTTTTTTTGAGGGGAGGGGGCATTTTCTCTACATATCAACTGTTTCCTATTTCCTTTACCATAAAAAAAAAATGTATTCAATGGTTGGAAAAATTGTGTTTGTATTCAATGGTTGGAAAGATTGTCAAACCATTTTCTACATATCACCTGTTTCTTGTCAAACTATTTTCTCTACATATCACCTGTTTCCTATTTCCTTTACCAAAAAAAATGTATTCAATGGTTGGAAAGATTGTCAAACTATAATGATGATACTAATAATAATAACAGTCACCCCTTCAGAAATAATTGACGAAGCACCAGACGGAGTATAAGGCACACAGCTGTTTGTCCTGTCAAGAGGCATCAAAACAGGTCGTAAGGGTGATGATTAAAGTGTGTCGCTGTCAGAATGTTTTGAGGAACGCCGAGGGAAGTGCTCTAGCCATCATTGTGTGTGTGTGTGTGTGTGTCAGTCGGTCTACGGACAGCAGCTACTCAGAACAAGTCAGTCCCCGTCTGACCTCCTCGTCCATAAATCGATCTCCCTTCCATTAGTAACTTCCAATAAACTTAATCGCATTTCCGCTAACTACGCACTGCTTGCTCCTCCCTAGTGGCGGTGACATAATCTTGGCGGCGGTCTTGAAGGTCGAAAATGTTTAAGAATATTATTGGTATTCTCAGACATTTCCGACTCTCACTATTTCCGGAGGCAGAAATGGAGATCAAATGGGTTCTAATGTGGTTTCTTATTCAGTACATGGTAAAGAGAGATTATCAAACTACCATCAGGGCCATAAGAATACCCATGGAAATGCCCACGGCTCCCACGAAAGCCCTATCAAACATGTGCTTTGGCGCCGCAGTGTTTGACCCGTTGCCCTCACACGCTCCCCGCCAGCCAGACAGCGCCAGCATCACCACGCCCCAACTCAGGCTCAGACCAGACCCGCCGCCGCGCGCCTGCCCTGCACCACCCAAACAACTCCCGCAGCTTGGACCCTGACGGCTGGCGGCGCGGTGCACGACCACACAGCCGCCGCCAGCCGCCGCCCGCCGCCGCCAAGGGAGCCCGACAGCCTCAGCTCGGCGGGGGGCGCGAGACCACATGCAGGGTAATCAGCGTGGGGATTGTTGGCACCACGCGCGGCACACCCTGTTCACGCCTCGTAATGGTCTGCTAAGTGGCTCTCGGACACCAGAGCGAGGCGTCTTCAGCAGCGCCATGAGAACCTGCCTGGTGATACAAGAGTCAACGCAGATGTCTATCTCTCCCTTCCCTTTCCTAGCCCAAGCCCTTTACCGAGGGGAAAATCAAGAGCCATTACAGCAAGAGCAACGCGTATTGTTTGCACTGTCCAGGAGTAAAATGTTAAAGCAAATAAGAATAGGGATTGATTGGGTTCTAATGCTGCAAGGCTAGCAAACAGGCAAAGCGACGAAGACTGTGTAGGAACCATTGCTGATGTGATTGGTGGCAGCACGAGGAAAACTATACTTGTAGAGAAAACGATGATTAAGAACTCTACGACTACATAAAAACATGAATAAGAAAACTGACTAAAACAATGACTATGATAACTATGAAAAAGATTACAATGAAAACAAAGGGTAAAAAAAAAGGACCATGAAAACTAAATAAAAACTGACTATGAGAGACTAATAAAAAACCTGACTATGAAATCTACGACAAAAAAAAAAAAAAAAAAAACTACTCTGAAAACTATAACAATACACGAGTTAACTTTTCCCCTCCCACTGACACTTCAAAAACCTATTACAGACAAAACCTAAAGAAGCAAACAAGGGACACACACACACACACACACACACACACACACACACGTCAATTAACAGCGAAAACAAAGTGGAGTGGCGGAGCAGAGTTGACAAGCCTCAGACGGGTAAGATTGTGAACTATAACAATGTAGTTTAATATAATGATTTGACTGACGCGAAAATGAAAAAAAAAAAATGCATATAGTCTGCTACATTCTCTCTCTCTCTCTCTCTCTCTCTCTCTCTCTCTCTCTCTCTCTCTCTCTCTCTCTCTCTCTCTCTCTCTCTCTCTCTCTCCACACATTAACAACACGCAGCAACACAGTCTCAGTTAACATAAACGCCGTAATACTATAATAAGTATATAATAAATAACTAAATAAACATTGATGCCTCGTTCTGTCCTATCAAAGCCTCGAAGCATCTCCTTAACATATTGGATGCCAGACACCACCAACGCCCACTGGCTGAAGCGGTCTCTCTAACCCTTACCTTATATGACCAAAAGATGACACCACACTTGACATACCTTCGTTACTGCATGATACGTGTGGAAAATTATGTTAGTTCCCTATACGAATAACAAAACTGTCACCAGGTCGAGAATGGCGTAGAGGGGCCTAGGCTTTCTAACGTATAAGATTGTCGATGGGAACAGAATCAGTGATGTAGTTTTTGACCGTGTGAGCCGTCATCATATCCTATTTCTAATTATACTTCTCTCTTTTCCTCCTTGCCTAGAATAATAAGAAAATAAATCTCTTCATCCGAGTGCAAAACATGACTGCAAAATATATACCCCCAGAACGCCACTTCGAACAAAAAGACACAAGGGAAGCTGGCGAAAAAGATGATCTAATTCGGTTGTAGGGGTGTTGGAACATGGTCAGTGAAGCTTCGAACCAGGGAGTGAGGCGGAACAGGCTAACAATACCAAATAGAATTACCTTCCCTTTACCGTTCGGGGACTTACCTAGTTAGCCTTAGGATCGGACTCTACACAAGTCAGGATCGCATAGACCTCCCTGACCCCTTTGATACTCGGCTTAGGATGACGACGTGACTGACTGTAGGGTAGACCGGTAGCATATTCCCTCTCTATATATGTTTGTGGTCCCCGGGTAAACACACTCGACTTTAGCTTCGAAACAAACCACGTGAGAAAATCGTTGGTTGGGTGAAACTGTAAATTGCCCGTTACCAGTCCTTACCTAACCTAACCTAACGTAACCTGAGCTGTTCGAGAGGGCGCCACATGCCAGTAGAGAGAGAGGGAACACGCAGCCGAGAAGGGTAGAGGTTGTCTTTGTAACTGCTCCTTTCCATGTGGTTGTGTGCTTGGAAATAGATTATTCGGCTGTTTCGGGTCTTGAATGTCCGCCGCCATGCAGGGAGGGGGGGACGAACAGCCAGGCCACATCAGCCCTTCCTAGGAACATAAAAAGATTGAGTTAGTAATTCATCATGACAGTCGTAAGCTTTGATGATCACCAGGAATCGTTATGTTGCTGAGAAATGGAGCATAGAATAAAAGTGATTCGTCATAACAGTCGTAAACATTGATGATCACCAGGAATCGTTCTATGGCATGTCGCTGTGAGAACGGAACATGAATAAAGTTAATGAATCACCATAATAGTCGTAAGCTTTTAATGATCACCAGGAATTGTGAGAAATGGAGTAATATGAAGGTCAGGGCAGCCTCAATGAACAAGCCAGCCACCAATTGACCTCTCTTTTGCCCGCTCATTACTTTTGTCTTTATGGGAACAGCGATTAGCGGGCTTTTTTTTTTTTTTTTACTCCTTTTTTTGTTGTCATTGAGCTGTTTCTTTAGCTGTAAAAAAAAAAAAAAAAGAAGAAGTGACGGTAACAATCCACATCTACACTTGAAATGCTACTTTATCTTGCTTCAGTTTCACTTCTCAAATCTCATTAACACACCTATTTTCCTAAAGCAACCTACCATGAGCCATACCACCGTTGCCAGATTATCGTACTCAGAGCCTCGTATTTACCACCGTTGCCAGATTATCGTACTCAGAGCCTCGTATTTACCGGTTTCTGAGCCATAGCTATTGCCAAAAACACCAATAATTAACCATTTTAACGATAACTATATATGAGGGCAGTTATTGGGGTCGAGGAGGCAGCTTTTGGGTCGGAAATCGGGAAACATGGGAGGCTGAGTACGACAATCTGGCACCGTTGTCCCATACCAGTCTAATATCGTCACCCTCATAAAGTAATCGCCTAAGTCATTTTTCAGAGATTTCCAGGTTTTTGTTTACATCAATTTTTCATCATGTGACGCCCATTTTTGTATAGTTGCCTTCGTCATTCAGGGTTTGAGTGTTCTAGAATTGGCCTTCTCATTTCTGCCTAAATCTTAAGTCAAATGAGATAATGACAGTTCTTTTCTGATTTCCTGTAAAGTAGAAAGTAATGACTTACTATACATTTCAGCGGCGGACAAACGCTGTTTTTCGCAAATATCTCCTAAACGAATCGTTGGATCAGTATGATATTTCAGCACACTACCTTTAACACCCGGACCTAATTTGTGGCTGACATACCATATTGCAATATGTGTTATGTTAGGAGTTTACTGACTGATATTAAGCCTAATCCAGTCATCATATCAAAGGTGTTATACAGAATCGGACGAGTGTGGGGTACTCGTCTAACCCCTCCACCAACGCCCCGAACAACCCCCAGACCACTCCTTCCCTACCCCAATATTGCAGTATCCCCCTCCTCGTTTCCCTCTTCACCCCCCTCCTCTCACCTTCCCCCTGCCCCCGCCCGAGGCTATGACTTGCAGAGGAAGGGTATAACTCACTGACTGCCGAGGCGCACCCAGGTGTTGTACAGTAATTATCAATGTGAAATACGTCTTGCCTCCATGGAATTGTACCATGCTCTTAGTTAATAATCATATATATACATATACACCTACATAACATTCTAATATATAATACAGTGATGGGAGAAATAGGGAGGGACACAAGAGTGATGAGGGAGGCGAGGAGCTAGAAGGAGAAGAGGAGGGATAATGAGAGCGAGAAGGGGAGAAGTAGTTGTGGAATAGTTTGGGAGGGTGTTCGGGGGGCACACTTTCCTTCGAATGCGTCAACATGACTCGTCGGGTTTGTGTTATTTTTCACGAGTAAACTCCTCCCATAACACATATAGTAATGTGGTATGTTAGCCATAAATTAGGTCCGGACGATAATTGTAGTGTGCTGAAATATCATACTGATCCAACGATTCGTTTAGGAGATATTTACGAAAAACTGCGTTTGTCCGCCGCTGAAATGTATAGTAGGCGGTTTGTTGATGAAGGTGACGATATTCTCCCCTCATTGTTTATAAAAGTAATGGATGACGTCACTCCATAAGACTAATTACATCAACACATCACACTGATAAACCATACCCTTACTTTTGTACCGTACTCTTACGTATACCAATCTATAAGTACCCACTCTGTAATGTTTATGTAAGTAATGGATGGCGTCATTACATCAGACTAATCACATCACAGACTAAATAAACAATAACGTTCCTTTTTAACCCTACTCTGCCGAACCCTGACGCACAAACAGACCCGCCCCCTTCAGTAATAGAGTTATATACCCGTCAAAAAGGACACATATACGTACCAGGAGAACACTCAACACATCACACCAACGAATCACGAAACACTGAGCAACCCGCCCTACCTGGCAACCCCCGGAGCTGCGCATGCGCCATGTTCACCAACGCCACCCGTCGGAGTATGATCGGTTTTCTCAGACGCTTCCACCTCTCACATCAACTACTTCCAAAGGCCGATAAGGAGACTAATCGGGTTCTAATGAGTGTCTCTTTAGGCTCATGGTACATAAGAAGCGTCAAACTGCCACCAGGGTCATAAAACTAGCCCTGGAAATGCCCACAACTCCTACGAAAGCCTTGTCAAATAGCTGTTTCTTAGGTTCATGGTACAGAAGAAGCGCCAAACTACCACCAGGGTCATAAAACTAGCCCTGGAAATGCCCACAACTCCTACGAAAGCCTTGTCAAATAGCTGTTTCTTAGGTTCATGGTACAGAAGAAGCGTCAAACTGCCACCAGGGTCATAAAACTAGCCCTGGAAATGCCCACAACTCCTACGAAAGCCTTGTCAAATAGCTGTTTCCTAGGTTCATGGTACAGAAGAAGCGTCAAATTACAACCAGGGTCATAAAACTAGCCCTGGAAATGCCCACAACTCCTACGAAAACCTTGTCAAATAGCTGTTTCTTAGGTTCATGGTACAGAAGAAGCGCCAAACTACCACCAGGGTCATAAAACTAGCCCTGGAAATGCCCACAACTCCTACGAAAGCCTTGTCAAATAACAGTTTCCTAGGTTCATGGTACAGAAGAAGCGCCAAACTACCACCAGGGTCATAAAACTAGCCCTGGAAATGCCCACAACTCCTGCGAAAGCCTTGTCAAATAGCTGTTTCTTAGGTTCATGGTACAGAAGAAGCGCCAAACTACCACCAGGGTCATAAAACTAGCCCTGGAAATGCCCACAACTCCTACGAAAGCCTTGTCAAATAGCTGTTTCTTAGGCGACGAAATGTGTAAGAATATGACCCTATATCCCTTTCCCGGTGAATTGCTAAAAATATCAAGTTAATGTTTAAGTGAAAAATAGATATTCTGGACGTGAGGCTTTCCAGTGTTACGGACCTCTCCCGCAGCGCCACATCGAGCTACTCCATGCACGTGTCTCCCTCTCAGGGGTGGGTGCTGTTGGTGCCCCGTTGCCATGACAGAATGTACCTAGACAACAATACTGGGGGATGAAGTTTGGTACTCATAACAAGGGTACGCGCTTCTATTCAGTTTCTCGCTTAACGCTGGAGAACGTATAAGGATGAATAAAACTGAGAGAAAGAAGACGAAAAAGAAGAGAAGTAAAGAAAATCAGAAAAAGAATGAAACAACACCAGAGAAATAAGCTTGATAGTACCCATAACAAGGGCACGCTGCTTGGGTCGGTTTCTGGTTGAAGGCTGAAGAATGTTGGTTAGATGGCAGAAGTAGAAGTAGGAGGAAGAATAAGAATGAGAGAAAGATGACGAAAAAGAAGGAGTAAATGAAACCAGAAGGTAGATAAATAGACAGGTAGATAGGTAGATAGATAGATAGATATGGAGAGACGTACCAGGGCAAACCAGACAAAAAAAAAATAGACACAAAAACAACAAAAACAAAAACAAAAGCAAGACAGAACGAGACAGAGACAAGTACGAAAAAGACGATATACCAAAAAAAGAGCAAAAAAGAGAGAAAAAAAAAAGAATACAGGAAGGGAAGAGAACAAATAAAACAGTACGTACTATTCTTGTGTGTGTGTGTGTGTGTGTGTGTGTGTGTGTGTGTCCTTCCCTCTCCCTACTAATGGCTCGCCGGCTTCCCCATAGCTTCCCTTCTCCTGCTGGCCAAGGTACGAATCCTAAAGGTGAAGTGAGGTACTGCGAACCCTTCCTTCTCCTGCTGCTTCTGCTGCCGGCCCTCCTCCTCCTGCTTCCCCCGCCTCCACCCGCCAGCCTCCTCTCTCTCCTTTCTATCTCCCGCTCTTCTTCTTTCCTCCTCCTTTTCCTCTTTTTCTCTCGTGGACTTTTCTTTCACCCTATATGTTTTCGTTTTCTCTCCTTTTCTCTCTTTTCTCATGTACTTTCCCTCTCCTTTATTCTCTTCTTTCATCCACTCTCTTTTCCTTCTCCTTTTTCTCTTCTTTTCTCTTCTCTTCTCTTCTCTTTCTGTCTTCGTTTTCTCTCCTTTCCTTGCTTCTCTTTTCCTCTCTTTTCTCATGTACTTTCCTTCTTCTTTAGTCTCTTCTCCTCTCATCTACTCTCTTTTCCTTCTCTTCTTTTCTCTCTTCTCTTCTCTCTTTCTTCGTTTTCTCTCCTTTCCTTGCCTTTCTTTTCCTCTCTTTTCTCATGTACTTTCCCTCTCCTTTTGTCTCCTCTCCTCTCATTCACTCTCTTTTCCTTCTCCTTTTTCTCTTCTTTTCTCTCTTCTCTCATGTATTTTCCTCTACCCGTCATTCCCTCTCTCCTCCTCTCTTCTTCTCTCCTCAGTTCTTCTTTTCCTCTCCTTTCTTCTCTCCTCTCCTCTCCTTTCCTCATTGATTCTACTTTTGGGGTTTACTGTTTAATTTTTTTTTCTGGTAGTTTTGTTTTTTCTTGGCTTAATACCTTTTTCTTCGTCTTCCTTTTCTTGTTTTTCTTGTTATTTATTTTCCTTCTTCTACTTCTGTCATCTTCGTCGTTAGAAATGGCGATGGTGTAGTAGGGGTAGTAGTGGTAGTAGTAATAGTAGTAGTAGTAGTTGTAGTAGTAGTAGTAGTAGTAGTAGTAGTAGTAGTAGTAGTAGTAGTGGTAGTAGTAGAAGTAGTAGTTATTGTTGTTACCGGAAATCAATTGACGCCTTCTCTGCTTACTACGTACACTCTCTCTCTCTCTCTCTCTCTCTCTCTCTCTCTCTCTCTCTCTCTCTCTCTCTCTCTCTCTCTCTCTCTCTCTCTCTTCGCACCTTCTCCCCCCCACTCTTTCCCTTCCCCTTTCCCCTTCCCTACACTTTCCCCTTCCTCCCCTCCCCACTCACCCCCACCCCACCCCACACACAAACTCATTACCGCCTCCGTGTTCCCGCCACAAACGGCAACACTCCCGCCTCACTACAAAACACTCCCGTACTATAATTATTCTAGGACGAGGAGAGGTCATTTTGCGCTGCTGTGCCGGAAAAGACTTAATCAGGAGGTAAATGCGGTCTTCTAAAAGGGGTAAGAAGGGGGAAAGGCGGCGATACGAAGCCTAGAATTAGTGTTAAGTTTTACACAGTGAGGATTTTGTCTAGTGATGGTGGTATGATTGGAAGTGAAAAAGGAGATAAATGTGGTTTTCTAAAGGTAGGGGAAAGGGATGTGGAGGAGGCTATGGAGAGGTAAAGAGAGAGCCGGAGACTGTAGAGGGTGCGGAGAGAGAGAGAGAGAGAGAGAGAGAGAGAGAGAGAGAGAGAGAGAGAGAGAGAGAGAGAGAGAGAGAGAGAGAGAGAGAGAGAAAACCTATAGTTATTAGAGATCGAGTTTTAGACAGTGAGGATATTGTCTAGTGATGTTGCTATGATTAAGTGTTCCTACTACTACTACTACTACTACTACTACTACTACTTTTACCTTTACCTGTTAACTCATTAGGTATTCTTTCTGTCCCTTGTCCATTTCTCTGTATTCTTCTTCTTGCTTTGCTATCATTTTCTTTTATTTTTCATCGAGGGAATTCTGTTTAGATCCATATCAATTGTTTTTTTTTCCTCTTGATGTCATTTCGTGGGTCTAAATGCTACTACTACTACTACTACAACTACTACTACTACTACATTCTTTCTCCTCCTCCTCCTCCTCTTCTTCCTCCTCTCCCCTTGCATAACAGTACACATATATTTTTAGCCTGTATCCCAGTCCACCCTCCCCTCCCCTCCCCCCCACCCACACACACACACACTCATTCCAGCAATTACTGACGCTCGCTTGCACAATACAGGAGCTAAAGTTGGCTTCTCTTGTCATCGCCTATAAAAAAAGCATATTATAGTACATGTTTGCCAGAGGTGATAATAACGATGCCAATACATGTCTAATACGTGTTCCTCATTAAAATTTGGGGTCTTTAAACTAAGCTGATCCTCTCTCTCTCTCTCTCTCTCTCTCACACACACACACACACAAAGTTCAAAGTTATGGTAGATGTTATTTAATGTTCATCTGCTCGCTCTCTCTCTGCCAGATATCGACTGAGCTCTATGGCACGGATGAGAGAGAGAGAGAGAGAGAGAGAGAGAGAGAGAGAGAGAGAGAGAGAGAGAGAGAGAGAGAGAGAGAGAGAGAGAGAGAGAGAGAGAGAGAGAGGATAGGGATGAAGAGATGGGATTTCGGAGAGGATGGAGAAGGGGGGGAAGGGGGAGAGAAAAAGGGGGGGAGGGGGAGCTAGAATTTGCGAGAGGGTCCGTTTTGAGAGAGAGAGAGAGAGAGAGAGAGAGAGAGAGAGAGAGAGAGAGAGAGAGAGAGAGAGAGAGAGAGAGAGAGAGAGAGAGAGAGAGAGAGAGAGAGAGAGAGAGAGAGAGAGAGAGAGAGAGAGAGAGAGAGAGAGAGAGAGAGAGAGAGAGAGCGCAAGGGGACGAAAGAGAGGGAGGAGGAGGAGGAGGGGGGGGGAAGGGAAGGGGACGAAGTAGAGTAGATAAGGATGCTGTGCGGAGGAGGAGGAGGAGGAGGAGGAGGATGCGCAATAAAGAAGGAGGAAGAGGAGGAAAAGGGGACGCAATTGAGGTAGACGAGGAGGAGGAGGAGGAGGAGAAGGAGGAGGTATGGGAGGCATGGAAGGGAGGTAAGGTACAGAGACAGAGAGAGAGAGAGAGAGAGAGAGAGAGAGAGAGAGAGAGAGAGAGAGAGAGAGAGAGAGAGAGAGAGAGAGAGAGAGAGAGAGAGAGAGAGAGAGAGAGAGAGAGAGAGAGAGAGAGAGAGAGAGAGAGAGAGAGGACGTGTTGCAGATGAAAGCATTAAGGGAGAGATGGAGGGAAGGGAGGGAAAGGAGGTAAGGAAGGGTACGTATGGAGAGGGAAGGTGGAAGGGAAGAAGGGAGGGAGGGAGGGAGGAAGGGAGCATTAGGTAAAGTACTTAGGGAGGGAGAGAGGGAGGGAGGGAGGGAGAGAAAGGGAGGAACAATACATAGGTAGGGTTTTTGGATGAAGTGAGGGAGAGAGAGAGAGAGAGGGAGAGAGAGAGGAGAGAGAGTGATAGAGAGAGAGAGAGGAGAGAGAGAGAGAGAGAGAGAGAGAGAGAGAGAGAGAGAGAGAGAGAGAGAGAGAGAGAGAGAGAGAGAGAGAGAGAGAGAGAGAGAGAGAGAGAGAGAGAGAGATATAGGGAGGGAGAGTGGAAGGGAGGGTAGAAGGGAGGGAAAGAAAAAGGGAGAATAAAGATAAAGAGGAAAGAATGAAGGAATAGAAGAAGGAAGGAAGGAAGGAAAGAAGGGATGGCGAGAAAAAAAAAGGAGAGAGGGAAGGGAGAGGAAGAGAGGGAGGAAGTAGAAAAGAAATTGAGCGAAGGAAGAAAGGAAGAATTTAAAGGAAGGAAGGAGAATGGGAAAAGGATAGAGAGAGAAAGAAGGAAAGAAGGAAGAAGGAGGGAAAAGGGGAAAAAATGAAAAAAGGGAAAGAAAGACAAAGAAAGAGGAAGACAAAACCGAAGAAATGAAAGGAAGAGAAGAAATAAAAAAAAAGGGAAGGGAGAAGGAGAGAAGAAAAAGGAGGAAAAAAGGAACAGCAACAAAGAAGAAAAACAAATAGAAGAAAGAAGGAAGGAAGGAACAGAAGGAAGGGGAGAGGGGAAGGGGCAAAAAATAACAAAAAAAAGAAGAAAAGGAAGAAAAAAGAAAACAAGAAGAAAACAAGAAAGAAAACTCACCTAATCCAACAAGCTTCCCTACACACACACACACACACACACACACACACACACACACACACACACACACCTGTTAATAGTCACCTGTAAACGAGCGTGGCCTTCGTTGAGCACATAATTAATCACCCTCGTTAATCCCACGTCTCTTTGAACGGGTTAATGTGACCGTCCGACCGACCAACGACGGGGAGGACGAGGGAAGAATAATTGATGGGCTTCGTTTCTTTCTTCTTTCTTTCTTTCTCTCACTGTTCTTTCCTTATCTTTCCTCCTTTAAATTCTTCCTTTCTTCCTTCGCTCAATTTCTTTTCCTCCCTTCCTCCCTTCCTCCCTCTCTTCCTCTCCTCCTAAGTTTTTTTTTTTTCTCGTGTTCGTGTTAATCTTTATTTTATTATTTTTTGGTTAATTTGTGTTTGTTTTTGTTTTGGTGTTGATTTGTTTTGGTTTTCATTTGTTTTTCTTTCTTTTTGTTCTCTCGTTCTTTTTTTCTTTCTTTTTTGTGGTTTCCTTTCCTTTTTTTCGACGGTAATTTTGACGTTTTTTTTTTTTGTATCTATTATTTTTTTTTTGTTTCGATTTTGTGTTTGTTGATTTAGGATTTCACTTTTTTCTTATTTTCTTACTTTCCCTCCTTCATTTTTTCTCTTTCTTTCTTTTTTCCCTCCTCCATTCTTCCCTTCTTTCTTCTTTCTTTTCTTTTCTTCGTTTGGATTTTATGTTTTTCCTTCCTTCTCTTTCTTTTTTTCCTTCGTCCATTCTTCCCTTCTCTTCTTTCTTTCTTTCGTTGCTTTCCTTTCACACACACACACACACACACACACACACACACACACACACACACACACACACGGTCTCCCTCCCTCCACCCCCCCCCCCCCACACACACACACAGCTCCCCCTCACCCCCACCCCACCCCACCCCCCCCACCACAGTCACACCAATAGTTCCATGTGTAACGAGGGGGGATAATTAAGTTGTTAAGGGTGGGAAGGCAAGTTAGTGAAGAATTCTAGCATGGGAAGAAACCAGACTATGGGAAGGGGAAGAGAAAGGATGTGATGGTTAGCTGGAGAAGAGGGAGAAAGGGGAGGATGGGAGAGTGAAGGAATGGGAAAGGAGGAACAGGAGAAGGATAGGGAGGTGAAGGGGGAGGAAGGGAAGGGATGGGAAGGGAAAGGATGTGATGGTTAGCTGGAGGGAGAAAGGGGAGGATGGGAGAGTGAAGGAATGGGAAAGAAGGAACAGGAGAAGGATAGGGAGGTGAAGGGGGAGGAAGGGAAGGGAGGGGAAGGGAAAGGATGTGATGGTTAGCTGGAGAAGAGAGAGAAAGGGGAGGAAGGGAGAGTGAAGGAATGGGAAAGGAGGAACAGGAGAAGGATAGGGAGGTGAAGGGGGAGGAATGGAAGGGAGGGGAAGGGAAAGGATGTGATGGTTAGCTGGAGAAGAGAGAGAAAGGGGAGGATGGGAGAGTGAAGGAATGGGAAAGGAGGAACAGGAGAAGGATAGGGAGGTGAAGGGGGAGGAAGGGAAGGGAGGGGAAGGGAAAGGATGTGATGGTTAGCTGGAGAAGAGAGAGAAAGGAGAGGATGGGAGAGTGAAGAAATGGGAAAGGAGGAACAGGAGAAGGATAGGGAGGTGAAGGGGGAGGAAGGGAAGGGATGGGAAGGGAAAGGATGTGGTGGTTAAGTAAGGAAGGAGGAGAAAGAGAAGGATAGAGTGAAGGATAGGAAAAGAATGAACAGGAGGAGGATAGGAAGAAGGGAGAGGAAGGGAAGGGAGAAAAAGGGAAAGGAAGTATTGGTTAGGTGGAGAAGAGGTAGAAAGGGAAGGAAGAGAAGAGAGAATGAAGGAGAAGGAAAGAAGAAACAGGAAGAGGATAGGAAGGTAGAGGAATAGGATAGGAAAGGAAAATGGGAAAGATATGGTGGATAGGGAAGAAGGGTAAAGGGGAAGAGAAGAGAGAGCGAAAGAGAGGGAAATAAGGAACAGGAGAAGGAGGAGAGGAAGAAGGGAGAGGAAGCGTGGATAGGAGAAAGGGAGAAAGGGGAAGGGAGAACCGAATGAATGAGAAATAATATAGGGGGAGAAGAGAAGGGTGATGAAAGGGGAGGGAGAATAGGGAATGGAATAGATGACGAATTAGGCGGAAAGGGAAGGGGCGAAGGAGGGGAAGAGAAGGGGAAGGAAAAGGGAGAATAAATGAGAAATGACGTAGGGGGAGGAGGAAGAGGGTGATGAAAAGGGAGGAAGAATAGGAAATGGAATAGATGAAAACATGGGTAGGAGAGGGAAGGGAAAGAGAGGGGAAGAGAGAGGGGAAGGAAAGGGAGGAATGAATGAGAAATGATGAAGGAGGAGGAGGAGGAGGAGGAGGAGGAGGAGGCGGGGTGAAAAGTGAATGAGAAGGGAGAATGGAATACACAATGAGGAGGGAAGAGAGAGAGAGAGAGAGAGAGAGAGAGAGAGAGAGAGAGAGAGAGAGAGAGAGAGAGAGAGAGAGAGAGAGAGAGAGAGAGAGAGAGAGAGAAGGGGAAGGGAAGTAGAAGGAGAGGAAGAGAGAACGAAAGAAAAATTATGAAGGAGGAAGAGAGAGAGAGAGAGAGAGAGAGAGAGAGAGAGAGAGAGAGAGAGAGAGAGAGAGAGAGAGAGAGAGAGAGAGAGAGAGAGAGAGAGAGAGAGAGAACAAGATAAATAAAGAGGTCAGGGGAGGAGAAGAAGAGGAAGAGGAAGAAGGACGAGGACAGAGAAAGAGGAAGAGGAGGAGGAGGAGGAGGAGGAGGAAGAGGAGTGAGAGAAAGAAGGGGGAAGAGGAGAGAACAGTGGATGGAGAGGAAGAAGAAAGTGACATAAGAGGAGGAGGAGGAGGGAAAATGACATAAGAGAAAAAGAAGGAGGAGGAGGAGGAGGAGGTAAAGGGGAGGGAAGGGTTGTAATAAAAGAATGAAGAGGAGGAGGAAGAGGAGGAAGAGGGAAGTAAGGGGAAGATGACATAAGAGAGAGAGAGAGAGAGAGAGAGAGAGAGAGAGAGAGAGAGAGAGAGAGAGAGAGAGAGAGAGAGAGAGAGAGAGAGAGAGAGAGAGAGAGAGGGGAGGAGGAGGAAGGAGGTAGAGGGGAGGAAAGGATAGTAATAAAAGAAGAAAGAGGGGGAGGAAGAGGAGGAGGAAGACATGCAGTCCAACTCGTAATAGCCACTGGAGAGAGGCCAAGAGAGGGAGAGAAGGGAAGAGAAGGGAAGGGAAGAGAAGGGAAGGGAAGGGAAGGAAGAGGGTGAGATAATGGAGCAGGTTTGTAATTAGCTTATTATTATTATTATTATTATTATTATTATTATTATTATTATTATAAGAAGTAGTAGTAGTAGTAGTAGTAGTAGTAGTAGAAGTAGTAGTATAGTCCGTTTCATTCCGTCTGTCCACTCGCGAACGTAGATGTGGCACCTGCGCATTAACAATGCGTGTTTGCGTGGAGATCAACTTTCAGTGATATATTTGAATGTTTGTGTATACAATAAACCCTCAAGCCATCGTATATGAACCGCAAACAGAAGATTTGCATCGATAATATACCATACAAGCTCACGAAGGAACAACTTGTATATCCAACAGTATAGTCTGACATACTCGAACGATCTATAGCCTTTCAGATACTCATATTTCGTTTCATTCAGGTATACACAAAGTGGCATCCGACTCTGCAAGTGTCTACTATGCATAAGGAATTTTGATGGTGCATGTAAATAACATTGGTAGCCTAATATTCGAAATAGCCTAGCATCGCATTCAACAGTTATTATTCACTATTTCATGTTATTTCCATTAATAATCGTTATTTACATACAGTAAATTATTAAGATACCCTTTATTTGCACTTGCAGAGGCAGATGTCTTTTAATATACCTGAAATGTGCTATCAATCAAAGAATTTGAAAAAAACACAGATCGTTCGAGCATGATGTGACTATGGTATTTGATACAATCTTGTCTTTTCGTGTGCTTGTATGTTAGATTATAAATGTAAACGACTGAGTTGCTTTTTGTATACATAAACATTCAAATATATTACTGAAAAATATGCTTGAATGTCTATCACAACAGTTGATTTTCACGCATTCACGAACTAGAAATGCGCAGGTGCCACATCTATCAAAATTCCCGCTTTGTTGGTGGACAGACGGAGTGAAACACTATAGTAGTAGCAGTAGTAGCAATAGTGTAAGTAGTAACAATAGTAAGTGTAGTAGTATTGGTATTATGACTACTACTACTACTACTACTACTACTACTACTTCTTCTACTACTACTACTACTACTACTACTACTACATAAGAACATAAGAACATAAGAACGCAGGAGTCTGCAAGAGGCCGGTAGACCCTAAGCTCCCGTGTATCTAATCCCACCTAATATCACTGTCCATGAATTTATCTAGTCTATTTTTGAATGTGACAATTGTATTGGCACTCACCACATGACTGCTAAGCCTATTCCACTCATCCACCACCCTGTTAGTAAACCAATTTTTGCCTATGTCCCTGTTGAATCTGAATTTATCCAGTTTAAACCCATTACTTCGTGTCCTACCCGGTTCTCTTACCAACAAAACCTTATGAATGTCTTTATTAAAGCCCTTCATCCATTTATAAACCTCGATCATGTCTCCACGCACCCTTCGCCTTTCTAGAGAATGCAAGTTTAACTGTTTGAGTCTTTCCTCGTATGGCAAGTTTCTCAACCCCTGAATCATCTTAGTCATCCTCCTCTGCACCGATTCTAATATTTTGATATCCATTCTATAGTAGGGTGACCAGAACTGAACCGCATAGTCAAGATGAGGTCTAACTAATGCTAAATATAGTTTGAGGAAGACTTCGGGGCTTCTGTTGCTTACGCTCCTTGAAATAAATCCCAGTACCCTATTAGCTCGATTTCTAGCTTGAATGCATTGTGCCCTTGGACGGAGATCAGAGCTCACTAAGACCCCTAAATCCCTCTCGCACCCAGACCTACTTAGAGAGTGTCATTTAAGCAATAGTTATGTGAGGGGTTGTTCCTACCTACACTCAGAATACTGCACTTCCCTACATTGAACTCCATCTGCCATTTATCCGCCCAGTCATATAATCTGTTGAGTTCACCTTGGAGAATACTAGCGTCCTGATCCGACTCAATTACTCTACCGATCTTGGTATCATCTGCAAATTTACTAACATCACTACTAATTCCTGTGTCTAAGTCATTGATATAAATAATAAACACTACATAAATAATAAACTACTACTACTACTACTACCTCTACTACTACTACTACTATTATTACTACTACTACTACTACTACTACTACTACTACTACTACTACTACTACTACTACTACTTCTACTTCTACTACTACTACTACTACTACAGTTCTCCTTTTCTATGACAAAAACACCAAAAAAAGTAGAAATACAAGGCCATTAGATAATCACACACAAAAAAAAACCAGTTAGCATTACACAGAAAGGAAGAAAAAAGAAAAAAAAAAGCATATTAGAAAAAACAACTAATTAGGTGGATAAGAAAAAGCAAAACAAAAAAAAACACAACAGTAATAAAAAGATGTCTACCTGCCTATCTCTATACACCATTCAGTAACGAAAGAAACGAAAAGGGAAAGAAAAGAATAAAAAAGTAAAAAAAGACAAGAAAAAGGAAGAGGAAAAAAAATCTACTTCTCTATCCCTTTTCTATTCAATAACGAAGGAAGAAAAGAGAAGAGGAAAGAATAAAGAGAAGGAGGAGAGACAGATGAAAAAAGAAACTACATTTATCAAAAGAAAGAAAGGAGAGAGAGAGAGAAAGAAAGGTAAGAGACGGAATGAAACAAAGTTAGAAAGAAAAAAAGAAAAGAAAGAAATGAATGAAGGAAATAAGAAACAAATACCAGAGAGAAAAAAATACTAGTGATAAAGAAAGAAAGAGAAAGAGGATGAAAAAAAGAGAAAAATAAGCCGGAAAGAAGAAAATAGAGAACGACGGAATGAATGAAGAAAGAGGAAGAAATGAAAGAAGGAAGAAATAACAAAGAAAAATACTGATAAACAAGGAAGAAAGAGAAAGAAAAGAAGAGAAATATAAGTCAAAAGGAAGGAGAGAAAGGACGGAATGAATCGAGAGAGGAAAAAAGAAGAAAGAAAGAGAAAGAAATGAAAGAAGAGACAAATACCAGAGAAAAATACGATTAATAAAGGAAGAAAAAGGGAGAAAGAAAGAGGGGAAAGAAAAGAAAAAATAAGCCAGAAAGAAAAAAATAAAGAGAGAAAAATAAGGAGAGAGAAAGAAATGAATGAAGAAACAAAGAAATAACAGAGATAAAATAGTTAATAAGGAATGGAAGAGAAAGAGGAAGAAGATAAGAAAATAGAAAAATAAGGAAGGTAAGAAAAAAAAGAAAGAAAAAGCCCTCGACACAAACGATGAATCAAGGAAGGGAGGAAGAAAGAGAAGAAAGAAAGAGGAAGAATGAATGAGGGAATAAACAAAACCCAGAGAAAAAAAAACGTCAATAAAGGAAGGAATAGAGAAAATAATAAAGAAATACATGAAAAAAAGAAAAAAAGAATGGAGAGGAAAGAAAAAGCGAAGAAATGAGGAAGGAAGAAAAAAACGTCAATAAAGGAAGGAATAGAGAAAATAATGGAAAAATACAAGAAAAAAAGAAAAAAAAGAATGGAGAAGGAAAAAAGAAGAGAAGAATCGAGGAAGGAAGAAACAAATACCAGAGAAAAAAAACGTTGATAAAGGAAGAAATAGAGAAAATAGTTGAAAAATACATGAAAAAAAGAAAAAAAGAATGGAGAGGAAAGAAAAAGAGAAGAAATGAGGAAGGAAGAAAAAAACGTCAATAAAGGAAGGAATAGAGAAAATAATAAAAAAATACATGAAAAAAAGAAAAAAAAGAATGGAGAGGAAAGAAAAAGAGAAGAAATGAGGAAGGAAGAAACAAATACCAGAGAAAAAAAAACGTCGATAAAGGAAGAAATAGAGAAAATAATAGAAAAATACAAGAAAAAAAGAAAAAAAAAGAATGGAGAGGAAAGAAAAAGCGAAGAAATAAGAAAGGAAGAAACAAATACCAGAGAAAAAAAACGTCGATAAAGGAAGAAATAGAGAAAATAATAGAAAAATACAAGAAAAAAAGAAAAAAAAGAATGGAGAAGGAAAAAAGAAGAGAAGAATCGAGGAAGGAAGAAACAAATACCAGAGAAAAAAAAACGTTGATAAAGGAAGGAATAGAGAAAATAATAGAAAAATACATGAAAAAAAGAAAAAAAAAGAATGGAGAAGGAAAAAAGAAGAGAAGAATCGAGGGAGGAAGAAACAAATACCAGAGAAAAAAAACGTTGATAAAGGAAGAAATAGAGAAAATAGTTGAAAAATACATGAAAAAAAGAAAGAATGGAGGAGGAAAGAAGAAGAGAAGAATCGAGAAAACAACGTTGATAAAGGAAGGAATAGGGAAAGAAAAGGAAAAAAATAAGCCAGAAAGAAGCAAGAGAGGAAGAAAGAGAAGATAGAAAGAGGAAGAATGAATGAATAAACAAAACCCAAAGAAAAACGTCAATAAAGGAATGAATAGGGAAAGAAAAGGAAAAAAATAAACCAGAAAGAATCAAAGAGAGGAAGAAAAAGGAAATAGAAAGAAGAGAAATAAATAAAGAAAGAAAGAAACCACTAAAAAAAACTGCAAATAAAGGAAGGAAAAGAGACAAAAAAAAGGAAAAAAGCACATCAGGAGGAAGAAAAAAAAGAAGAAAATGAATACCCTTGACACATACGATGAATCAAGAAAGGAGAGAAAGAAAGAAAAAAAAAACACAATAGGAACCGTAAAACACACACACACACACACACACACACACACACACACACGCTCGCAATAATACAACACTAGCGTCAAGCCGGCATCAATACCTCGGACAAATAGCGTCTCATTACCTTGGGCAGAGAGATCTTGGCCCTGAGAAAGGAGGACGTAGATGAGGCGAAGGAAAGGCCTGGCTGCGCTTGTATTCTCTGCCGCCGCCGACTCTCACATCAACTATTTCCAAAGGCTAAAAAGGAGATCAATCGGGTTCTCATGAGTGGTTTCTTAGGCTCATGGTACAGAGGAAGGGTCGAACTACCACCAGGGGCTTTAAACTGTCTCTGGAAATGCCCACAACTCTTACGAAAGCCTTGTGAATTTGGGCGACTAAATGGTTAAGATTTTTACCCTTACCGTTCGCCTGTCGGTAAAGCCTCTCGTGAAAGTTGTCGGGATTTCCACGGACTGATTTGTGACCCTGGTGATAGCTTTATGCGGCTTCGGCACCTTGGAGGGGAAAAACACCCATGAAAGCCCGGTTAATCTTCTCTGTGGCCTTGGGAAAATTACTAGTGATAAAAAAAGAAAGAGACGGGGAAAAAAGAAGAGAACAATAAGCCAGAAAGAAGAAAATAAAGAACTACGGAATGAATCAAGAGGAGAAAGAGAAAGAAATGAACGAAGGGAAGAAATAACAGAGCCTGGTGATAGTTTGATAAGACTTTAGTAGAGGTTGTGTTAGTATTTCCATGGGTAGTGTTACGAGTCTATAGGAGATCCTGCTACAATATGAACCTCTAGACTCGTGTTCTTAGACATTTCGGGGCCTAGACACCCTCATTTGTTAAGGCTTTCGTAGTGGTTGTGGGTAGTGTTATGAGCCTACTGATAGTCTGACAAAGCTTCTACACACACACACACATTTGTTAAAGCTTTCATATAGGTTGTGTTAGTAGTATTTCCATGGATAGTGTCATGAGCCTAGTGATTGTTCGACAAGGCTTTGGTAGAGGTTGTGTTAGTATTTCCATGAGTAGTTATGAGCCTAGTGATAGTTTGACAAGGGTGTGGTAGAGGTTGTTATTATTTCCATGAGTAGTGTCATGAGCCTAGTAATAGTTCGACAAAAGCTTTGATAGAGGTTGTGTTAGTATTTCCATGGGTAGTGCTATGGGCCTAGTGATAGTTTGACAAGACATTAGCATAGGTTGTGTTAGTAATATTTCCATGAGTAGTGTTACGAGCCTAGTGATAGTTTGATAGTACTTTAGTTGAGGTTGTGTTAGTATTGCCATGGGTAGTGTTACGAGCCTAGTAATAATTTGACAAGGCATTGGTAGAGGTTGTGTTACTATTTCCATGGGTAGTGTTACGAGCCTAGTGCTAGTTTGAGAAGGCTTCTACACCATGAACGTGGAAACACACAATTGTCAAGGCTTTCGTATAAGTTGTGTTAGAAGTATTTCCATGGATAGTGTCATGAGCCTGGTGAGTTTGACAAGGCTTTGATAGAGGATGTGTTAGTAGAATTTCCACGGGTAGTGTTATGGACCTAGTGATAGTTTGACAAAGCTTCGGTATAGAGATTGTGTTAATATTTCCACGGGTAGTGTTACGAGCCTGGTGATAGTTTGATAAGACTTTAGTAGAGTTTGTGTTAGTATTTCATGAGCCTAGTGATAGTTTGGCAAGACTTTAGTATAGGTTGTGTTAGTAGTATTTCCACGGGTAGTGTTATGAGCCTAGCGATAATTTGACAAGGCTTCTGCACCGTGAACGTGACACCCACATGGGAACCCAACTCATCTCCTTTGTGGCCTTGGGAAATGGAGGTTGTGAGGGCCAAATGCGTCTTGAGAATACGCTCTCTGAATCCTCTCCTCTATACGTCCTTGTGGGCTGAGCAAGTTTTTCCCGGGGCAGCGCGACGGGGACTTCCCTCTCCAAGCCCGGAAAGCCCTACATGACTGGCCTGCACGGGGGGAGGGGGAGGGAGGGAGGGGGAAGGGCACGGATAGGATCTCAAGTTTTTTGGGGCGGGGTTTTTTTCTACTGCGATGTTATTTGTGGAGAGCTTCGCCTCTTCGTCGTCCAGAGCCATCCTGTGCTATTTAGAGTTTGGTCTAAAGGTGACTTCTTCCAGCTTCTTCCTCTTCTTCCTCTTGTTCTTATTCTCTCTCTTCTTCTTCTTCTTCTTCTCCTTTTCTCTTCTTGTTCTTATTCTTCCTCTTCTTCTTAATATAATACTACCCATGGACATACTACCACAACCTATACGAAAGCCTTGACCAAAGTGGGAGTGCGGAAGCCTTGTCAAGCTATCACTAGGCTCATAACACTACTCATGGAAATACTAACATGACCTCTTTTTCTTCTTCTCCTTCTCCTTCTTCTTCTTCTTCATCTTCTTCTTTGTATGCACGGGAGACACACAAGTTAGATTGGCCTTCGTTTTTTCTCCCTTTTATTGTTATTTCTGTTATTCTCTCTCTCTCTCTCTCTCTCTCTCTCTCTCTCTCTCTCTCTCTCTCTCTCTCTCTCTCTCTCTCTCTCTCTCTCTCTCTCTCTCTCTCTCTCTCTCTTCGTTGGCCTTTATTAATCTACTTTCACCATGTGACGGGAAGGGACAAGATAACCACTGGTCAATGCCTCTCCCTTCCCTTCCCTTCCCATCCCATCACTTTACTTTCTCCTCCCTTCCATTCTCCTTCCCCTCTTCTCCCCTTTATCCGACCTCTCCCTCATTCCCTTTCTTTTCGTCTCCTCTGTTCCTGTTTGTCTTTCCTTCTCTACTCTTCATTTCCCTATCTTTTCCTTTCCTTCCCTTCACCCTTCCCCTCACCTACCCTTCCCTTTTATCCTCCCTCTCCCTTCTTCCTCCCTCTTTCTTTTCCTTCTTCCTGTTAGTCCCTCTTCTTTTATTTTACTTCCTTTCCATTTCCCTTCACTCTCCCTCCCTCTCTCTCCTTTTTCTCACTATTCCCATGTCTTTCTCTCCTTTTCCTTCCTCCTCTTTGTCTTTTCGTCTCTCTCCCTCCCATACGTTCCCTACTTCGAAATCCTTCTCTTCATTCTCTCCCTTCCCTTGCCTTCTTTATCTCTCTCAGTCTCTTTGTCTCCCATACCCTCCCTTTTTCCATCTCTCTCTCTCTCTCCCTTCCCTTCCGTCTCTCATTTCGTCCAGCCTCTACGTGTGTCTCGGATCGAACTCCTGCAACTTAATAAAATGTAAATTAGTCGCCCAAACTAAACTGACTCGCCGGATAATAACATGCAAATGAAACCACTGACACCAACCAGCCCGGCCGTCCATACCGACCCGGGACGACGGCATCTTCAGCACTGCGACGACGGCCCTACTTCCTCGAGTCTCGACAGCAGCGCCACCTATGTCCTTGGCGCTCCTTTTAGTTACGCTTTCCTCCTCCTGGCTGTATCTGATTCTTTTCTGTTAGTTTTCAGGACATTGCCGCCTACTCTTCCTCTTTCTCTTAGTTAGTTAGTTAGTTAGTTAGTTAGTTAGATGGTTAGTTAGATGGTTAGTCAGTTGTTTATATGTGAGTGATTCTTTTTGTTTTCCTTTTTTTAATGTAGGTATTTATGAATGAGGAGAAGGAAGAGGAAGAGGACGACGATGACGGAGAGAAAGGAGACAAAGGAGGAGAAAAACAACAAGAACAAAAACAAGAACAAAAAAATTGAAAAAGGAAAGAAAAAGAAAACAGAAGACAATAATAATAAAAAATCTAATAAAAATATCTAATCTAATAAAAAATAAAGAGAAGGAATAATAGGGAAAAAGAGGAAACAGAAAAATAACAATCTCAACAAAATGAAGGAGAAAAGGGGGAGAAGAGTAGCAGTAGTAGTAGTAGCAGTAGTAGTAGTAGTAGTAGTAGTAGTAGTAGTAGGAGCAGTAGAAGGAAGAGGGGGATGAGGAGGAGGAGGAGGAGAAGGGTAATAAATGTTTCATACGGCGATCAGACAGACCCATTAACAGGAGCCCCATCGTCTCCACACTCCCCTTTCCTTGACACACATACGCTATCCGAGTGGCCGACACACACACACACACACACACACACACACGAAGGACGAATACGACGACGAAAAAACAAAGAACGAGAAGAACAAGACTAAAAAGAAATGCTGAAAAATGAAAGAGAAAAAAAGAGGAGAAATTAAGAAGGAGTAACAGGGAACATGAGGAGGAGGAGGAGGAGGAGAAGAAAGAGGAAGAAGAAGAAGAACAAGAGCAAGAAGAGGAGGAGGAAGGTAATAAACTTAACACACACACACACACACACACACAGCTCAAGGAGGATGGGACTAAGTGTAATCTTGGGTCTGGGGGCGAGGTTAATACGCTTATGTTATATAAGCCGATGTAAACCTGAATAATCTAGGGACCTTAGTTCGAATCCCGGTTGTGGTTGGGAAGGGTATGCCTTTATTATTATTATTATCATTATTATTATTATTATTATTATTATTATTATTATTATTATTATTATTATTATTATTATTATTATTATTATTATTATTGTTGTTGTTGTTGTTGTTATTAGGTTTACTGTTGCTGGTTTTACTTTCTTACCCAAGTGAAAAAAAAGTAGATAAGAATTGATGAAAAAAGAGAGAAGAGGAAAAACTGGATAATGAAAGGGATAAGGGAAGAGAAGGGTAACTAGAGGAGAGGAGAGGAGGAAGGGCGACAGAGAGGAAAATTTCGTCCGTACTATAAAAAAATATACAACCGCTTCTTATAATATTGGGATCAGAAGGGCTTTTGTTGGGTCATATTGTTGTTGTTGTTGGTGGTGGTGGTATGTGTACTATTCTCGTCCGTAACGTGTACACAGTCTCCACGAGTGTTCTAATCGTCTAAGTGAAGTTAACGTTAAGTATACAAGACGTGCTACATAACAAGCCAAGGTGGAGATCATAACTACACCGTGAAGACTAATAGCGAGTTCCATCTTACTATTATTAAACTACTACTTCTACTACCTCTACTACTGCTACTACCCATACTATTACTATTATTTTTTTTTACAGTTAAGGAAGCTGCTCATAGGTCAAAATAAAAAAAATAAAAAAGACTGCTATTAAAGAAAGTAAAGAAGAGTAGCCAAAAGAGAGGTCAATTTCGGGTGGAGAAGTGTCTTGATACTCTTAACTACTACTACTACTGCTACTACTACTACTACAACTACTACTACTACTAACGCTGTCTTCACCACTAAACTAACTTGCACACCTCAAAACCTTCCCCTAACACTGGTCTCAACTCTCTTAGCCCGGTCTTCTTCCTTTTCTTCAGGTCTTCAAGGTATCGACTGCGTCCTTTCCATTCTTCGTGACCTTCCTCTTGTTAACATCCAAGGTATCAGATCTCCTCTCTCTCTCTTGTCAATATAATGAGTTGGCTACTGTACTCCCCTTCTTCGTCTCGTCCAATTAGATAAGGTATGGGTCTCTCTCTCTTCCTTCTTCCTCTACAAGTCTTCTCTATTCCCTTATTCCCTTTTCGTTATCTACTTTTTCCTCTTTCTTTATTTCCTCTTTCTCTTCTTTCGCAATTCGTTAAGCTATCGTCTCTTCTCTCTCCTCTCTCCTTCTTCCTCCTTCCATCTCTCCTCTACTCTAGTCTTCCTTCTCTTTCCCTTATCTCCTTTTCGTTATCTACTTTTTCCTCTTTCTCTAATTTATTTCCTCTTTCTCTTCTTTCCCAATTCGTTAAGCTATCGTCTCTTCTCTCTCCTCTCTCCTTCTTCCTCCTTCCATCTCTCCTCTACTCTAGTCTTCCTTCTCTTTCCCTTATCTCCCTTTCGTTATCTACTTTTTCTCTTCTCTCTCCTTTATTACCTTTTTCCCTCCTTCCCCTTTTTCTTCTCATCTCATCTTCGTTTCATTAGCTAATTTTTCCTCTTTTCCTGCCCTGTTATTTCTGTCTTCTTTATCACCTTCTTCTTCTTCTCTTCCCCTTCTGCACTCATTCATCTGCTTCTCCTTTATCCTTTTCATTATCTACCTTTCACTCTTCTTCTGCCCTGTTATTTATCTATTCTTCATCACCTTCTTCACTTCTTCTCTTTCTACTCTTATTATTTTGCTCCTCTCATATCGTTTTACTTATCTGTTTTTCCCTTTTCTCCTCTATCATTTATCTTTTCTTTATCACCTCTTCTTCCCCTTTTACTTTTATTCTCCTGTTCCTCTTCTCTTCGTATCATTATCCTTTTCCTCTTCATCCTCTGTGGCTGTCTCTCCTCCTCTATTCATTCTATCTACAGCTTCACCCTCTTCTCCCTTCTTCTCCTCCCCTTGCACTTTCATCATCATCTCCCTCCTTCCTTCCTCCTCCTCCTCTCCATCCTTCACCTCTCCCTCGTCTTCCATTCTCTCCCCGACTCCCTCTCCTATCTCGCAGTCCCTTCTAATTTACCTTTCCTCTCGTTACTCCTTCTACCTTCACCCTTCCCTCGTGTCATCGCTTATTTGCAAGGCTCTGGTGTTAGCGAAGACGGGCATCACACTGGAGTCTTCTGGTTACCCTCGTCCTCATCTGTAACCCTTCCCCCTAAGACCCGCGGCGCCTGCAATAAGTTAGCCGTCCTTTCATCACGCTGAGTGGTCTTCTGGTTCCTCAAGTCGCCGACACAAAGAGGCTGTCCCCGGCATCAAGGCGTACGGGGGTGGAGCGAGACGTCTGTCGTTGGGAGGCTTCTGAGACGTGTAATATCGCCGGTGACAGCGCTCAATAGGATCTGACACCCTTTTTCTCGCTCCTCACGGCGGTGATAAAGGTTTCACTCGTGTCAAGTATTAGTCAGTCGTTATCGGGGTTTGATAGATTCTGACACCTTTTGGGGAGGCGAGATGTCACTTTAAAGTACCAAAGTGTCACCTGCAAACCAGTACAAACGTCTCCCTTTTTGGTTCGAATATACACATTGACAAGAAGTGTGTAAAGTGCTGAAAGTGACTACCCAGAGTGCCACCAAACCTTATTTAAACCTGGCTTCTTAAACTTCAACTGTGAACTTGCATATCAGAAAACACGAAAGAAACACGAGGTCTGTCTGTTGTAGTATAGTAGTAGTAGTAGTAGTAGTAGTAGTAGTAGTAGTAGTAGTGGTGATGGTGGTGGGATTTTTGTGTAGTAGTAGTAGTAGTAAAATTGTTGTTTTCTTACTATTTTTTTACAGTTAACTAAGCAACTCAAGGGCAAAAAAATATATGAGAGAAAAAAAGCCCGCAAATCCCTGTTCCTATAAAAAAAAAAAGAGTATAGATGAGTGTGGATTTTGTGTTCTAGTCGTAGTCGAAGTAGTAGTAGTAGTAGTAGTAGTAGTAGTAGCAGAAGTACCAGTCTCACAATACCCAATAAGACCACTCGTCAGACAAAGAGATGGGTGTCAGAGGTCTTGCCATGCGTGCCTGTAAACATCATCCTACCCCCGTGACGCTTCATGAGAGCCTTGGGGGACGCCTTGTTAGCATTTCCGTCTTCCGCTGCGACGCTGGGAGACGCGGGAACACGAACCTTTCACGGGGGACTTAAACGTAGCCCGGGGCGATATGCTAATGAGAGGAGCAACGACCCTGACAGATCCTGAGGGCAGTACTGTCAGCCATAGCGAGGGAGGGAGCGAGAGGGAGAGAGGGATAAACACCGCTCTAAGCCTATAGCGGATGTCTTTGATGGCCACAATGGACGGAGGCTTTGTACGTAGCTTCCTTTGACAAGCTATGGAAATGCTTCACTCACGCCTCCTCCGCCTCTTCTCTGGAAACTTCGCTAACCCTAAGGAAGGACGGTTCTTAAGGGAGTGGTTCTGAGTAAACAACATCCAGTAAGCCAATAAACAAGTAAAGAACAGTAAGTAAACAAGACAGCTTCTTCCGGGTACTAGACAGTGACTTGGTGTTTAACTTTGAAGCCGAGGATGTTGAAGTTTGTAAAGTATATATTGTGTGCATTGGTGTTTACGTATGGCATTGTCGTTAGGGTAGTAGTGGTAGTAGTAGTAGTAGTAGTAGTAGTAGTAGTAGTAGTAGTAGTAGTAGCGCCGTATAGAAGAAGAAAATGAGGAAGAGGAAGAAGGAGAAAAAAGAAGAAAAAGAAAAAAAGAAAAAGAAAACGATGAAAATGAAGATGTAGAAGAAAACAAAGAGAAGAAAACAAGATGAAGTACGTAGTAGTAGTAGTAGTGGTGTAGTAGTAGTAATAGTAGTGCAGTAGTAGTAGTAATAGTAATAGTAGTAGTAGTAGTAGTAGTAGTAATAGCACCACCACCACCACCACCACCATAACGCCACACCACGCACCCATCGCCGTACCCAGCCTTTATATCGCAGCCAATTATCTTTCATTGTCGTGCATTAATGAGGAACCTTTAAGGACGTCGCCGCCAGGGGGAGCCAAGGGGGTCTGCAGAGCGGCGCCGTACTCACACCCGCGGCCTCGTCTATTGAGTTTGCCTGAGTAAATAGTAGAAGCAATGGCGTTAGGAGGCGGGGATGTGGCGCATGAAGAGACCGAATTACCTAACGAGAGAAAGGCGAGTAGTTTTTAAGGCGAACTGTGCTGGAAGTTGAGTTTTCGTGAGTATATAAGGGAAGCAAAATAGTGTTAGATAGCGGGGACGTGGCGCATGAAGAGGCCGAATTACCTAACGAGAGAAAAAGTTAAGCAGATATATGGCGTTCTGTGTTGAAAGCTAAGTTCTGGTGGTAGAGACGGGAAGCCAAGGTGTCAGAGAGCAGTTGAGGGAGGTGGGCGTTTCCGAATCAAGTTACATAGAAAATGCCACGTGGAATATATAAAATAGTGTGTTGAATAGAGTGTTACCTGTAGAGTTTAGTTTTGGTGAAGACGGGAAGCCAAGGTGTCACATAGCAGTATCATAAGTGGGCGTCTCCATATGAAGTTACAAAAGAGCGAAAAGTTAGTGGGATATTTAAATAGTGGGTTTAAAGTGTTACAGTAAGTGAGATACATGACGTTCTGTGTTGAGGGTAATGTTTTGATGGTATAATAATAATAATGATAGTATAATAACGTGTAGCTGGGTGCCTCCATATGAAGTTACACTGTTACAGGTTGATGAGAGGTTAGTGGGACATATGAACTGTGGGTTAATGTTTACTCTTATCTATTCAGTTCATCTTTAATGGCGAATACAGGACGCCAAAGTGTCAGATAGTATAGCAACGTGTTAGTGGGTGTTTACGAATTATGTTACAGAAGAGCGAAAGGTTAGTGTGATATATGAATTCTGGGTTAATGTTCACTCTTATCTATTCAGTTCAGCTTTAATGGCAGATACAGGAAGCAGAGGTGTAAGATAGTTGCAACGTGTAAGTGGGCGTCTATAGGAATGATGTTACAGAAGAGCGAAAGGAGTTCAGCTTTAATGGCAGATACAGGAAGCAGAGGTGTAAGATAGTTTCAACGTGTAAGTGGGCGTCCATAGGAATGATGTTACAGAGGGAGTGAAAGCTAAGAGGGATATACGATTTGTGGGTTTATGTTTAGTGTTATCTATTGAGTTCATGTTTGGTGTTAAATACGAGAAGCAAGTGTCAGAGAACAGGCAAGGTAAGTGGGCGTTACCGGATTATGTTACACGAGGGAAAAAAAGGTTAGTGGAATATAAGAAAAAAATAGTGTGTTTAAGAGAGTTAGCAGCATAGTTCAGTTTTGGTGGTAATACAGAAACAGACAGAAATGATAGGGCTGAAAAAGAGGAAGGAGTAGAATGAAATAAATAAGAAATGAGCAGAAAGTGGGAGTAGAAGATGAAGGAGAGATTAGTTAGGGAGGGAAGGTGGGCGTTTTCGACTTCAGTTAAAGAATGAAAAAAAGTTAAGTAGAATATGTACACCCTTACTGTCCCTTTCCTTTCCTTTCTTCTTTCCTTTCTCTTTATCTTTTGTACATTGTGGGTTTAAAGCGTTACCTCATGATTTATTTATTTATTTATTTATTTATTTATTTATTTATTTATTTTTTTTTTTTTTTTGCGGGTGGTGAATACAGAAGGCAAAGGTATGGAAGAGAAGAAACATATAAGTGGATGCTTCCGATGACGTGATACATGCAAGGAATACAAAGATACAGTAGAAACAAAAGAGAAGAGAGAAGTAGATAGAAAAATGTAGTGAGTTCAGGGGTGGATCAAATACAATTGTATTTGTATTTGAATTGTATTTAAATACAATTTTAATGTATTCGTATTTGTATTTTGACATCCAGAGAAAAAAGTATTTTGTATTTGTATTTGTATTTTGGCACCCAGAAAAAAAGTATTTTGTATTTGTATTTGTATTTTGGCACCCAGAAAAAAAGTATTTTGTATTTGTATTTATATTTCGAGTCAAAACCATTTGAGGAGGATAAATACTGTTAAGGAAATAGAAAAAGAAATAATGTTAAGCCGCGTTAAGGCGGAGGAGGAAACAGATGAAGGTTGAAGGCGAAGGAGGAAAGGATTAACGTCAGATCACGGGGAAAGCGGAGTAAGGAGAACATTAAGGTTGAAGGCGGAGGAGGAAAAAAATTAAGGGTGGGGAGTAAGGAGGAAATTAACCTCAGGTCACATGGAGGAGGAGTAGGAGAGGATTTAGGGAGTTACTGAGGGATGGGTGGCTCGGAAGAAGGATCCGCCCGCAAAAATGTGTGACGTCACGGAAATGGGAGGCATAGGGGATGAGATGTGAGTGAAGACGACGAGAGAAACAGTGAACCGATCTACTGCTTTAACTTGGCATATGCACTACAGTCACCTATCAAAAAGAGGTTGCATCCATTTCTTGAGCGGACTGATGTCATTGTCGCAGCTGTCATGGGCCCCAGGTTTAAGCTGGCATGGATGCCATGTAAGAAAATGCAAAAGGAAAAGGTTTCCAAGATTGTGGACCAAATTATTTCCGAGTCAACTCAGTCGACCTAGAAGTAGAAAACATTTCAAGAGAGTGAGCCTTTCGTCTTTTCGGCTGGCATGAGTGCAACACGACCTCGTCTTTTTGCCTACATGCCTCCATCAGGGCAAATGATGGCAAGTGCATCAACAAATGACACTACAGTGGTGAAGGCAGAACTTGAAACATACCTAGAAGAAGGTGTTTTGCCTTTTAATGTCAATCCACTGAGGTACTGGTGTGATGCAAAAAGTTTCAAAAATTTGAAGCACTTTGCCAAAAATATTCTAGGGTGCTGTGCAACAACATGGACGCCCCGGGAAGCATGGCACATCCACGAACATAAAAAAAAAAAGTCCCCGCAGAGAAATTAAACAGCTGTCGTGATGATAACAGAAAAAGAGCAAAGGGTGGGAGGCGAGGGGGATGAAAGGGATGGAGGGAGATGAAGGGGAGGGAGAATGGAAAGGAAAGGGGGCTGATGAAGAAGTTTGAAAGAAAGAAATGTATAGAGAGCAAGGATGAAAGAAAGGGAGAAATAGAATGAAATAAAGAAGAGAAAAATAGAGGGACAGACGACTAAAGAGAAGTGGCAGCCCAATACAAATGTTAGGAAACTTTAGTGGGCCGTCCTCGTGAGTCAACACGCTCACTGGTGTTCTCCCTCAGCAGGTGTGTGAATGCAATGTACCTGAAAGACGTTAATTGGTGAACCAATTCTTACTATGTAAAATCAATCAATCAGTCAATCAGAGAAAAAAATATAATTAAAAAGAAAAATTGGAAGTAAGAAAGAAAAGAGAAAAGGATGCTGCGCCGGAAGCCGCGGCGAGGATTCCTTATGATGCTTGTGCGCGTCCCCGAGGCCCATCGGTCCTTCATCCAAGAACCGATAAACGCGGTGACCGGCGCCTTCACGGCATTTATGATTAATTTTATAATCCAGTCTGGTAGTTTTAAGAAGCGAGTTCTTGCATCCGCCCTATTCGAATCGGCGGGGCGGTGGAGCGCCAGCGAGCCCAAGGTCTCCCAGGCGAGCATGGCAGGACTGGAGGGCTCCCGGCAGGGCGCCTCGGCGTCCATCGGGACCCTGACGGAGGTGCCGGAGATCTTTAGGCTACAACGCCGGGCAGGTGGGGCTCGTTAGCCGTGGTAGGAAATCTGCCTAGGAGAGCAAACTCCGAACAACAAACCCGGGCAGGTGAGGTTCGTTAGCCGTGGTAGGCAATTCACCTAGGAGAGCAAACTCCGAACAACAAACCCGGGCAGGTGAGGTTCGTTAGCCGTGGTAGGCAATTCACCTAGGAGAGCAAACTCCGAACAATAAACCCGGGCAGGTTGGGCTCGTGAGCCGTCATAGGTAATACACCTAGGAGAGCAAACTCCGAACAATAAACCCGGGCAGGTGGAGGTCGTTAGCGAAAGCAGTTCATCTAGGAGAGCAAACTCCGATTACAAAACCGGGCAGGTGGAGGTCGTTAGCGTGAGCAGTTCACCTAGGAGAGCAAACTCCGATTACAAAACCGGGCAGGTGGAGGTCGTTAGCGTGAGCAGTTCACCTAGGAGAGCAAACTCCGATTACAAACCCGGGCAGGTGGAGGTCGTTAGCGAAAGCAATTCATCTAGGAGAGCAAACTCCGATTACAAACCCGGGCAGGTGGAGGTCGTTAGCGAAAGCAGTTCACCTAGGAGAGCAAACTCCGATTACAAACCCGGGCAGGTGGAGGTCGTTAGCGAAAGCAGTTCACCTAGGAGAGCAAACTCCGATTACAAAACCGGGCAGGTGAGGTTCGTTAGCCGTGGTAGGCAATTCACCTAGGAGAGCAAACTCCGAACAATAAACCCGGGCAGGTTGGGCTCGTGAGCCGTCATAGGTAATACACCTAGGAGAGCAAACTCCGAACAATAAACCCGGGCAGGTGGAGCTCGTCAGCCGTGGTAGGCAGTCTGCCTAGGAGAGCAAACTCCGAACAATAAACCGGGGCTTGTGGTGCTCGTTAGATGTCGTAGACAATCCACGTGATGGGAACACCAAAGAAAAGGAAAATAAAAAGGAACACCAGAAAAAGGAAAATATAGTAACAAAACATCAAGAAAATAAAATAAAAAACACAGATCATCCACCTTCAGGCCCTAACATCTCCAAAATTATGGGTGAGTCTTTTCTGGGGAGAAAGAGGCTCATCCAGACCAAAGAACATCAAAAAGGGATGATATAGAAAGGAACACCAAAAAAATGTGAAAAAGAGAAAAAAACATCGCAAAAGAAAAGTAACAACAATAACAGAACAACGTCAAGAAAAGTAACATACAAAGAAACATCATCCACCATTCGGCCCCAAACTAACATCACCAAAATTATGGATGGGTCTCTTCTGGGGAGAAAGAGGCTCACCCAGACCAAAGAACATCAAAGAGGGATGATATAGAAAAGAACACCAAAAAATAAGGGAAAAAAGAGCAAAAAAACATCGCAAAAGAAAAGTAACAGCAATAACAGAACAACATCAAAAAAGTAACATACAAAGAAACATCATCCACCATTCGGCCCCAAACTAACATCACCAAAATTATGGGTGGGTCTCTTCTGGGAGGAAAGCGGCTCACCCAGACCAACGAAGAACACCAACAAGAGGATGATATGAAATAAAAGAACATTAAAAAACACGAAGAAAAGAAATAAGAAGAAAAAGAACAGAAAAAACATCGGAAAAGAAAAACAAGAAGAAAAACACATCAAGAGAAGAAAAATATAAGAAACATCATCCACCTTTCGGCCCCTAACTAACATCACCAAAATTATGGGTGGGTCTCTTCTGGGAGGAAAGCGGCTCACCCAGACCAACGAACATCAACAAGAGGATGATATGAAATAAAAGAACATCAAAAAAGAAAAACAACAGCAAGAAAACAAAGAAAAAGATTAAGAAAAGGAAAAAGAAACAAAAAGAAAAAGAAAAACACCAAAATAAAATAAAACAAAAACAAAAAAATAATCCAAAATAAATAAATAAACAAATACAGAATACAGTAAAATTAACGAACTAAATAACTAATTCAAACTGTCTAACAATTAAACTACCTATCTAACTACCTATCTAACTAAGGGTACTATACAAGGGTACTATTGGACTACCTATTAACTAACTAACTATCAAATCATCTAACGATCGAACATGTATTTGTCTGACTCTTTATCTATTTATCTGCATGGCTATCTATCATTATGTTTATCTATCCATCTTTTTTTTTCTTTTTTTGCAGTTAAGGAAGCAGCTCAAGGGCAAAAGTAGATAAATAAATAAAAAATCCGCATAAATAAAAACAAGTTCTATCTCTATATCTTTTATTTGTTTATTTGTTTATCTTATTTGTTCATCTTATTTATTTGTTTACTTATCTAGTCCGTCATCAGTCATGGTCAATTCTACCTACACGTTTTCCTGCCACAATTTTTTTTTCATTGTGTGGTCCTTAGTTCCGGTCCGACCTTGAGCTGGAAGGGAAGGACGGGGGCAGGGAGGCAAGAAGAGGGAGGGAGGGAAGGGGGAGGTAGGACAGAGTAATAGGAAGAATTTGGAATACGCGTTTCAGTCATGATTAAGTGTGTGTGTGTGTGTGTGTGTGTGTGTGTGTGTGTGTGTGTGTGTGTGTGTCCTTGAAAAAAACCTGAACCTTTTTTTTCAGTCAAGTTCAGCCTTAACACAGAGGCGGCCATTTCGATGACTACGCAGAAGACGTTAAAGGAAATAAAAATAAAAAAAATGAACCAAAACAGAATAATTGACGACCAGTTTCAGTGATCACTTGACTCGGGTCTCCAAGCGCTGCAAGACCTTGGCGGGGGGAGGAGGGGGGGGGGGGAGACAGAGAGAGAGTATATGTGTGTTAACCATTGCACTTAGCCATGACACCAAAGGAAGAAAACTGAAGGTAAAGTTAAAGGCGGGTGCATACGCTATTCTTCTTACGCTATCTTCGGATTCTTTACTGGAGAAGCGAGTAGCGGGCTTTTTTTTTATTGTTGTTTCCTTTTTGTGTGCCCTTGTGCTGTCTCCTTTGCTGTAAAAAAAAATAGCTGTGTGTGGCTGCGGTAGGTACTCATCTCCGCACCGTTGACCCTTTGAGCTTGTGGTAGGCAAGAACCTGTTAGTTACCGGCACCATCTGAGAGGGTGTTTAGTAAGGCCGGCAATTTTTACACTCCTAAGCGAGCAAAACTCGGCCCGGAAACCTTCCGGGCATTAATGATGATAAAATGCAATTATGATGTGAAGTGTAAACTTGTGAAAAAAGTATCTTTATATTTTTTGTATAATTTCAGGAGTATTTTTATTTGTATCTTTGAAATCTGGAATAGGAGTATTTGTATTTTTATTTGTATTTTTAGATTCAGGAATAAAAGTATTTGTATTTGTATTTGTATTTTTGGAATCCCGAACAAAAGTATTTGTATTTGTATTTGACTTATAAAAAATCAGTATTTAATCCAACCCTGAGTGAGTTAAAGAATAGAAAATCAGGAAGAACAAACACAGTAATAATATTTGTATAAGAAAATAAGAAGAGAAAAGGATAAATGTAGATAGAAAAGTGTAGTGAGTTAAAGAATAGAAAATCAGGAAGAACAAACACAATAATAATAATTTAATAAGAAAAATAAGAAGAAGTGCAGGAAAAAAATAGAATCAAGGAAGGAATAACAGGAAGAGAAACAAAGAGAAAAGGATTAATGTAGATAGAAAATTGTAGTTAATTAAAGAATAGAAAATCAGGAAGAACAAACACAATAATAATTTAATAAGAAAAAATAAGAAGAAAGGATAAAGGTAGATAGAAAAGTGAAGTGAGTTTAAGAACAGAAAATCAGGAAGAACAAACACAATAATAATAATTAATAAGAAAAAATAAAAAGAAGAGCAGAAAAAATAGAATCAAGGAAGGAATAACAGGAAGAGAAACTAAGAGAAAAGGATAAAGGAAAAGCAGAACAAGAACAAGTAGTGATTAATATTGTTACCTCTTGAGTTGAATTTTGTTGGGTAAATACATGAGGCAAAGGTGTCAGATAGAAGGACACGTGCAGGTAGGCGTTTTCGAATACATGATACATACAAGGAATGCAAAGATACATGAATTCGCATCTTGCACTCGCCTTCCAACATGTATTATATTAGGAAAGGTAAGGTACGTATGATTAACTGTTTTCACGAAGTTTTTATAATAATTCAGTTACTCATTCACGTCTTATACGCGTCTCTTAACATGTATTATATTAAGAAATTTAAGGTACATATGAATAATTGTTTTCACGAACTTTTTCTTATAATTATTTACTCATTCACGTCGTATACGCGTCTCCCAACAAGTATTATTCAAGTTTAATCTCTTTGCTACTCGGAGGACCAATGGAGATATAAAGTATTCAAAAAGATACAAAGTAAAAGTAAGGATTGTTCACGATTTTCTTTCTTTCTTTCTTTCTTTCTTTACTTTCTTTCTTTGCTGGAACTTCACGTAACAAGACGGAGTGCAAAATAAGCTTCCTAATCTGTAAGAAATTCGAACCGTACTCTGGAAAACTTAGGAGAAACGCATCATTTTTCATTTAGCTACCGTATGTGTGTGTGTGTGTGTGTGTGTGTGTGTGTGTGTGTGTGTGTGTGTGTTAAGCCGTTGAAAAATGCATAGACATCCTTTTGACAGAATGGCTAACTGGTGTACTCTCTCTCTCTCTCTCTCTCTCTCTCTCTCTCTCTCTCTCTCTCTCTCTCTCTCTCTCTCTCTCCTCTTTATCCTTCCCCCTCTTGTGTCTTTCCTTTTTTATTATCCTTATTATTTTTATTTTCCTTTCTTCCTCATCCATTTCCATTTATTTCCTTCTAATGTAAAAATGATCTTCATTCCCAGCCCCCCTCTCTCTCTCTCTCTCTCTCTCTCTCCTGATTATATTTTCCTTTTTTGTGGCTATCAATTATCGTTTCATTCCTTCTTCCCCTTCTTCTACTCCCTCTTCTAATACACATATGACGAGACCAACACAAACTCTCTCTCTCTCTCTCTCTCTCTCTCTCTCTCTCTCTCTCTCTCTCTCCTGATGATCTTTTCCTTTTTTGTGGCTATTAATTATCGTTTCATCCTTCATCCCCTTCTTCTACTTCCTCTTCTATTACAAATATGACGAGACCAACACGAACTCTCTCTCTCTCTCTCTCTCTCTCTCTCTCTCTCTCTCTCTCTCTCTCTCTCTCTCTCTCTCTCCCCACTGCGGCATAACTTCGGCGTACCTTCACATCCTGCAGGTGGCGCACTCCCTCACCCCACTGCTGCGCCGCGCCTTACATAAGATCTCGATTCTGTTGTCTGCACTCCGTCCCTACCGCCTCGTTCTGCCCCGCTCCGTCCCCGCTTGGTCCGCTCCGCTCGCCCGCCCTCCTACCGAACATCAGTCAGCCCGCCCATCAGTCAGCCAGCCAGTACACACACACACACACACACACTTGCCTGTTTGCTACTGCTCTTCTTGTTTTTGTTTTTGTCCTCTTTCTTCTTTATTTTCATTTTTTAATTCTTCTTGTTCCTGTTCTTTATCTTCATCTTGTTCTTCGTAATCTTATTCTTGTTCTTGTTCACCCTTCTCTGCTTCTTCTTTATCCTTCTCTGTGCGTTTGTCTTTCTGTTCGTTCTTTATTATCTTCTCTGTTGCTCCTTCTGTTCGTCCTTCTTTTCTGTTATTCTTTATCTTCTAATAACATTTTTTTCGTCCTCTTGTTATTATCAGTGTTATTATTATTGTTATTATTATTATTTTTCTTTTACATCTCCGCCTGTAGCGCCGGTAGGCTTTCTTCAGGGGGCTGGTGGTCGGCCCAAGCCCGTTATGGCGCAGGCAATTTTTATAATGGCGCCAGTTATGCTTGGCTCATGCTGCCCCCCGGAACTCATTCTTGATTTACTGGACGGTTTCTTCTAGAGTGCGGGTTGATGGGTGGTCTTCTGGACAGCATGTGGGTAGTCTTAGGCCACTCGGCGGTGACTGAAAAATTCAAGGTGGTAGCGTGGGGATTCGAACCGACGTTGTCCATGGCGCCGTGAATGCTAGGCCCGCACGCTAACCACTCAGCCACCGCCTACCCTAAAAATATGTATGCGCCTTTCCTGCCGTGACCAGGATTCGAACCTGGGTTATTGCGGCCACAACGCAATGTACTAACCACTATACGATCACGGCTGTCGCGGCTTATTATTATGGTTGTTGCGGCCGTTTCTTCTAGTAATCTATTCTTAAACCTACTACACTTTTCAATCTACATCTCTCATCTCCTCTTCTACTGATTATTATTATTGTTTTGTTGTTATTGTCTGTTGTTTCTGCTCCTATAGTCTATAATTCACTACCTACATCTCTTCTTCTCCTCCTCCTCCTCCTCCTACTCCTCCTCCTCCTCCTCCTACTCCTCCTCCTCCTCCTCTCCTCCTCGTCTTCGTCCTCTTCCCTTATTCAAATACCAACTACGCACTGTTTTATACGCATCCTACCCCCCGGCCTTCCCAATACTCTTCCTCTTCCTCTTCCTCCTCTCTAACCTATTATCCTTACCTCCCGCACTCTTCCTGCTCCTCCTCCTCCTCCTCCTCCTCCTCCTTCTTACCTCACCACCCCATGCGTAGTTTCTTCCTCCTCTTCCTCCTCCTCCTTGCCATTTTATAACTAACACTTGCTTTACTTACCCTTACTATTCATACTGTTTTACTATTTTTACTGTTATTATTTACTATTCTTTCAATACGACTCAATTATCGTCATTTTAGTTTGTTTTGTTTTTCAGTTTGTCCACTTGTCACTCCTCCTCCTCCTCCTCCTCCTCCTCTTCCTATCCATTCAGCGTTATCTACTTCTCTTCCTGTCCTCAACCACTCATTCATCCCCATTCATTCTCTTTTATCCCTCCAATTACACGTTGTTTGATTTCCTCGTCCTTTACTTGTTATCCTTCTGTTCCTCCTCTTCCATCCAGTCTAGCTCTTCTCATTCTCTCATTGTCGGTTACATTCTATTATGACAGTTTCTTCAGATTCTTTTTTCACTTAATTTTCTCCTTCCTGCTGTTATTGCTTCTCCTACTCTTTTTCTTCATCATTTTCTCTTTCTTCTTTCTATCTTTTCTCTCCTGGTATCCCAATCCTCATCAATCTATCTATCTATTATCCATCCTTCATTCCTTTCTATTCTTTCTTTAGTACCATTCTCCTCCTCCTCCTCCTCTTCCTCCCTATCCTTACCTCGTTATGCACCCTATTCACTCACAACCCAAATAAGTCATCCCACTCTTTTACTTCCTATCTCTTTATCCTAATATTCCAATTCTCATTAACCTTTCCATTTCATTTGTATTCTTCTATTAGTACCATTTTCTTCCCTACCTCCTACCCCTTCCTTACACGCTATGCAACCCTCTACAAATACCTCTAAGTCATCCTCCTCTATCCATTATTTATCGTTCGTCAAGTGAATCGAAGTAGTGAATGAAAACGCAACTCTCATTATAAGCATTCACTCAAGTTTGTAGGGGTAACTTTTTATTTATTTTCTTTGATCGGTATTCTCAGACACTTCCACGCCTCACATCAACTATTTCCAAAAGGCGAAAAAGGAGATCAGTCGGGTTATAATGACTGCTTTTGGGGGGTTCACGGTACAGAAGGAGGCTCAAATTAACACCAGGGTCAGAAAACTACTCCTGGAAATGCCGAAAACTCCTACGAAAGCCTTGTCAAATATGTGTAAACTCCTTGGGCGACGAAATGTTTTAAGAATAAGACCCCTGCCTCCCTCGACCTTCATCCTCGCCAGCGTTGCCATTCCAGCGTCACAACCTCGCTAAGCCCTTTCATGTTGCTATGCTGAGTTAAGGACACGCCCCTCTCGCCCCTTTTTGGCCCCTCTCTCGCTAGGGTACATTCGCTCGCTCCCTTTCCCCCCTTCCGTATCCTCCTCCTCCTCTTCCTTATCCCGCCCTCTTCGCTTCCCTTCCCGCCCCTCTTGCCTTCCGGTCCCTCCCCTTCCCATTCACTCATCTCTTGCCCCCCCTACCCCCCCCCCTCTCTCTCTCTCTCTCTCTCTCTCGTCCTATGATTCATTCCTCCTGTATGCACTATCCCTCCCTCCTCTCTCTCTCTCCCTTCTTTCCTCCCCCTCCCCTTCCTCTCTCCCTTTTTCCTATCTATTCGTACTCTCTCCCCCTTCCTGTCCTCTCCCAATCTTTCATGCCTTCTCTCTCTCTCTCTCTCTCTCTCTCTCTCTCTCTCTCTCTCTCTCTCTCTCTCTCTCTCTTCGTACCCTTCACTTCCTTCCATCGTCATCCAATCTCCTCTAACTCTCCCTCTTTTCTCTTCCACTCCATTCAATTCCCGTTTTCTCTCTTCCAGCCCCTTTCTTCCCTTCCTTCCCTCCCTTCTTTCTTTTTGCCGCCCTCTCCAATCTTAATTCCTCTTCCCCCTTTCTTTGTTTTTCCCGCACCCCCTCTCTCTCTCTCTCTCTCTCTCTCTCTCTGTCTGTCTCCCCTCTTCTCCTTCATTCCCCCTTTTCCTTTCGCTTTCCTCTCCTCCTTCCCCCTCTTTTTACTCGTTTCGTCATCCCTTCTCCCCCTTTTTTACTGGTCCCCCTTCTTCCCCCCCCCCCTCACCCTCCACCTCTTTCATCCCTCGATATTTTTAGTACCCAGAATGGAGGGTGAAATGTCGCTTTATCGTTCCCATGTAGGTTTTGCTTTCATTTCCATAGCAAGGAGTAGAGATTCACGCCTTCTGTTCTTGCTCTCGTGTGGCGCTGAGGGCGGTGCAAAAAAGGGAGAAAAAGTGTTGGTAAGCGTTGCGAACTCTTGGAAAATGACCTGCGACTTTGTTTGGCTTGCATGTGATTTGGAGACCTTTTGAGGGTTTTGAAAAGGTTTGTGTGTGTGTGTGGGGGGGGGGGGTAGATGTGTGTGTGTGTGTGTGTGTGTGTGTGCATGCAAGTCTGTCTCCGTTTGTTCGTCTGTCTGTCTGTCTGCGTCTCTCTCTCTCTCTCTCTCTCTCTCTCTCAACGAGCCACTTCGCTGGATTGAGAGAAAGTCTTTCAAAGTAAAAACAAACTGGGCAGAGAGAGAGAGAGAGAGAGAGAGAGAGAGAGAGAGAGAGAGAGAGAGAGAAATGACGAAACCAGACAATACAACGCAGCTGACGATGATTGTGAAAGGGAAAAATATATGAACTGAAACAAGTCAAGCTGTGAAACAGATCAAAGAGAAATGAAAGGGGTAGAAAATAAATGAAAAACAGAAACAACAGACTGAATGGAAAGAAGGAAGGAGGAATGAATAAATGAAGGAAGGAAGGAAGGATAGTAGGAAGGAAGAAAGCCAGGAAAGAAGGAAGAAGGCAAGGAAGAAAGGAAAGGAAGAGCAATCAGAGGGAAGAAAGTCAGGAAGGAAAGGAAAGGAGGAAGGAAGGAAGGAAGGAAAAGAAAAACAGTGGGGAGAGAGAAAAACATGAAGGAAAGAAAGATGGATGGAAGGAAGGAGAGAATAAATAAAGGAAGGAAAGACTGAATAGAGGAAGGGAAGGAAGGAAAGGAGGAAGGAAGAAAGAAGAGAAGGAAGGCAAGATCAATAAAGGAGAAGAGGAAAGGAAGGAATTAAATAAAGGTAGAAAATCTTGAATAAAGGAACAGACAGACGAAACTTAAAGTGTTTGTTGGCGGGCTGACAGACGGCGGACCAACACACTCAACGCCAGACAGACGGACAAATACTCGCTTTCTAAATTCCAAGCGAGTGGTGGATCAAAACTCGACTCATTCAGCGGCTGGAAAAGTTAATGATTCTGAAGTCGATATTCTCAGACGCTTCCACCTCACACATCAACAGTTTCCAAAGGCCGAGAAAGAGATTGATTGGAGTTCTTATAAGTGTTTTCGCCTTCATGGCACAGAAGCTTCGTCAGACTACCGCCAGGGTCATGAAACTATCCATGGAAAAGCCTCCCGCCACTCCTACGAAAGCTTGTTTGATTCCTTCTTAACACAACTAGAAACCATATCTTGAAATAGTGAGGATTGTAATGTCTCGTCCACTACCAGACCATTGAAATAGATAACATGGAAGAGTCACTGATGATTCTTACTTTACTTTCCGATTCCAATTAAACACAAGTTACACAACTAAGAAGAAAAAAGAAAAAGAAGAAGAAAAAAACTTAATAGTGAAGGACTGTATGTCGCCACCTTTCAGAAAATCAAAATACTGAAGCTGGAACTTCCTTTTTCTTCCTTGGTTTCTTACTCATTAATTCCAGCACATATCTACGCAAAAACCCTAAAAGATTCTAATAACTAACAACTACAATATGAGAGATTAAAAGGCTGGAGAAGGAGGAAGACGTTCTTACTGCTTGCTATTTTTACTCCTGTACAACAGCGCTCAATAAAGACCTCGGTATAACAAGTGACGCTTATTGCAACTACGAGACGGCCGACACGAGATAGGAGGGAAATGGTGTGTCAGTCCTCATAAACTGTGACTCCGGTACATACAACAGCGCGTTATAGAAGTCTCAACATAGGAAGTGACGCTTATTACAACTATCTGACTGGCAACACGAGATAGAGAGAGTGTAATGGGTGTGTCAATCCTCATAAACTTTGACTCCGGTACATACAACAGCGCGTTATAAAAGTCTCAACATAAGAAGTGACGCTTATTACAACTATCTGACTGGCAACACGAGATAGAGAGGGTGTAATGGGTGTGTCAAATTGTCAATCCTCATAACTTTTGACCTCAGCGCGTTATAGAAGACTCAACATAGGAAGTGACGCCTATTACATCTTTCTGACTGCCAACAAGACATAGAGAGGTTGTAAGGAGTGGCGATTCCCATAACTTATAGACTCAACCACAACAGGGTGTAATAAAAACAGGAGCATAAGAAGTGACGCTAACTACAACTACATCACTACCTTAAGACACAACGATAAAGACGCAGAAGAGGTGAATAAGGAAGAATAAAAATAAGTAAGAAACGGAGCATTGGAAGTTACGCTTTTTACATCTACTTTACTACCAGAAGACGCAACGATGAAGAGGTAGAAAAGGCGAATGAGGGGAAAACAAAACAATAAGACTTCAACACAGCAACGAATGAAGACTTACTACAAGACCCAATGGCGATGCTAACAACTTGACCGCCAGAACAGCAACGAAAAGAGAAAAAAAGGCGAAAAGAGGTCAGATTGGAATCTTTCACACCAGTTAACTCGAGCAAAACCTCATTAAGGACCTTGACACTAACAACAACGACTAACGAAGACCCTACAACAAGACAATAAGAAAAAAAAAACGAATTCCAACTTTACCAACAGAAGAAAAAAAAATAAAAGGCGAAAAAAGGGCCCATAACGATTCTTGAACACCAATTAACTCGATCAAAACATCATTAAAGACCTTGACACCAACACAACGACTTTTAAAGACCATAAATCAAAAAGTGACCATTCTAACTTGACCAACAGAACAGAAACGCATAAAAAAGGCGGGAAAAGGTCCGTAACGATTCTTTCACACCATTCAACTCGACCAAACAGACCTTGACTCCAATACAACTGCTGAAGATCCTATTACAAGATTCTGACAACTTGACCAACAGAACAGCAATGGATAAAAAAGACGATAAAAGGTCAGGAACGATTCTTCAACACTTAGTAACTCGACCAAAGCATCGTGAGGCAAAGACCTTGGCTATCACGATTAACGAGGATCCTAAAAGACGTGCCGATTCTAACTTGACCACCAGAACAGAAACCTAAAAAAAGGCGGGAAAAGGTCAGTAATGATTCTTTTACATAACCAACTCGACCAAAACATCAAATAAAGAGACCTTGACACTCGAAATAGCCAGACGCCGGAAGACCAAATAGATAAAAAGAGCCTGGAAGCGACAGGGACGATTCTTAACACTCATGAACGCTAACAGAACACTTCCCCTCCACTGCCCGGCCCCCCTCCCTCCCTCCTTTCCCCAGCACCTGCCGACCGTGACTTGTGGCTGCTGGGTTGGCTGACTGGCGGGCTGTGTGGTGTCGCTGACCCTTGAGAAGCCATGAATCACCACCACCGCCAACACCATCACCACCACCACGCCCAGACCTATTCCTGCCTCATGAGATTAGTGTCTCCCTCCCTTTGCTCTTTGGTCCATTGGGATTTCTTGCCCTTGAGTCATTCCCATCTTCTGTGCTCTCGTGTGTGCGTGTGTATGTGTGTGTTGTCATGGGGCTTGGGGCGCGGCGCGGGCTGGTAGCAGGGGGACGGAAGTGTTGTGCTGGGGACACACACACACACAGCAGCACATGGACGCTTGCCGCTGTTGCCAGGTCGCTCCCCTCCGCCAGACGTTCCTTGTAGCGGGGTTGGGTTGCAGCGTCACGTGGTCCGGCAGCGTAAATATTACCGGTTTGTACCCTGCCTGCCCTCCCTCGCCTCCTCCTCCGCCTCCACGCGTCTGGGGGTCTGGGGGGAGCGACGTGGCGTGTTTGGGTCTGGCGTAGAGGGTCTGTGCGAGCGCCGACGGAGATCACTCAGATAATGTATCCAGGCGGGTCCTCGGTCCCCGCCGCACGCCGAGCCGCCCGTGTGCTCCCCGCAGGAATCGGTCGATTTTGCACAAGTCCCACAAGCCGTCGCGTCTGACTGGCCATAAAGCCGTCTGAGGGCATTGTACTATGGGGCTTTTTATTGTCGTGCGTCTCGGTCCCTCGCGTAACTCCCCCGTGACGACAGCGAACCAAATAATTGTCTCTCTTGACGCCTGGATATGCATCTAACACCCTTACCCCCTTATCATGTGTCCATTACCCCCTTAATACCCTCCTATGTCCCTCCCCTTCACCCCTTAACCCCCACAGCCCCTTCAGCAGATGTGTTTGGCGCGGCGACCTGCGGGGACGTGTGCTCCTCGCAGGGCCCCACGCGTGCATGCATGACAGGCAGTGCGTGTCGGGGCGAGGCAGGGAGCGGCAGGGGCGGGGAGGGGGACGCTGTTGCCGCATGAACTCCAATGCGGGTTCATTCTGAGGAGGGAGTGCGTGAGTCCGTCCAGGGTACATCCCCCTCCTGGGCCGCGCACGCACGTATACCTGGAGAGGCGGGACGCACGCACGCAGGGCAGGAGGCACAGGACAGCCTTGCGCACGGGGCCGCCAGGGGACGAGGGGCGGGCCGGGCCACACGCGTGCATAGCTAAGCCGTAGGACGACTAGGAGGACTTATGTAACTAGCCATTATCGGTCCTCATGCCTAATTCACCTTTAACCCGCACGCGTGTTATTCCAAGCCTTGGAAGAATTGGGGAGACAGTAGATTATTTGCAGTACTCGTTATATTTCATTTGCCGAGCTATACACGTGTATTTGCTGGTCGAAGGACTGAGGAAGGTTCTGTAACGTCTTATTTTCCGTACTTCAGTTTGCATTACTTATGGCAAGGTGGAGCGTGCGGTGTTGTGTGGGCGGAGGAGGAGGAGGACGGGAAGGAGCGGCGGGAGGGGGCAGGAACCTAACACCTCAAGGTCAAATTACCAGACCGGGCAGGGCGAACTCCCGAAGCTCGCCAACGAGGGTGACGTGAATTTCCCCCATGGAGCCCCTTGGTGCGGGGAGAGGTGGCCTGGGGGCGTGGGGGAGGGTGGGGGCGGCGCCGCGGTTGTTGCTGCTGCCCGAAAACCCGCACAAGTTCGTTCGTCATAAAATATTCAGCCGCTGAGGGGGAGTGACTTGCTCCCAAAACTCCCGAACTCTGGCATCGGAGTTGATTCACCCCTCAGCCGGCCGGGCGTTACCTCGTCAAGGTCAACGTCTCGTCGAGGGATGAACCCGCCACGCCAGCACGCACCCTCCCTCCCTGCTGCCTCGCCCTCCCACTCCCTCTCTCCGCCACGTTACCTGCCACGCCCCCCTTCCTGCCGCCTCCTGCTCACGCGCCATACACTTACGCCTGCCTTGACTCACTCTAATGTCACCCCACACACCCTAAACACACCTCTCGGGACCATGCACACCCCCAATATCTAACCATAAGCAATGCCCTGAAGAGCCTCACTAATCCGGGAGAGCGAGCGCGAGACATGGCGGGAACAGCTGTCATTGGCCGAGGCGTAGAGGACCTGCGTTTCCATTGGTCGATTTTTGCAGCCGCGTGCATCTATTGGCCGACGGCTGTAGCGAGGACATTATCCCCGGCACAAAAGGTTACCAGCCTGGGGAAATGAGTCACTAACACCGCGATGCCAAGTAGCCGTTTCAGACGAGGTGTGGCGGGCTGGTGTCGGCGCCGCGCCCCTCCTGTTTCCTTGGGACCCGCCGAACAGCAGCCCTCGCCCCCGCCCTGCAGCCGCCCACAGCAACAGCCGCCACGTGTGGGGAGGGCGGTGATAAATAAGTAAATGGAAGGCAAGGGATCACGGCTGAAACTCTCCAGGCTCCATAACAACCGTATTCTCCTCGTCTCTCTTCTCTTTCCTCTCAGCTGCTGGCGTGCGTTTTGTTGTTGTTGTTATTGTCATTTACGCGAGAGCAAATAAATGAATAAATAAATAAATTAGCGATTAAAGTCATACCTCTTCCATTTTTTTCATTTGAAGTGCTCTTGTTTATTTATTTCTCTTCTTTTTTCTTTATTTTTTTTTATTTGTCCTCAATTTCTTTTTTTTACCTTCTCCAGTATTCCAACTTTAGTGTGTGTGTGTGTGTGTGTGTGTGTGTGTGTGTGTTATTTCAGAGATGTTTATGATGTTCCCCTCCAATCCCCCCCCCCCCAAAAAAAAAAGGACGTAAACAAGATGATAATAATAATGAATGACGAATGTAAAAGTTCACTAAAATCTATCTACTGTTTGTTAATCATTGCACCAGCAGGAGGAAAACACTGACTAATAACAAAAGGAAAAAATGATGAAACAAAAACCGTGTGACAAGTGGACCCCAAAATAGTATGTCCTCGATATTTAATTTACATAAAAAAAAAACCGGTGAACCTGTTATCGGTCACGTCTGCTGCTGTTGTTGTTGTTCCTGATGGTGATGACGATAACAATGCTGCTGCTGTTGTTGTTGTTGTTGCCTCAGCAGAACAAAATGCTGTCGATCACGCACGTTATACAAAGGATGATGACACGCAATGCAGCACTACTAGGAAAAAGCTGATGAAAATAAAATGTAGTAGTAGAAAGTTGCAGTAGTAGTAGTTAATTGATAGACAGAAAGATAGATAGGAATATAGATAGTAGTAGTCATAGTAGTAGTAGTAGTAGTAGTAGTTGTAGTGCTGAAAATAAAAATAAACCACGTATAGCAAAAAGAACCAGCTAAAGCAGTAGAGAAGATAGCAGTAGTAGTAGTAGTAGAAAAAAAGATTGTAGAAATTAGTAGTAAAAGTAGATGATGAAGAAGAAGTAAAAGAATAAAGCGCTCGCCCCGACAGGTGATGACGAGGCGATCTCCCAAGTTTTTGATAAGATCCAAGACCAAGTTAGGGGATGAGCAAACTCCTTAAAGAAATGCTCCCTCCGCGGCCTGGCGTATACACACTCTTCTGAACTGAGTCAAGGCCAGGTGGGGTGAATTTTGGATGAATTTATTTAGTACAAAGGTGAGGAGAATTTCCGTTTTTTATTATTATTTTTTTTTTTTGGTTGCCATATTTATAATCCACGGCTCAGGCACGTGTTGGATATAAAGGGATGTTCAGATCAACGTTGCCAGATAGTCGTACTCAGCCGCTTATATTTCCCGACTTCTTACCCCAAAACTGTCTTCTGGGCTCCAGTAACGAAACTCATTTATAGTTATCGTTAAAAGAGTTAGATCCTGATGTTTCTTGGCAATAGTTAGGAGTCAGAAACCGGTAAATACTATGCTCTGAGTACAACAATCTGGCAACGGTGGTTTAGATACTTAGTTTTCGATGTATTGTGAAAAGAATACTGGATTTTTTGTAGCTTTAATATCTACTTAACTTTATTTACTTTACTAGGCTCAGGCAACTGTTGGACATAGGGGGTTAAATTATAAGGTAGATTTTGATATATTATGAAGAGAATACGACTTTTCTTCTTCACTTTAATATCTTATTGTTACTGTTTTTTCTTTCTTTTTTTTCGTCTGTTTCATTGAAGGCTCAGGCAAATGTTGGATATAAAGGATTTAATAATTTGTATCGATATAATACGAAGAAAATACTGCTTTTTTTTTATAATAGCTTCTACCTTACTGCTGTTGATGCCTAATTTTATGCAGGGCTCAGGCAAGTGTTGTACATAGAGGATTAAATAGATAATTACTTAGTTTTCGATATATATTAAGAAGAGAATACGGCATTTTTTTTATCATATATCTGCTATTTCACTGTTTTTTTTATCTCGTTTTCTCCAAGGCCTAGGCAAGTGTTGGACATTTACGATTAACAGATGAAGTGATTTTACACATATTACAAAGACAATTTCCGATCATTTATCACGAGATGAGAATATACTAAAAAAATGTTTGCTTGAAATCGGACACACCTGTTCTGTCAATCATCATCAGATCTCTCGTCACTCAGTGCAGGTATGGCACATTTTTTTATTACTTATGACGCAAGACTTTTTTATTACTATTTAGCAGCCTCTCACGACAATGTTTTCTTGCTTTTTCTTCCTTTCTACCCGTCTTTTAAGAGTAGAATTCAGTAACCTCATTTTTTTTCTCTCACTACACGTATTACACATTTTTATTATCTATGACACATTTCTTATTATTTATCATTTCTTTGCTGCCTCTCACACCTGTATTTTCTTCCTTTTATTTCCTTCCTACCCGTGTTTTAAGAGTTGAATTCAGTAACTTCAATTTTTTATCCCACTCACAATTTATAAACATCAACAACTCATCTTCATAACGCCTTTGGTACGCTTACCACTCCCTCTTTTGTGCTATTCTCATCTCTTCGTATTGCTATCAGTGTTTAATATTCTTCCTGTACTTAAAAAGGGTTCAATTCACCAGCATCACCATCATCATCATCTTTTTATTTAGCGTCAGGGTTTCCCATTATCTTTTATGAGGTTATACGGTCGATGATTCGCTTCCAATATATTCTATCTATTACCTCAGCCTCTCCAATGCCCAGTACTGTCCAAATTCAGTGACCCGTTATCTTACACATTAATAATTATCTAGACAGTATCAGCTCATTTCTCATACTGTTTTTTAGTCCACTTATCACACGGTTTTCGTTCACCACCCTTTCCTTTTGTTATCAATGTTTCCCTCCTACTGGTGCAATAATTACCTGTAGATTTTTGTGACCCTATATATCTTTCTTTTGTTACCTGTGTTTCCTTTCTACTTTTCATCCCTTTTCTCACAAGTTTCAGCCTTTCTCCATCTCTTGTCGAGTCTCAGTATTGTTACATTTTCATTTTCTATCTCTTGTAATGTCCTTTCCACACTTATTGCAGTCTTTTCAATTTCCTCATCCCTTTCTTTTGTTACCTGTGCTTCCTTTCCTCTTATTCATCCCTTTTCTCACAAGTTTCAACCTTTCTCCATCTCTTGTCGCGTCTCAGTCTTGTTACACTTTCATTTTCCATCTCTTGTAATGTCCTTTCCATACTTATCACACTTCTTCTCAATTTCCTCATCCCTTTCTTTGTTACCTGTGCTTCCTTTCCTCTTATTCATCCCTTTTCTCACTAGTTCAATCATTTATCCATCTCTTTTCGCGTCTCAGTCTTATTTCACTTTCATTTTCCATCTTTTGTAATGTCATTTCCATATTTATTACGCTTCTCAATTTCCTAATCCCTTTCTTTTGTGAACTGTGCTTCCTTTCCTCTTATTCATCCCTTTTATCATTAGTTCAATCCTTTATCCATCTCTTGTTGTGTCATTTCCAGGTCTGTTACCCTTCTTCCAATTTCCTCATCCCATTCTTTCGTTACCTTGCTTCCGTCCCACCTGTGTTTCGACGCCCCTGCAAACACAAGGCTTTCTTTCCTCCTTTGTTGCCATGCTGCTGCTAAGTGAATCACGCCTCTTCACCACCTTGACAAAGACGTAACCAACAGTCGACGTTATGAACATAGTGAAAACGCCCTCGACAAACGGTTTGGTCACGGTCTTTTCCTTACTTTTTTCTTACTCTCCTTTTCCTTTTTTTTTCATATTTCCTTCCTTCCCTTCCTCTTCCCTTTATCTGTCTTCTTTTCTTCACTTCCCTTTTTCCTCACTTTCATTTTGCTATTTTTTTCATATTTTCTTCCTTTCCTGCTTTCTTTCCATCTATCTTTCCTTCCTTTCCAAATTTACTCCCGTTTCTTTTCCTTGTGTTCCTTCTCTTTCCTTCCCTTCTCTTCCCTTATAACCTTTCATCCCTTCCCTTCCCTTCTCTTATAACCTTCCTTTCCTTCTCTTCCCTTCTCTTATAACCTTCCTTTCCTTCTCTTCCCTTCTCTTATAACCTTCCTTTCCTTCTCTTCCCTTCTCTTATAACCTTCCTTTCCTTCTCTTCCCTTCTCTTATAACCTTCCTTTCCTTCTCTTCCTTCTCTTATAACCTTCCTTTCTCTTCCTTCCTTCTCTTGTACCTAACCTTCCTTTCCTTCTCTTCCCTTCTCTTATAACCTTCCTTTCCTTCTCTTCCTTCTCTTAACCTTCCTTTCCTTCCTTCCCTTCTCTTCTCCTTCCTTTCCTTCTCTTCCCTTCCCTTATCTTTCCTCTCATCCTCATTCATCTCTCTTCTAACCTTCCTTTCCTTCTCTTCCTTCTCTTCCCTTCATTTCCTTCTCTTCCCTTCTCTTATAACCTTCCTTTCCTTCTCTTCCCTTCTCTTATAACCTTCCTTTCCTTCTCTTCCCTTCTCTTATAACCTTCCTTTCCTTCCCTTCCCTTATAACTATCCATCTCTTCCCTTCCCATCTTCCATTATCGTCCTTACTGTCCTCATTTTCCTTCCCTTCTTATCCCCTTGTCCTCTCCTTCTCCTGTATTTTCGTTCTTTGTTTTGTCTTCCCACCTTTCCTGTGTCTCTCTAATTCTTCCCTGTCTACCCTCCCTCTCCCCTTTCTCATTCCCTTCCTCTCCTCCCCCTCCCTTCCCTTATCTATCCTCTCATCCTCATTCATCTCTCTTCTTTATTCTTTCATTCCCTTTTCATAGACTCGTTTCGTTCTCCCTTCCCTTCCCTTCCTTTTCCTATCCTTCCCTTATCTTTCCTCTCATCCTCATTCATCTCTCTTCTTTATTCTTTCATTCCCTTTTCAAAGACTCGTTTCGTTCTCCCTTCCCTTCCCTTCCTTTTCCTATCCTTCCCTTATCTTTCCTCTCATTCTCATTCATCCCTCTTCTTTATTCATTTCCCTTCTCACGTCTCCCCTTCCCTTCCTTCTCCTTCCTTCCCTTCCTCTCCTTCCTCTCTTCCCCTCCCCTGGTCTTCTCCTTCCGCTCCTCTCCTCCCACTTTCCTCCTCTTCACAAGGATATCAAGGGACAAGACGAGGCAAGATGACCCACACATCTTGTTAAATAATTTACTAAAGGCGCTATATTCTGTAGTGTTATAATTTTCGTCCCTGTCTGTTGCTTCGTACCTGGAGCTGGCGACTTTGCATTCATATGTTACACTGACATCACAAAACAATCGAGACTTCTAAAAATTCTGGCCAGAGGTTCGGAAATGACATCTTTAACTTTCTTTAGAACACGCGGGAATATATCATTTGGACCTGGCGACTTTGTATTCTTACGTTTATCTCTCTCTTCCCTGACTGCATATTTAGGTTCACTGACATCACATAACACTCAAGACTTCTAAAAATGCTGGCCAGAGGTTCGGAAATGACATCTTTAACTTCCTTTAGAACACGCGGGAATATATCATTTGGACCTGGCGACTTTGTATTCTTACGTTTATCTCTCTCATCCCTGACTGCATATTTAGGTACATTGACATCACATAACACTCGAGACTTCTAAAAATGCTGGCCAGAGGTTCGGAAATTACATCTTTAACTTTCTTTAGAACACGCGGGAATATATCATTTGGACCTGGCGACTTTGTATTCATACGTTTATCTCTCTCTTCCCTAACTGCATCTTTGGGTACACTGACATCACAAAACAATCGAGACTTCTAAAAATGCTGGCCAGAGGTTCGGAAATTACATCTTTAACTTCCTTTAGAACACGCGGGAATATATCATTTGGACCTGGCGACTTTGTATTCATACGTTTATCTCTCTCTGCCCTAATTGCATCTTTGGGTACACTGACATCACAAAACAATCGAGACTTCTAAAAATGCTGGCCAGAGGTTCGGAAATTACATCTTCGAACACGCGACTTTGTATTCTCCCGTTTATCTCTCTCTTTCCTAACTGCATCTTTAGGTACATTAACGTCGCGTAACAATCGATCCCACCCCTTTGAATACTTGATCGACTTCCGGTAATGACGACACATCCTCCTGAGTGAAGACCGACAGGAAGTGCTCGTTAATGCTATGGGCGTGTCTTTGTTACTGTCTCCCATCACCCACCACCATCACGCTACCTTAAGGGGGTATTACACTGAGCAAATTTTCTGTGGATCTTCAGTCAAACCACAATTTCCGCTGGCGTGGTTCACATTTGTTTCTTGTTATTGCTGCTGCTGCTGATGGTGAGCAATACCGTCGTCCTTCAGTGAAATCTACCGTAGCTTTGAAAGATCGTGGACACGTCGGAAAACCACGGAAATATGAGAACCACGCCAGCGGAAATCGTGGTTTGACTGAAGATCCACGGAAAATTTGCCCAGTGTAATAGTCCCTTTACTCTTCCTCTTCCTAACCCCAAGGGGACGCCCACGCAACTCATCACTGGGGCAAACCGACCGATCATGCTGGGAGGGACTTTAAGATATGGAGAGGGCAGCTGTGTGGGGGCTTGCTCAGGAGGACCGTCGGGGCAGAGTCGGCGAGTGAGTGAAGCGACGCGCCCCCGGTTGTATGCTCCCCATTTGTTAGTTTCCCCTTCTGCAGCTTCCTCCCATCCTCCCTATCCCTTCCTTTCCATCCCTACATCCATTTCTTTCATTCCATTTTGCTCTTCCCATTTTCCTTCCCTTCTCTCTCATCCCCTCCCTTCTTCGCACCCTTCTCCCCTTCCTTTCCTCCCTATCTCTTCCCTTTCACTGCTACATACATTTCTTTCATTCCGTTTCGCTCTTCCCATTTTCCTTCTATTCTCCGTTATCCCTTTCTCCACTCCCCTCCTTCCTCCCCTTCCTTCCTATACGTTCCCTTATACCACCAAATCTCTGTCTTTCATTCCTCTGCTTTTCTCATTTTCCTTCCCTCCTCCCTCCTCCCTTTCTTCATCATCTCCTTTCTCCTCTTCCTCCCTGTACCTTCCCTTATACCACCAAATCTCTGTCTTTCATTCCTCTTTGCTTCTCTCATTTTCCTTAACTCCTCCCTCATCCCCTTCCTCATCCTCTTCCTTCTCCCTTTCCTCCCTACACCTTCCCTTATACCCCCAAATCTCTCTTCTATTCCTCTTTGCTTCTCTCATTTTTCCTTCCCTTCTCCCTCCTCCCTTTCTTCATCCTCTTCCTTCTCCCTTTCCTCCCTACACCTTCCCTTATACCCCCAAATCTCTCTTCTATTCCTCTTTGCTTCTCTCATTTTTCCTTCCCTTCTCCCTCCTCTCTTTCTTCATCCTCTCCCTTATCCCCTTCCTCCCTCTTTTTCCTTCCCTTCTCCCTCCTCTCTTTATTCATCCTCTCCCATATCCCCTTCCTCCCTCTTTGCTTCTCTCATTTTTCCTTCCCTTCTCCCTCCTCTCTTTCTTCATCCTCTCCCTAATCCCCTTCCTCCCTCTTTTTCCTATTTTCCTTCCTTCTCCCTCCTATCCTCTCCCCTTCCTCCCTCTTTGCTTCTCTCATTTTTCCTTCCCTTCTCCCTCCTCCCTTTCTTCATCCTCTCCCTTATCCCCTTCCTCCCTCTTTGCTTCTCTCATTTTTCCTTCCCTTCTCCCTCCTCTCTTTCTTCATCCTCTCCCTTATCCCCTTCCTCCCTCTTTGCTTCTCTCATTTTTCCTTCCCTTCTCCCTCCTCCCTTTCTTCATCCTCTCCCTTATCCCCTTCCTCCCTCTTTGCTTCTCTCATTTTCCTTCCCTTCTCCCTCCTCCCTTTCTTCATCCTCTCCCTTATCCACTTCCTACCTCTTTGCTTCTCTCATTTTTCCTTCCTTCTCCTCCTCCTTTCTTCATCCTCTCCTTATCCCTTCCTCCCTCTTTGCTTCTCTCATTTTTCCTTCCCTTCTCCCTCCTTCCTTTCTTCATCCTCTCCCTTATCCCCTTCCTCCCTCTTTGCTTGTCTCATTTTTCCTTCCCTTCTCCCTCCTCTCTTTCTTCATCCTCTCCCTTATCCCCTTCCTCCCTCTTTGCTTCTCTCATTTTCCTTCCCTTTTCCCTCCTCCCTTTCTTCATCCTCTCCCTTATCCCCTTCCTCCCTCTTTGCTTTTCTCATTTTTCTTCCCTTTTCCCTCCTCCCTTCCCTTCTCGTCTCCCTGTCACTTCTATCATGCTACCTTGCCCTTCCTCCTCCTTCCCGCCCTTTGCAACCATCTCCATCCTTTTCTTTCTCCCACTACCCTCTTTTCTTCCCTTCCATATTGCTCCTCCCAATATCCATCTTTTTGACGTTCTCCTTTCATTTATGCAACTTTATTTTCCCTCCTCCTCCTCCCTATCCCTTTCATTTTCGCGTCCCTTCCCTCTTCTCATTTTCCCTTCCCTTCCCTCTCCGTCTCTTCTCTCCGTCTGTCTCTCCTCCATGCCCGTCTCTTCTCGTCTGTCTCCTCACCAGCAAAGAAACGGCAAAGAAGAAGAAGAAGAAGAAAAAAGAAGTGGCTATTTTTAGGTTGGATCCTCCCCTCAGACGGCTGATGCGTTCGTCCTCTCTCTCTCTCTCTCTCTCTCTCTCTCTCTCTCTCTCTCTCTCTCTCTCTCTCTCCTCTCCCCTCTAGCTGTCTACCTTCCCCTTCCCTTCCCTTCTCTCTCCTCTCCTCTCCCCTTCTTCCCTCTTCTCTCCCCTCCAGCTGTCTCCCTTCCTCTTACCTCCGTCTGCGCCCTTCTCCCCTCGTTCTAACCTCAATCCCTCCCTCCCTCCCATCTCCCTTATTTCCTCTCTCCCTCGTTTCTTTGCTCTTTCCTCCCTCTCCTCCGTCTCTCCACTGTTTCCCCTCCTTTCCCTTTCCTTCCATCCCTGTCTTTCCTTCCCTTTCCTTCCTCCAATACCAATTTTCCCTCCCTGTCCTCCTCCTCCACCATACCCTTCATCCTGCCCCTCCATCCCTCTGCCCCTTCCTTCACTTCCCTCTCATCCCCTCACCCTAGTCCTCCGTCCCTCTCCTTCCCTTCCATCCCCCCATTCCTGTCCTTCCCTCCTGTCCCTCTGTCCATGTCTCCTTCCCCCCCCTCTCCCCCCTCCCCCCCCCCTCATCGACCTTCAGGTACTCTTTCTCATACCTTCAAATTACGACGCATTCCCTGAACCTACCCCCCCCCTCCCCGCCGCCGCCGCTGTGTCCCCTTGGCGCATGAACTTTCCCTCCATTTCCCCCCCCCCCCCCCCACACACACACACCTCATTGCTATTTCCTTCTCTCTCTCTCTCTCTCTCTCTCTCTCTCTCTCTCTCTCTCTCTCTCTCTCTCTCTCTTCAATTTCTTTCCTTTACCTCCGTTTCTTTCCTCCCTTCCTTCCTTCCCTGCTTCTGTACTTACTTCTTTTCTTTCTTTCATTCCTCTCCTTGCTTCCTTCTCTCAACTCCTTCCTTCCTTCTTTTTCATTTCTCTCACCTCCTTCCTTCCTTCTTTCTTTCCTCTCTTTCATTCATTCCTTCTTTTTCTCACCTTCTTTCCCTCCACCATCTCTCCATTTCTTCCCTTCCTTCCTTCCTTCCTCCTTCCTTTCCCTCCTCCTTCCTTCCTTCCTTCCTTCCTCCTCCTTCCGTCCTTCCTTTCCTCTCTTTCCTTCCTTCCTTCTTTTTCTCACCTCCTCCTTTCCCTCCACCATCTCTCCATTTCTTTCCTTCCTTCCTTCCCTCCTCCATCTCCCCATTTCTTTCCTCCTTCCTTTCTTTCATCCCTCTCCTTTCTTCCTTCCTTCCTTCCCTCCCTCCCCGCCCGCCGCCCCGCCACTGTGACGCCACGCACTGCAGCGGAGCGACAGGGCGCGGCGGGCTCTTCACACACAAGGTCAGTGTCGCGCACAAAGCTCGCGTGCGACAAGAGCGGTGACGTACGGCCCCCTTCATTGCCGCCCCCGTGGTTAAGAGGTGTCGAGGCGGTAAGCTAATCCGTATAAGGTTGTTTAAAGGGGGTGAGGCTCGTAGGTGTGGGTTCGGGGTAGAAAGGGAAAAAGAAAGGACTATATGGAAGGTAGTGAGGTTGGGCCATGTAGTTAGGTGTCAAGGTACTGGGGCCCTGTGCTTAGGTGTCGATGCGTTAGGCTAATCCGTATAAGGTTGTCTAGACTCTAGAGGGTGTATGACTCTCTGGGTGTAACTTCAGATAGAAAGGGAAGGAGAAAGGATTGTGGAAGTCAGAGAGGTTGGGCCCTGTTGTTTATGGGTGATAAAAGGTTAAGCTAATCTGATAAAAGTTAGGGAAGTCTGTCTCTATCCGTATAAGGTTATCTAAAGGGTGTGTGACTCTTGTGGGTGTGAGTTAGGGTAGTCAAGGAAAGACAAGGGATTATAGAGGGTAGAGAGATCGGGTCCTGTAGTTTTAGGGTGTTAGAAGGGTGAGATAATAGGATACATATTTATAAGGTTGTAAAAAGGGTGTGTGACTCTTGAGGGTGTGAGTTTGGATAGACAGGGAGTTAGGCAAAGAAAGAGAAAGGATTGAGGGAGATGGAGAGGTTGGGCCCTGCAGTTAGATGTCGGGGCAATAAACTGATCTCTATAAGGTTGTCTAAAGGGGTGTGACTCGTGGGGTGTGACTCGTGGGGTGTGGCTTCGGGGTAGAGAGGGAAAAAGAAGGAATTACACGGAAGATAAGGTTGGGCCCTCTAGATTTAGGGTGTTAGAAGGGTAAGATGATGACTCGTGAGGAAGGGAAAACGAAGGAATTACAAGGAAGATAAGGTTGGGCCCTCTAGATTTAGGGTGTTAGAAGGGTAAGATGATAAGATGAGTGTATATAAGGTTGTCTAAAAGGCGTGTGACTCGTGAGGTAGAGAGGGAAAACGAAGGAATTACAAGGAAGATAAGGTTGGGCCCTCTAGATCTAGGGTGTTAGAAGGGTAAGCTAATAAGATGAATGTATATAAGGTTGTCTAAAAGGCGTGTGACTCTTGACGGTGTGACTTTGGGTTGACAAGGAGTTAGGCAATGAAAGAGAAAGGATTAAGGGAGCTAGAGAGGTTGGATCCTGTAGTTAGAAGCTGTAGAGGGACTAAACTAATCCATATAAAGTTATCTAAAGGGGTGTGTGACTCTTAGGTGTGGCTTTGGGGTATAAAAAGAGAAAAAAGAAAGGATTAAGGAAGATGGCAAGGTTGGGTCCTGTAGTTAGAAAGTGTAGAGGGACTAAACTAATCCATATAAAGTTGTCTCAAGGGGTGTGTGACTCTCCTAGGTGTGGCTTCGGGGTAAAAAAGAGAGAAGGGGAAAGGATCAAGGAAGATGGCAAGGTTGAGTCCTGTATTTTGGGGGTGATAAAGGGTTTAGCTAATATGATAAGAGTTACGGATGTGAGTCTCTTGAATAATATAAAGGATGGGAGGGGATAAAAGAGGATAGGGAGGGGTAAGAACCTCAGCCCTTGTAATTCTGGGGTAGTAAGAGGTTAAGCTGATATGATAAGATACGGTTGTGAGTCTAGAATATATATTAAAGGGTGGAGGAGGAATAAAGTGGGGATAGGGAAGGTAAGAAGCTCAAGCCTTGTACTCTCGTGTTGTTTAAGGGTAGCAATCAAGAAAAGTTTATTTAAGAGATGCGTGAGTCTTCAGGATGTGGGTTCGGGCCGCAGCGTTGCCAAACTGTCGTACTATGAAGATTGCATTTATTATTTTTATGCTCCAAGACGGTCGTAACCACACAAACAACGATAGAAAAATAGAGTTAGCGTCAAAACTGTTATTCGTTGATGTTGGTTTGTTCTTTTGCTATAGTTATCGGTCAGAGACTACGAAAACTCAATGTGATGGTTACGATATTTTGGCAACGCTGGTTCGGGGTGAGAGAGCTCGGTGTGAGGGGAGGAAAGAAAAAGATTAGCAAGGAAGGATAATCGGGATCTGTGGTTAGGATGTTAAAGGGGCTGTTACACTGGGCAAATTTTCCGTGGATCTTCAGTCAAACCACGATTTCCGCTGGCGTGGTTCTCATATTTCCGTGGTTTTCTGACGTGTCCACGATCTTTCAAAGCTACGTTAGATTTCACCAAAGGACGACGGTATTACTCACCATCATCATCAGCAGCAATAACAAGAAACAAATGAGAACCACGCTAGCGGAAATCATGGTTTGACTGAAGATCCACGGAAAATTTGCCCAGTGTAATAGCCCCTTAAGGGTATGACAGGCAAGGTTAAAAGGGCGTGGGGTTCAAGAGTCAGACAGATGAAAAAAAAAAAAGAAAAAGAGGCCTGAGAAAATTGGGAGTGAGAAAGATAGAAGAAGATAAGGACGGTAGGATAATTGGGCTCTGTGGTTAGGTTGTTTGGGGTAAGAGTAATCCAGCCAAGGTTATTTAGAGGGGGAGGGAGTTACCAAGGTGCAGTAGGAGGTTCAAGAGGGATAAAAAGGAGCAAAGTAGTTGTGGGTGGAGGCGGGATGGAGATGGGATGTGAAGGGGCGAGGCGAGAACATGATGGGATTGTGGTGACTTCTGCGGTTTGGTTTTGAGTGAGTTATTATGTCTGTACCCATCTCTCTCTCTCTCTCTCTCTCTCTCTCTCTCTCTCTCTCTCTCTCTCTCTCTCTCTCTCTCTCTCTCTCTTCTTCCTCACACGCAACCCAACCAATTCAACACAAGATAACAAGCGACAGCCACATTAGAAGACAACCCTGGGACATCGGAAACACAAACACAAAAATCCAACTCAATCCAACACAAGAAAACCACATTAGAATACAACTAAACACAAACAGAAGCACAAGAACCCAACCCAAAACAACGCAACACAAACACATACTCCAGAACACAACCCTACGCAACCCAGCACAACAGAATCACCACAGAAATCAAGAGAAACATCAACGCAAGAACCCAATCCAGTCCAGTCCAACACAAACACAAATGCAAGAATCAACACAACACAAAAAAACTACTCTAAAACACGAACACAAACATAACAAACTCAAGAACTCAGCCTAACCCAACCCATCCCCAACACAACACAGCACTCGCCTTCAGCCTTCAAAATCACCACCGAGGAGGATGCAACGATTAAGCTGCTATTTCCTTGTAGTCCCTTTGTCGCTCCGTCCTTTTGTCACTCCCACCCTCGACCCTCGACCTTCGACTCTCCGCCTACTCATCCCGCGCTACCATCCCCTCTGACCTTTCCTGGCGGCTGAAGGAGAACTTTCGCCCCCAGGATGTGTGGAATTAGGTTACTGTAGGGGAAGGAGACGCGACTGAGGTGTAATGCGAGAGAATGGAAGTCTTAATGTATCCGATCAATCAAGGGAGAAAGATCAGATGTAAGTACAGTCAAGAAGAGTAAGTAGAAGTTGATTAGTTTGAAGAAAGAGAAGGAGGAACAAGACGATGAAGAGGAGGAGGAGGAGGAGGAGGAGGAGATAAAATGCTGTTGGAGGTGGAAGAAGTACTGAATAAAGAGTAAGAGGAGAAAGAGTGAAATGATAAAGAAAAATAGGATAAGGATTTATTGAATGAGAATCTTGAGGAGGAAATAGAAGAATAAGAAGAAAGAGAGGAGGAGGAGGAGAAGGGAAAAATATGGAATCAGATGCGAGTACAAGGAAGAGGGGAGGAGTAGAGGAGGATTCATTTAAAGCATACCAAGAAAAGGAGGAGGAGGAGGAGGAGGAGGAGGAGGTGGAAACATAGAAGAGGTATCGTGAACGCGGTCTATTTCCATCGCCTACACAGCATCCTTTAAACAACATTCTTATTTCCCGTTTCTTGTTACACAATTTTTATGGTCCATTTTTTGTTACTTTTTTTCTTTAGTACTTTCTATATCTTCTTTTTCCTTCTTACTGTCATTTATTGTTATTTTTCCTTTAGTTCTTCTTCCTAATCTCTTTTTTTTCCTCTCTTCCCTTTTCCTTCCTATTGATTTTTTTTTCTTTAGTATTCTTTCTATATCTTCTTTTTCCTTCTTACTGTCAATTATTGTTATTTTTTATTTAGTTCTTCTTCCAAATCTCCTTTTTTTTATCTCCTTGCTTCCTTTTCCTTCCTATTGTCATTTTTGTTGTTATTTTTTTCTATGTTCTCGTTTCTTATTTACTTTTTTATTCCTTGTT
>NC_066532.1:4494158-4501658 GCF_024679095.1 Eriocheir sinensis | reverse complement strand
CCCTCGTCAGTACACCCGAGGACAGATCTCGCCTCTTTTCTGCTTACTTTTCCTCTCCTTCAATTATAACTTTTATTTTCTTTGGTCTGCTTCTTCTTCTCTCTTTTCTTTCTTCTTCTTGTTTCTTCTTGTTTTCGTTCCCCCTTTTCCTACTTTCTCTGCTTATTTTCATTAACTTTTATTTACTGGGTCTTCTGCTTCTTCTTTTTTTTCTTTTTTTTTCTTTTTCTTCTTCTTGTTTTCCTTCCTCCTTTTCCTCCTTTTTCTTCATACTTTTTCTTACTTTTTAATTGTAACTTTTATTTACTTTGGTCTTCTCCTTCTTCTTCTCTCTTTTCCTTTTCTTTCTTCTTGTTTCTTTTTCGTCTGCTTGTTTTCCTTCCTCCTTTTCTTCCTTTTCTGCTTACTTTTTCTTCCTCTTTAAGTATCAACCTCACCTAGCAGAGGGAATAGATGTTTAGAAAAAAAAAAGACTGGCCACGTTTCAATCAACATCAGGCCCAGGGGAGGCAGGCTGGGTGGGTGCAGACAGACACATCGGCTCAAACAGAAAAAGGAGATGTGTAGCAAAAAAAATAAAATAAATGAAAAAAAAAAAATTGGTCACGTTTGCCTCACACTTCCGGCTCCTCACGCGGCGCCCTCAGCGTGCCTTGGGGAGAGCCACGCCGCCACACGCAAATCAGATTGTCCCATTTTTCCCTTTATGAGACAGCTGAGGCAATGAATATTCAGCATGGCGCGTCTTGCCCTTCAGGCGGCGGTGTTGTGGCCGCGACGCACCAGCTGGCCATGAATGGTCCAACGATACGAGTGCGGTGGAGGACGTTGGGAAAGGCCTTTATTTTGAGGTGGAATAGTAATGCAGGCGCGGTGTCCTGGTGGACCTGGGTTCGAGTCCCGCCCGTCGCCACCGGTGCCAGATTGTCGTACTCAGAGCATAGTATTTACCGGCTTCTGACGCCTAACTATTGCCAAGAAACATAAGGAATTAACTATTTTAACGATAATTATAAGTGAATCTCCTTATTGGGGTCCACGAGACTGTTTTTGGGTCGGAAGTCGGTAAATATAAGAGGCTGGGTACGACAATCTGGCACCGTTGCGGGCCGTCGCTAGAAACTGACAATTTTCAATCATCGCCCAGTGGTCCAAGGCCACCCATACGTGTCCTGATGAAATCCGGAATCTACATAAACTCTCTAAAAATAATCAAAATTAATATGCCGGCGGCCAGTGATGAAATGCTGGTTGTTTTCAGTGGAACCTTCGCCTTAGCTGTAGATGTGCCTAATTCTTTCTGTGTGTCTGGTTTTCTGGCTGCTTGTCTTTATATGGCTGCCTCCATCTTTTCTCAAATTCTCTCTCAACACCGCTATGAAGGCATCTCAAGACACACACACACACACACACACACACACGTACAGTTCAGACGCTACAGAATCCCTCCCTCTCCCTCTCCTTCACATTCCTCTTTCCATCACTTCCCAAAACGAATGAGCTCCTTATTTCCTGCGTATTAGCGGGTTCGACTCCATTAGCCTCCTTGGATGGCAGATCGAAGCCTCCATTTCCTCGACTCACCGCACGGAGGAGATTCAATTTTTGCTTCCTTTTCATCGCTAAAGAGGAAAAAAGGAATCGAGATGTGTGACTTGGGTTCGGTTTGGTGTGTGTGTGTGTGTGTGTGTGTGTGTGTGTGTGTGTGTGTGTGTGTGTGTATTAATACGATATATATGCTTAAAAGAAACTATATACATGCGAAAACTATGCAAATTATTACCCTTCCAACAAATTTTAATAAACTTTAAAATGTCAAGAAAAAAATGGAAATGTAAAGCAATAAAAAGGAAAAGATATGTGTCGCTCTTTAGGCAAAATAAATAAATAAAGAAAGAAGGAAAGAAAAAAAGAAAGGAAGGAAGGAAAAAGGGAAAGAATATCAAATAAAAAACAAAACAAAACATTTTTCTTCCTAAAATTTTACATATACTTACAAATGAGGAATAAATGTCTGCTCTACACACACACACACACACACACACACACACACGAGAGAAAATGAATGCGTTGCGTCAGCGAGGAAATGAGACTGCCCTCAATATCCTTTTTTTTGTTTTGTTTTTTTGTTATTTTAGTTCACGTCGCAGGAATGAGTGTCTGCAAAAAGAAAACGGAATATCTGGAAATGCGTACAATACCATTAAAATAGATGTCTTTCCTTTCCAAAGAGAAATAATCCAACATGTGCGATGGTTTTACTTCCTTCAAGCAGTTTATGGTTTGCCGAATAAATAATAAAAGAAAAAATACAGGAAAAAAGAAGGAGAAAAAGGAAACAAGAGTTGGGGAGGCGGTGGCCGAGTGGTCAACGCGCGGGAGTGGTGAACTTGAGGACCAGTGTTCGAATCCCACCGATGTACTCTGACAATTTTCAAACCGTAATTCCTATCAACAAATACAGGATTCATACATACATGAGTCCATACAATACGTACAGACATACATACAATAATAAACACATTAATAAACTCGCCAGATCTTCAATCAACCCTAACTCCAGCGACTTCGGTCAAGAGGAGCACCGGGGGGGCAGCATGGGCCAGGGAAGAGTCACACATCACGGCAGCCACTATAAATAAAATTCGCCTGCGCCACTAACGAGCTGGGGCCGTCCAAGAGACCCCTTAAGAAAGCCTACCGGCGTTATAGACAGAACCTAAAATAATAATAAACATAATAATAATAATTGTGATGATGGTGAAGAAGAAAAAGGAGAACCATGAATAACGAGAACAAGAAGATAATGAAGATGACAACAATTATAATACTGATAAGGAGGGAGAAAGAAGAACAAGAACAAGAGCTAATGGTGCTGATGATGACGATGATTATGATACCGAGGAAGAAGAAAGAAGAAAACAAGAAAGAAAACACTAACACTAACAATAACAAGCAGCAAAACCACCACCAACAACAACACATCTGACCCACAGCGATCTACTTACCCTATTCGTGCGTCGCCATCCGTCCGCCCATCGATCCGGCGGCAGAGAAGGATGAACCCGACCAGGTATGGGGTGAACGCATTCCCACGTGGCCTAGATTTGAACTGGAACAAAACAAGACGCAGTTCAGTGAGGGAAAAGGAGAGCAGGGAGGAAAGGAGGAAAAATGAAGGAATACTGACACAGATTATGGAGTTTGACATCCTAATAAATCTTTCTTACTGATGTGAACTGGAGCAAGACAAGACACAGTTCAGTGATGGAAAAGGGGACCAGGGAAGAAAGGAGTTTAACATGTGAAAAAATGAAGGAATACAGACACAGATTATGGAGTTTGACAACCTTATAAATCTTTCTTATTGATTTGAACTGGAGCAGGACAAGACGAAGTTCAGTGAGGGAAAAGGAGAGCAGGGAAGAAGGGAGCTTAATATGAGGAAAAATGAAGGAATACTGACACAGATTATGGAGTTTGACAACCTTATAAATCTTTCTTACTGATTTGAACTGGAGCAGGACAAGACGCAGTTCAATGGGGGAAAAGTAGAAGAGGGAAGAAGGTCGTCTAACTAGGAGGAAAAAATGAAGGAATATAAACAGAAATTACAGGTCGTGGACTTCGACATCTTTAATCATTCTTGTTGATTAGAATTGCTTAGAGCTGGACCAAATGAAGACGCAGTTTGTGGAGGTATTTACTGCTGATATCGTGTTCTTTTCTATGTCAAAATTCCATGGTATTATTCAATATTAATAAGTATACGCATCTTGACCGTGGGGACATTGTATTAAACATGTAATTCATTAAGCTTGAAGAGTGTATCAAGGCACCTCTCCACCCAAAATTGACCTCTCTTTTGGCTACTCTTTACTTCTGTCTTGTGGGAGCGGTGAGTAGCGGGCTTTGTTTTTCTACACTCTTTTTGTTGCCCTTGAGCCGTCTCCTTTGTTGTAAAAAAAAAGCTGTGGTCTATTTATTTTACTATCTATCAATCAGTCAATCTATATATCTATAAGTCAGTCAATCTATCAATCTGTTTCAGCGTATTTATATCTATCTTTTTCTTTCATCCTTCCGTCTGTCTAAATGGGATCGAAACAGGTTTGGGACTTTGGGATTTCAGTAGTTCTTGTCCTCCTCTGTGTACTCGATGGATGTTCCTTGATTCTTTTATGTCATATGAATCCTTTTTGTACATTTAGCCACAACGCTGCGACTGGCACGGATTTCGCCTTCACTGGTAGCCTGGTAACATACACTCCCAGGCCTTTCTCTGCCTCTGTGGTGGATAGTGGAGTGTTTCCCTTGTGGTATTGGTGTGCTGGATATCCCTTCACTGGTAGCCTGGTAACATACACTCCCAGGCCTTTCTCTGCCTCTGTGGTGGATAGTGGAGTGTTTCCCATGTGGTATTGGTATGCTGGATATCTCCCCCCCCCCCCCCCCCAAGGTGCAGGACTTTACATTTTTCTTCACTGAATTGTAGCAGCCACTGTTTGTTCCATTCCTGTAGCCTGGTGATGACTTCTTGTAGGAAATCCACAGTCAAGGGGTTAGAGAAGCGATGCAAGCTATATACAGAACTGGGGTAGACATAATATTCATACACATACATATATACATAGCACATACACACAGCTACTGATTTTGAACAAGCATTCAGAATTTCCCCAACTATACAAATATCATCAACGCATACAGGATTTAAACATACGAGTCCATACAACACATAGAATACATACATATATACATAGCATATACACACACAGCTACTGATTTTGAACAACCATACAAAATTCCCCAAACTTTATAAATACTATCAACGCATACAGGATTTATACATACACGAGTCCATACAATACATAGAATACATATAGACAGACAGACATACATACAATAATATACACGTTAATAAACTCTATGGCGCGCTGGTCAGTGTCACATAAAAGTATAATCTACAGCCGCCGGTAACTGTAGTAAAATTTTATGGCCTTATTGTTTTATTGCGCCAACACTCTGTCGATATTTAGGCATTCATTTATTTATGTACTCATTTATTCATTCATTTATTTACTCATTTATTCATTTATTTAATTACTCATTTATTCAGTCATTTATTTACTCATTTATTCATTTATTTATTTACTCATTTATTCATTTATTTATTTACTCATTTATTCATTTATTTATTTACTCATTTATTCATTTATTTATGTACTCATTTATTCATTCATTTATTTACTCATTTCATTCATTCATTTATTTACTCATTTATTCATTCATTTATTTACTCATTTATTCATTTATTTATGTACTCATTTATTCATTTATTTATTTACTCATTTATTCATTTATTTATGTACTCATTTATTCATTCATTTATTTACTCATTTCATTCATTCATTTATTTACTCATTTCATTCATTCATTTATTTACTCATTTATTCATTTATTTATTCACTCATTTATTCATTCATTTATTCACTAATTTATTCATTCATTTATTGACTCATTTATTCATTCATTTATTTACTCATTTATTCATTCATTTATTTACTCATTTATTCATTCATTTATTTACTCATTTATTCATTTATTTATTTACTCATTTATTCATTCATTTATTTACTCATTTATTCATTCATTTATTTACTCATTTATTCATTCATTTATTTACTCATTTATTCATTTATTTATTTACTCATTTATTCATTCATTTATTTACTCATTTATTCATTTATTTATTTACTCATTTATTCATTCATTTATTCACTCATTTACTGCACGCATTTATGCTTTCATTCATTTACTGCACTCATTTATTCATTCATTTATTATTTCATTCATTTATTCACTCGTATACCGCATCAACATACTCTTCATTAATTCACTCATTCACTGCACCAACACAGTCAATACCTATTCATTTATTCACCCACTTATCTATTCATTTACGGGGGCGACCTAACACCCTCCCCACGGTTTGTATATTTAACTTAATGTGCTTATTATATACTTTGATTTGATTGTGTATTGCTTTATTGATTTATTTATGTATTTCTTCTTTCTTTCTTTCTTTCTATGTTTCTTTTTCTGTATGTATTTCTTTCTTTCTTCCTTCCTTCCGTTCATTGTTGCACCGGTAGGCAATCATGATGGATCCTGGTTGTCGGTTCCAGTCCGTTCATGGGGCAGACAAGTGTTTATAGTGGCGCCATCATGTCTGGTTCATCCTGTGTTTCTTTTTCCATCATGTCTGGTTCTTCCTGTGTTTCTTTATGTATTTCTTTCTTTCTTTTTCCTTCCATCCTTTCATTGTTGCACCGGTAGGCAATCATGATGGATCCTGGTTGTCGGTTCCACTTCATTCATGGGGCAGGCAAGTGTTTATAGTGGCGCCATCATGTCTGGTTCATGCTGCCCCTCAGAACATATATATCTTTACTCCACTGTACAATTTCACCAGAGTCCGGGTTGAAAAGTGGTCTTCAGGACAGCATGTGGGTAGTTTTAAGCCACTCCGCCATGGTTGAAAACTGTCCTTAGCTATTTTTTCCTGCAATGCCTAATTTATTTCACTATGTAATGACCATAAAACCCCAGATCAATTATTAAGGAGGCTGAATAATAATTTCTTAAGTATACTAATATGTGAAACCCCCCAAAAAATAGGTGAAAAGGAACACACGAGTCACGGACGAAAGAGAATTATAAGAAATTAATGATTATAGGGCAGAAAGAACGTGAGAAAAAAATAGTCATGAGTCTTGGTTACGGACGCAGAAGAAGAAGAAGAAATTAATGGATATGGTGCAGAGAAAAAGTGCAAAAAATATCAAAGAAAATATTAGAAAAAATAATGAAGTAGTTCGCAATGAATGAATGATGAGGAAATAAAATGTGTTATGATTATTGGTACGAACGAAAAAAAGGAATAAGAATTGAATGAATTTAAAATATAGCGAAAGTCAGAGAAATAAAGAAAAGGAAGTGCAGGAAAAGAGAATGAAATGGTGTAGAATGAATGAATGAAGAGAAAAAAATGTAATGAGTCTTAGTACGGATGAAAAAAAAAAGAACTGAATGGATTTGGGGCACAGAGAAAGTGGGAAAATATAGCAAAGAAAGTGCAAGAAAAGAGAATTAAATGGTGATGAATGAATGAATGAAAATAAAATAAAAGTGTTATCTTCCCGCCTCTCTAATTATTAACACAAGTGCCAAGTGGTTTCCAAATATTTAGTGTGTGTGTGTGTGTGTGTGTGTGTGTGTGTGTGTGTGTGTGTGTGTGTGTGTGTGTGTGTGTGTGCTGTAACGCTTCGGTCATTCATGTAACGCTTGTTTCCTCATAATGTTACGAACTCTAGACTCTCGAGGCTTAACAATTTCTCTCTCTCTCTCTCTCTCTCTCTCTCTCTCTCTCTCTCTCTCTCTCTCTCTCTCTCTCTCTCTCTCTCTCTCTCTCTCTTTCCTTTCCTATTATTTTCTTTT
>NC_066532.1:4461658-4489158 GCF_024679095.1 Eriocheir sinensis | reverse complement strand
TCCTTATAGAGTTTAGTACTGCCTGTGATATCCAGGGATTGTTTAATCTTTTTTCAGTTATTAATTTAGATTTAAGTGGAAAACAATCACTAAAAGCTTTTTTAATATTGTCTAAGAAAATTTTACAGTTGTCATTGACATCGTGCTCATTAAGGAGAGCATTCCAATTGATCATATTGATTTTTTGAGCAAATTCTTGTTTATTTGTTTGATTTATTACCCTAAACTCCATTTTATGTAGATTTTTAGATTTAGAGGGAACTTTAACGTTAAGGAAAATTGGTAGATGGTCTGATATTGGGTAATGGATTATACCAGATGAGAAAGTGTTGAAAAAATTTGTAAAGATAAGATCAAGTAGAGAAGGTTCACCTAGATTGAAGCTGTCTGGAAAAGGTGTTGGTCTTAAAATGTGTGGGAAGAAATTCATTGTTTGGAGGGTTGCAAGAAAATTGTTAGTTGGGGTATGGGTAGCATGTTCCAGCAAATTTGTATTTAAATCACCTATAAGAATTATAGGAAAATAACAAAAGAAGGAGGAAGAAGAAGAGGATGAGGGCTACGAAAAAGAGGGAGAGGAAGATAAGTGCTAGGGAAAAGAAGGATAGGAGGAAGAAACGATAGGAAGAAGGCTAAGAAAGGAAGCAAAAGAAGAGGAAAATGACGACGAGAACAAGAACGAGAGATAAAGAAGAGGAAGAAGGGAGGAGAATTGGAAGAGGAGAGAAGAAAGAAGTGGAACAGGAGAAGAAAGAGGAGGAGAAACTGGAGGACGAGGAGGAAGAAGGGAGGCGAATGGGAAGAGGAGATAAAAAAAGATGTGGAACAGGAGGAGAAAGAGGAGGAGAAACTGGAAGACAAGGAGGAAGAAGGGAGGAGAACTGGAAGAGGAGAGAAGAAGTAGAAGCAGAACAGGAGGAGAAACTGAAGCACAAGCAGGAGGCGCAGCGCAGAGGGAACAGAGCAGGAGGGAGGAGCAGGAAGAAGAGAATAAACTATATAGACTCCAGAGGGATGAAGGGGCGAGGTGTCAATGTGTAGCCTCAAGTGTGTACGCCCCCCTTAATGCCTGACGAGGATGTGCAACGCGAGAACAGTAGCTTTATTAAGGCGGCAAACTGATCTTGTTAGAGCCTTAATGAGTGATTGCCGCGAGGGATGTAGGGAGGGGAGAAGAGGAGACGGCGGGAAAGGGGGTGTAGGGAGCGTAGAACAGAAGGGGACGCTGGAAAAAGAGCCGGGATAGGGAGAAAAGAACATTAGCAGATAGAGGAAAAGTAGGAAAGGAGATGAGACTAGAAGAAAAAGGAAAAGGAGGCGGGAAAGGGATAACAACAGAAGACGGAGGAGGAGGCGGAAAAGATGGAATAGAACAGAAGACGGAGGAAAATAAGGCTGAAAATAAAAAATAAAACATAAAACGAACGAAAAGGAGGCGGAGAAGGGATAACAAAAATTAGAAAGAAAAGGAGGCGGAGGAAAATGGAGAATATAAAAGAAGAAAAGACGAAGGAAAACAAGGCAGAAAAATCGTAACATTGAAGTACAGGCAACAAAACGCTTTATAATGCACCCGAGCGTAGTATCATCAGCTTCTTGATAGGCAGACGTGTGACTTGCATGTTTCAGGTTACGATTGTTAAGAGACCCCAAGACCCGATTCCTCACGTACCTATAGTGGCTCCCTTCGCATCATGTATTAAGTTGTTGTATCTGGGCGCAAAGATCATGGTATTACATAGGGCAAGGCTGAGGAACATTGACCTACACGCTTCCCTTGTATGTATGGCTAATATTTATGGATCTACAGCGCATAACTTCACATTTGGAAGGGCTAAAGGACATTGACCCAAACTCTTCACTTTCCGTCCTCCCCTCGCCTCCCTGCCCAAGCCTGCACCGCCCTCTCCTACTCTGCTTATTTTGCCGCTTTTCAAACCACTGGAAAACCGGGTCACGATATTTTTGGGTGAATTCACAATGAGGGTTTCTTTCCACCCCTTTTGTGTCATCAGCAAACTTCGATAGGGACGATTTTATGCCTATTTCCAAGTCGCTGAAGGAGGAGAAGGAGGAGGAGGAGGAGGAGGAAGAGGAAGAATTGGAGAGTTACGGAACAGACTGAGAGGAAAATGAGTGCTAAGGAAAAGGATATGAAAAAAAAAACAGTGGGAGGAAGACTAAGGATGATTTTATGCCTATTTCAAAGTCGCTGAAGGAGAAGGAGGAGGAGGAGGAGAAGGAGGAGGAGGAAATGACGAATATAAACAAGTAGAACAAGAGCAAAAATAGGATTAAAACAAGTAAATATGAAAGAAAAGAACGAAAATAAAGAGGAGGATAAGAAGAAAGAACAAGAACAACAATAACAACAGGAGAAGGAGGAGAAGAAGGAGGAGGAGGAGGAGGAGGAGGAAATAAGGGAGGGAGAGAAGATGAAGGAGTAGATGAGCCATAAGAAAAAGAGGGTGAAGTTAGGAGGGAAGGAGGAGGAGGACGGGGAAGAGGAGGAGGTAGAAGATGGGATGAGGAGGGGAGGGAAAGAAGGAGGGTAAATCTAGCGAGAGGGGAGGAAAACGAGAGACAGAGGGGAGGAGGAGGAGGAATGAGGAATGCTGAACAGGAGGAAATGAGAAGAAATAAAGTGGAGAGAAGGGAGAGAAGAAAAAGATATGTGGAGAGAGAAGAGGGAGGGAAAAAGCCAGGGAAAGCAAGAAAGAGTGATTGAAAAGGAGGCAGAGAAGAAATGAGGTAAAGGGAAGGGAAGGAAGGAAGGAAAGAAAGGTAGATGAAGAAGAGGAAAGAGTAGAGAAGAAAAAGTAAAGTGGAAAAAGAAGAGGAAGGGAGAAAAACAGGGAAAGAAGAAAGGGGTAGCAAGGGGGGGACTGAGGAAGAGGAAAAGGGAGAGAAGGAGAGACGTAAATTAAAGGGAAGGAAGAAAAGGAAAGAAAGGTAGATGAAGAGGAGGAAGGAGTAGAAGGAAGGGAAAATTTGTTATGATTGGGAAAGCATGAAAGGAAAAAAAATTAGGAGGAGGTAGAGAAAAAATGAAGAAATAAAAAAAGTAAGGGAAAGGAAGAAAGGAAAGAAAGGGAGCTAGAGGGAGAAGACAAAAAAAATATAGAGAAAGAAACAAAACACAATCACACAACAATAAAATAAAACTCACAAAACCCTTCTCATCACGACCAACAGAATACCTTTAAGAGTCGCAACAAACTCACAAATTCGGCATCAAAGTGAGAGGCAGAAAAAGGGAAACCGAGTAAAAGGAAGAAGAGGCGGCGCAAGGAAACAGCTCGCCTCAAAACTACCCTCGGAAATGTAGCTAATGAGTAGAACGAGTTGATGACATGGAGGGCGGGAGTCTAGCTTTCCAGGGGGTCGATAGTACAGCATTCTACCCTTCCTTAATCACTTTCTGGTGTGTGTGGGGAGGAGGGGAGGAGGGGAGGGGGTGTATGTGTGTGTTAATGTATGTTTTTTCAAGTATGTTTATCTGTCTGAGTGCGTTGTATAAGAGTACCGGAATGTCTTTGTGTGTGTATGTGTGGCTTGTGAATAGGAGTAATTTTAGGAGCAGTGAGTAGCGGGCTTTTTTTTCATGTTTGTTTCCTTTTTTTATGCCCTTGAACTGACTCCTTTGCTGTAAAAATAATAAATAAATAACAATCCTCCATCAACCTCAAACACAAGGAAACCAAGATAGTGTTAAGGGTAGGAGACAACCATCATCTACCACCTTAATATACAGCTACAGGTAAACCGAAGCAAGTGTTGAGGATAGGATAAGGAGGATACAGTGTCCACAACGCCTCTCAAAGTCTTCACACGCAAAAACCAAGGCAGCGTTCAGGATATGAGACAGCCATCATCTACCATGCACATCTACAAATCTCCAAGCAAACAAAGGCAAGTTTTGAGGACAGGATGAAGATGATAAAGTGTCCCCAACGCCTCTCAAGATCTCCACACGTTAACACCAAGGCAGTTGTGGTATGGTGTGCACAGCCATCTCTACCGCATCTTCAAGATCTCCACACGTTAACACCAAGGCAGCGTTAAGTGTATGAGACAAAAGACACCTCTCCCGAAATTGACCTCTCTTTTGGCCACCTCTTTTGATTCTTTTTCTTTTAGGAGCAGCGAGTAGCAGGCTTTTTTTATTGTTTCCTTTTTTTGTGTGCCCTTGAGCTGTCTCCTTTGTTGTAAAAAAAAAAAATCATCCTCTACCTCATCTACACACATCTCCAGGCAAACAAAGGGAAGTGTTGAGGATAGGATGAAGAGGATAAAGTGTCCCCAACGCCTCTCAAGATCTCCACACGTTAACACCAAGGCAGCGTTAAGGGTATGTGACAGCCATCCTCTACCGCATCTACACACATCTCCAGGCAAACAAAGGCAAGTTTTGAGGATAGGATGAAGAGGATACAGTGTCCCCAACGGCCCGCAGGATCCGCACGCGCCATCCTTGCTTTGCTCGGCCCACTAACACCGCGGAAATAGGTCAGCCTTCTCCTCCTCGTAAGCCCCGACTCTCCTTCCCGCTTCCCGTCACGTGCCGCCGCCTGCTATCTCCTTCTCGGGTCCTTGTTGACGTTCCAGGGACCATATTCTCAAACGTCTCGCCGCTTACACACTCACAGGACTTTTATAGGAGTTTTGGGCGTTTCCAGAGGTACTTTAAAAGCTCTGGTGGTAGTTCGACCCTTCTTCTGTACCGTGAACGTGGAAAAACACTCATGGAAACTCGATTAACGCCCCCGCATGCCGAATAGATTTAAGCTAACCTAACCTAACTTAACCTAACGTGATCTACCTAACGCTCGACCCTTTAACGGAAGAAGGAGGAGGAAGAGGAAGAAGATGAGGGCTACGGAAAGAGGGAGAGAAAGATAAGTGCTAAGAAAAAGAAGGATAGGAAGAGGACTAAGAAAGGAGGCGAAGGAAGAGGAAGATGAAGAGGTGGAGGAGAACGAAAAAAAAAAAAAGCTCCCCTCGACCCCCATCCTTCTATTTTCCGGAAGTCATTCGTTACTGCACTGCATTCAGGGCGCAAAAAAGCATTCCGTAATGTATTAACTTCGCAAAAGGTGGCTCCCCCTTCTTCAACATTAGCCGAAAAATCCAAATTCCAGACGATGATTTAGTAGACTTTGTAGGATTTAAATGAGAACTTCCTCGACCTCTTGACAACGAGCGAAAAGAATGGAAGATGAAGCGTCTGTTGGCCTTGAAGATATGCCTTGAGAAGAAAAATCCAAATTCCAGAAAACGATTTAGTACACTTTGTAGTATTTAAATGAGAACTTCCTCGACCTCTTGACAACGTGCGAAAAGAATGGAAGATGAAGCGTCTGTTGCCCTTGAAAGTATGCGTTGAGAAGAAAAATCCAAATTCCAGACGATGACGATTTACTAGATTTTGTATTTTTGGAGGCGATAACTTTTTTGAGCTCTTGGTGACGTGCGGAAAGAGTGGAAGATGAATCGTTTCTTGCCCTTGAAAACTCCCATTCTTTAATTCTCTTAGACTGAGCAGATGAAAAACAAACCGTACAAATTATAAACCAAGCAAGAAAGTAAAAGACAAAACAAGCTATTGACTGAAACTTCAATTCTTTCACCTCTTATACTTTGCAAATAAAAAACAAACCGTGCATAGACTAACCAAATGAAAAACAAACCTTACAAATGATAAACCGAGGTAGAAACTAGAAACCAAAACAATGGATTAACCTCAACTCCCCCTTTTTTTATCTCTTATACTTTGCAGATGAAAACCAAACCGTGTACAAATGACAAAACGAGAAAACAAGAAAGTAGAAACCAAAACAATGCATAACCCGCAACTCTCATTCTCTCAGACTTATACTTTGCAGACTTATACTTTCTAGACTTATACTTTGTGGACTTATACTTTGTTTGACCTTCTATCTGATCGCCAGTATGGGTTCCGCAAGGGGCGTTCTACTGGTGATCTCCTTGCCTTCCTAACTGACTCTTGGTCATCCTCTCTTAGCCGTTTCGGTGAAACCTTTGCTATTGCGCTGGACATATCAAAAGCTTTTGATAGGGTCTGGCACAAATCTTTGCTTTCCAAACTACCCTCCTACGGTTTCTATCCTTCTCTCTGTACCTTTATCTCCAGTTTCCTTTCTGACCGATCTATTTCTGCTGTGGTAGACGGTCACTGTTCTTCCCCTAAACCTATTAACAGTGGTGTCCCACAGGGTTCTGTCCTATCTCCCACTCTTTCTGTTGTTCACTGATGATCTTCTTTCCAAAACGAACTGTCCTATCCATTCTTACGCCGATGATTCCACTCTGCATTACTCAACTTCTTTTAATAGAAGACCCACCCTACAGGAACTTAACGATTCAAGGCTGGAGGCAACAGAACGCTTAGCCTCAGACCTTACTATTATTTCCGATTGGGGCAAGAGGAACCTGGTGTCCTTCAATGCCTCAAAAACACAGTTTCTCCACCTATCCACTCGACACAATCTTCCAAACAACTATCCCCTATTCTTTGACAACACCCAGCTATCACCTTCCTCAACACTAAACATCCTCGGTCTATCCTTAACTCAAAATCTCAACTGGAAACTTCATATCTCATCTCTTACTAAATCAGCTTCCTCGAGGCTGGGCGTTCTGTACTGTCTCCGCCAGTTCTTCTCCCCCGCACAGTTGCTATCCATTTACAGGGGCCTTGTCCGCCCTCGTATGGAGTATGCATCTCATCTCATCTCATGTGTGTGTGGGAGTGGTTCACTCACACAGCTCTCCTTGACAGAGTGGGGTCAAAGGCTCTTTGTCTCATCAGCTATACTCCTCATGCTGATAGTCTTCTACCTCTCAAATTCCGCCGCCATGTTGCCTCTCTTTCTATCTTCTATCGATATTTTTATGCTGACTGCTCTTCTGAACTTTCTAACTGCATGTCTCCCCTCCTCCCGCGGCCCCGCTGCACACAACTTTCTACTCATGCTCATCCCTATACTGTCCAAACCCCTTATGCAAGAGTCAACCAGCATCTTTAATAAGGGAGACATTCATAAGGTTTTGTTGGTAAGAGAACCGGGTAGGACACGAAGTAATGGGTTTAAACTGGATAAATTCAGATTCAACAGGGACATAGGCAAAAATTGGTTTACTAACAGGGTTGTGGATGAGTAGAATAGGCTTAGCAGTCATGTGGTGAGTGCCAATACAATTGTCACATTCAAAAATAGATTAGATAAATTCATGGACAGCGATATTAGGTGGGGTTAGATACACGGGAGCTTAGGGTCAAAGGAGCTGCCTTGTATAGGCCTACCGGCCTCTTGCAGACTCCAACGTTCTTATGTTCTTATCTTCACCCTTTCATCCCTCACGCTGGTAAACTCTGGAACAATCTTCCTTCATCTGTATTTCCTCCTGCCTACGACTTGAGCTCTTTCAAGAGGAGGGTATCAGGACACCTCTCCTCCCGAAACTGACCTCTCTTTTTGGAATCTCCTTTGACCTCTGTTCGGGAGCAGTGAGTAGCGGGCTTTTTTTTTTTTTTTTTTTTTTTACGCCCTTGAACCGTCTCCTTAGCTATATAAAAAAAAGACATACTTTGCAGACTTATACTTTGCAGATGACTTATACTTGGCAGATGACTTATACTTGGCAGATGACTTATACTTGGCAGATGACTTATACTTGGCAGATGACTTATACTTGGCAGATGACTTATACTTGGCAGATGAAAACCGAAACGCACAAATGATACAACAAGCTAACGGGAAAGTAGAAACCGAAACAATGCATAACCCTCAACGCCCAACCCTTCATCCTATCGTACTCTGCAGATGGAAAAAGCGAGCGAGGACAGAAATAAACAGTGCATTTCTTTCTGTTCTTTCATTTAATTGGGAGGTAGATACAAAAAGCAGAAGCAAGCACTAGTAATCAGAGCACAGCAACGCATAACACGCAACTCTCTCATTCGCTCGGACTGTGCAGACGTAAAAGCGAGCAAGATAGAAGAGTGGATTTCTTTCTGTTCTTTCATTTCACTGGCCTGTAGAAACGAGGAGAAGAAGCAAAAGAGTAGTAATCAGAACACTGCATACATAACCCACAACTCTCATTCTCTCGGACTCGCAGACGAAAAAGCAAGCAAGATAGAAGAGTAAACAGTGGATTTCTTTCTGTTCTTTCATAGTACTGGACTGCAGTGACGAAGAAAAGAAGCAATGCATAACCCGCAACTCTCATTCTCTCATAATCTCGGACTCGCAGACGAAAAAGCAAGCAAGATAGAAGAGTAAACAGTGGATTTCTTTCTGTTCTTTCATTGTACTGGACTGCAGAGACGAAGAAAAGAAGCAATGCATAACCTGCAACTCTCCTTCTCTCATTCTCTCGGACTCTGCAGACGAAAAAGCAAGCAGGATAGAAAAGCAAACGGTGGATTTTTTTTCCTGTTCTTTCATAGTACTGGACTGCAGAGACGAAGAAAAGAAGCAATGCATAACCCGCAACTCTCCTTCTCTCATTCTCTCGGACTCTGCAGACGAAAAAGCGAGCAAGATAGAAAAGCAAACAGTGGATTTTTTTCTGTTCTTTCATTGTACTGGACTGCAGAGACGAAGAGTAGTAATCATAGCAATGCATAACCCGCAACTCTCATTCTCTCATTCGCTCGGACTCGGCACATGAAAAACCGAGCAACGATATGAAGAAGAAAAACAACCGTAATGGGACACACGCGGGCTGGGTGACTTGACCTGCTTATGAGGGGCGCCAGCGGTCCCCTGTTTTGTGGTGCGAGGTGAACCATTAGCAGGAGGGCGCGGGGAAAACAAGGAGGGGAGAAGAATAACAGGGGAAGGAGGAAAAGGAGGAGGAGGAGAAATATGATGAGGAGGAAAAAGGAGCGAGGAAGAGAGGGAATGGGGGATGGAGAAGACGATGAAAAGGAAGTGAAAGAAAAGAAAATGAGAGAGAAAGAGGGCATGGAGAGGAGAAGGATGACGGGGAGGAGGAGGAAGAGGAGGAGGAAGATGAAGGGGAGAAATACGATGAGGAGGAAAAGAAGTGAGGAAGAGAGGGAGTGAGGGATGGAGATGATGAAGAGAAGGAAGCGAGAGGAAAGAAAATGAGGGAGAAAGAGGGCATAATGAGAAGAAGGAGGAGGAACACAAAGGAACACAAAGGAAGAACAAACAACAGCAGACCTGCTGGTCCTTACGAGGTTGTTTGTGACAAGCTACACTAACTATCTAATCAAAGGTGGAAGATGAAGGACAGCAAAGGCGAAGGCTTCTCCCCACCCCCCCATCCCTCCAGCCAAAGCTGGCAAGAAAGGAAAAAGAACCATGGAGGAGGAGGAGGAGGAGGAAGATGAAGGGGAGAAATATGATGAGGAAAAGAAGCGAGGAAGAGAGGGAAAGGGGAATGGAGATGATGAAAAGGAAGTGAGAGAAAAGAAAATGAGAGAAATAGGGCATGGAGAGGAGAAGGATGACGAAGGAGGAGGAGGAGGAGGAAACATGGACTAGCAGGCAGCAGAAAGCCTGTTGGCTCATTACTAGGCTGCCTGCTTTCAGTGATTTAATACAATCCTTTTGCCATAGGAGTGGCTTGCAGGGAAGGATTAAAGCACTTGAGCACCTACTCTTGGATACTTTCAGTTCACTCCCGATGCAGCAAAGTGGCGATCAATGCGTTTCTTGAAGGAGGTGATGGTCTCTGCGCTAACCACTTCTGCAGGAAGGCTGTTCCAGTGGCGAGAAGGAGGAAAGAGAATGGAGGAAAGTGATGTTGATGGATGGGGAAGACGATAAGGAAAAGGCAATGAAGGGAAAGAGAAGGGAACAGAGAGAGAAGGGGATGGCAAAAGAAGAAGGCATAGGCAGACGAAGATAAGAAAGACGAAAAAGGGAGACATGATTAAAAAAAGAAGGGACAGAGACGGGAAGAGGATTAGGAAAAGAGGAGAAGGGAACAGAAAGAGAAGAAGAAAAAGGTAGACGAAGGGAAGAAAGACGAGAAAGGGGAGAAAGATGAGAAGGAAAAAAAGAAGGAAGGAAGAGGTAAATGATAGACAGTAAAGAAGATGAAAGAAAAGAAAACAAATAACAAGAGAAAAGAGAAGGGGAAGGTTGAAAGACGAAAGAGGGGAGAAGGAGAGAGATAAAAAGAAGGTAGGAAAAACAACGCAGGGAAAGATTATAACGAATGGAATAACGAAGAAGGGAAAGAGGAAGAGGGGAAGGGAGATAAGAGGAAAGAGAATGACGGAAGAGGAAGATAAAGAGGAAAAAGGAGAGAAGGGAATATAAAGGGAAGGAGAGAGAGAAGAGAGGAAAAAGTGAAAGGGGGTAAGATAACGAGAGAGAGAGAGAGAGAGAGAGAGAGAGAGAGAGAGAGAGAGAGAGAGAGAGAGAGAGAGAGAGAGAGAGAGAGAGAGAGAGAGAGAGAGAGAGAGAGAGAGAGAGAGAGAGAGAGAGAGAGAGAGAGAGAGAGAGAGAGAGAGAGAGAGAGAGAGAGAGAGAGAGAGAGAGAGGGGGGGAGGGGAGGAGTCTGATAATTAGTAGCAATACATCAACTCCTCCTCCTCCTCCTCCTCCTCCTCCTCCTCCTCCTCCTCCTCTTCTTTCTCCACTAATACCAAGCTTAGTGTGTTGACAAGACAGGGAGGAAGGGAGACTATGGAGGCTGACTGATAAGGGAGAGAAAGGGAGAGAGAACAGGAAGGGAGAGAAAGGGGGGAGAGGAGGGAGAGGGAGGGAGAGAAAATGAGAGGAAGAAAGAAGGGTAAGTAGGGAGAGGGAAGGGAAAGAGGAAAGGAAAGGAAAAAGGGAGTGAATGAGGGAAGGAAAGGTAGGGAGAAGATGGAGGAAAAGGGAGAAAGGGAGAGAGCAACAGAAAGAGGGAGGGAGAAAGATAAGAAGGCAGAGGAAGGGTGGAAGAGGAGGAAAGGAAAGATAGCAAGGGGGAGAGAGGAAGAGGGGGACAGAAAGGGAGATGGAGGAATAGAAAAATGAAGGGAGGAAGAGGAAGACAGATAGAGAGTAAGAGAGGAAGGGAGAAAGAAGGAGGAAAGGAGGGAGTGGAAGAGAGATAGAGAGGAAGGAAAAGAGGGAGGGAGGGAGAAGAAGGATGGCAAAGAGAGATAAAGAAGAAAAAAGGGAGAGAAAGAGGATATGAGGGACTAAGAAAAGGGGGGCAACTTTAGGGGACATAATAATTAATAAGAGAGAGAGAGAGAGAGAGAGAGAGAGAGAGAGAGAGAGAGAGAGAGAGAGAGAGAGAGAGAGAGAGAGAGAGAGAGAGAGAGAGAGAGAGCGAGAGAGAGAGAGAGAGAGAGAGAGAGAGAGAGAGAGATAGAGAGAGAGAGAGAGAGAGAGAGAGAGAGAGAGAGAGAGAGAGAGAGAGAGAGAGAGAGAGAGAGAGAGAGAGAGAGAGAGAGAGAGAGAGAGAGAGAGAGAGAGAGAGAGAGAGAGAGAGAGAGAGAGAGAGAGAGAGAGAGAGAGAGAGAGAGAGAGAGAGAGAGAGAGAGAGAGAGAGAGAGAGAGAGAGAGAGAGAGAGAGAGAGAGAGAGAGAGAGAGAGAGAGAGAGAGAGAGAGAGAGAGAGAGAGAGAGAGAGAGAGAGAGAGAGAGAGAGAGAGAGAGAGAGAGAGAGAGAGAGAGAGAGAACTAAAGATAAATGTCAGGAGAGAGAGAGAGAACAAAACGAATAAAGAAAAAAAAGAGAAAAAAAATGGAGTGAAAAACTCTCTCCAGAACGTGGCAGACTGTCAGGTGGAGTCGAACCGGGGGACAGGTAAGGGGGACAGGTGTTGGTGAAGTGTACGGGCAGGTGACCTCTTGGGAAGGGACGGTAGTAATAGTAAGTAGTAGTAGTGGTAGTGGTAGTATTAGTAGTGGTGGTAATAGTAGTAGTAGTAGTAGTAGTAGTAGTAGTAGTAGTAACAAAAGCAGAAGTATTGTATTTTGTTATTGTAGTTACGTCATTGTTTTATTGATGTTTTAATTGGCGTCTTTGCTGTCGTTGTTGTTGGTGTTGGTGGTGTTGGTGGTGATGTTGTTGTCGTTCTTGTCAAATAATTAGGAATAGTACACCAGATCCGGCCCCAGAGGCAGAGGGAGAGAGGGAGCGGCGTAGTAGTAGTAGTAGTAGTAGTAGTAGTAGTAGTAGTAGTAGTAGTAGTAGTAGTAGTAGTAGTAGTACAGTAGTAGGAGAAGGAGGAGGAGGAGGAGGAAGAGGAAAAGAAAAAGAAAAGTAAAAAGAAAAACAAGTAGAACAAAAGCAAGAAAAAGAACGAACGAATATAAAGAGGAGAAAGAAAAACAAGAAAGCACAAAAGGAAAACAGAAATAAGAAGAAAAAGAAGAAAAAGAAGAAGAAAAAGACGAAAAAAAAGATGAAAAAGAACGCAGTAGTACCACAACCACGAAGGAAGAGGAGGAGAAGGAAGAAGACGAAGCCGACGAAGAGGAAGAGGAGGAGGAAGAAGAGGAGACCTAGAAAAGCAACAACCTCGAAAAAAAAAAAAAAAAACAGTACCAGAACCACGAAAAGGAAGAAGACGAAAATGACGACGACGACGACGACGAAGAAGGAGAAGAAGAAGAAGAAGAAAAAGGGGAGGCCTATAAGAGCAGTGACCTCGTGGACTAGGCCTAGAGGGAGCTGAGGAAGGGCGAGCCAAGGGAGGGGACAGAGTGCGGCGTGAGCTTCTGCTAGGCCTAATTGAGAGGGGCTAAGCGGCCTGGCTCGATGTTACGTGATGAAGGGAAGAATGTGACGAGGGTGGGAGGAAGGGAGGAAAGGATAGAGGGGAGGGATAGAGGGTGAGGGAGAAGGGGAGGAGAGGATAGAGGGAGGGATAGAGGGTGAGGGATGTAGGGGGAGTGGGAGGTAGGGGAGAAAAGAATAGAAGAGGAAGAGTAGACAGAGAAAGGGAGGAAGGGAAGGGGTAGAGAGAGAAAAGGAGGGAGAAAGGAAGGGAAGGAAGAGATAGAGCAAAAATGAAGGGAGGAAGAAAGCAAAGGAAAGGAGGAAGAGAGAGGAAGTGAAGGAGAAAGCAAGGAAGAGAGGAGGAGGGAGGGAGGGAGAGAGAAAAAAGGAAGTAAGGGAGAGAGGGAGGAAAGATGGAAATAGAAAGGAAGGAAATGATAGAAAGAGAAAGGGAGGAAGGAGAGAGGGAGAAAGGAAAAAATATATAAAATCAGAGGGAGAGAGAAGGGAGAGAAAGGGAGAAATAAAGGAACAAATCATACGAATGGAAGAAGGAAGGGAGAAAGGGAGGGAAGGATAGACAGATAAAATGAGGGAGGGAGGAAGGGAGGAAGGGAGAGAAGTTCATAAAGGGAGGCAATAAAAAAAGGATGAATTGATGGACAGAGAGAAAGGGAGAAAGGGAGAGTGACCATATGAGAGAGAGAGAGAGAGAGAGAGAGAGAGAGAGAGAGAGAGAGAGAGAGAGAGAGAGAGAGAGAGAGAGAGAGAGAGAGAGAGAGAGAGAGAGAGAGAGAGAGAGAGAGAGAGAGAGAGAGAGAGAGAAGGGAGACAGCGCATAAGAGAATGAATATATCTCAGGCAAGAGAAAAGATTTAACCATACACTTGCTCTTCTCAAGTCCATTCTTTCCCCTCTCAACTCCCTTCCCTTACCTTGCCTTCCCCTCTCCCTCCCACCTTGCCTTCCTCCCTCCCCCCCTCCTCCCCTTCATCCCTATCCTCTTCACCTCCCCTCTCACACGCACGTTCCCTTATTCAATTGGACTAGACTTTGGGATCTAATTCCATTCGATTTCCCTTAAAACCCCTAAGTAAAGAGAGAGAGAGAGAGAGAGAGAGAGAGAGAGAGAGAGAGAGAGAGAGAGAGAGAGAGAGAGAGAGAGAGAGAGAGAGAGAGAGAGAGAGAGAGAGAGAGAGAGAGAGAGAGAGAGAGAGAGAGAGAGAGAGAGAGAGAGAGAGAGAGAGAGAGAGAGAGAGAGAGAGAGAGAGAGAGAGAGAGAGAGAGAGAGAGAGAGAGAGAGAGAGAGAGAGAGAGAGAGAGAGATGATGATGATGATGATTAAAATATATAAACAAGGAAGGGAAGTTGAAGAGGAGAGAGGAATAAGGAGAGAGAGAGAGAGAGAGAGAGAGAGAGAGAGAGAGAGAGAGAGAGAGAGAGAGAGAGAGAGAGAGAGAGAGAGAGAGAGAGAGAGAGAGAGAGAGAGAGAGAGAGAGAGAGAGAGAGAGAGAGAGAGAGAGAAGAGAGAAATAGGAAAAAAAGGAAGGAAAGGTTAAGAGGAGACTGAAATTAAGAAGGGAGAAGAGAGAGAGAGAGAGAGAGAGAGAGAGAGAGAGAGAGAGAGAGAGAGAGAGAGAGAGAGAGAGAGAGAGAGAGAGAGAGAGAGAGAGAGAGAGAGAGAGAGAGAGAGAGAGAGAGAGAGAGAGAGAAAAGGAATGAAAGATTAAGGGGAGACTGAAATTAAGAAGGGAGAAGAGAGAGAGAGAGAGAGAGAGAGAGAGAGAGAGAGAGAGAGAGAGAGAGAGAGAGAGAGAGAGAGAGAGAGAGAGAGAGAGAGAGAGAGAGAGAGAGAGAGAGAGAGAGAGAATCAATGTCCCACTTATATGAATGTCGTGACTCTTCCTTCCCCTCTTCCTAAAAATAATAATAATAATAATAAAAAGTTAAGTAAATATTGAAAAAAAGAGAGAAAAAGAGAAAGTAAGAAGACAAGTTGATTTCGTACATTATTTTCCTCTTTTTCTTCGTCCTTTTTTTTCTTCTTTTTCCTTCAATCTGTCATTCTTCTTTCCTCTCTCTCTCTCTCTATCATTTCCTTTTCATCTGTTTCTTTGGTATTTCTTCTTCTTCCTTCGTCTCTCTCTCTCTCCATATCTACCTATCTATCTATCTATGTATCTATCTATGTATCTATCAATGTATCTATCTATCAATCAATCTACCAATCTATCCATCTCCATACATCAATTTTCAAGCCTCCAATCCCTTCAACAAGTACAGGTCCCTCTCTCCTTCCCTTCCTTCCCCCTCCTCTCTATATAATTTTCATCTCATCTCTCCACCCTTTTCATCCCCTCTTTTCTACCCTTTTCATGGAGATGGCGTAGTTTGCCCTCCTCGGCCTCACTTTGAAATCCCCCTCGTCACCGCGCTGCATCCATGAATATATTCCCTAACAAATATAGACATGGAAATATTATACAGCCCTCGGGACGCAGCGGCTGTACGTGCACCTCATCGCCGGCACAAAAACCCTAGCGAAGATGAGGTTTTCCGGGCGATGATACGCGAAGGGGAATGAAGGGAAGAATCTAAACACTGGAGAGACAGAAGCTTTGGCGATAACTAGAAAACAAAAATATTCCCCTGGCGATAACTAGAAAACAAAGATTATTACACTGGCGATAACTAGAAAACAAAGATCATTCCCCTGGCGATAACTAGAAAACAAAGATCATTCCACTGGCGATAACTAGAAAACAAAGATCATTCCACTGGCGATAACTAGAAAACAAAGATCATTCCACTGGCGATAACTAGACAACAAAGATTATTACACTGGCGATAACTAGAAAACAAAGATTATTACACTGGCGATAACTAGAAAACAAAGATTATTACACTGGCGATAACTAGAAAACAAAGATTATTACACTGGCGATAACTAGAAAACAAAGATTATTACACTGGCGATAACTAGAAAACAAAGATTATTACACTGGCGATAACTAGAAAACAAAGATTATTACACTGGCGATAACTAGAAAACAAAGATTATTACACTGGCGATAACTAGAAAACAAAGATTATTACACTGGCGATAACTAGAAAACCAAGATTATTACACTGGCGATAACTAGAAAACAAAGATCATTCCACCGCCGATAACTAGAAAACAAAGATTATTACACTGGCGATAACTAGAAAACAAAGATTATTACACTGGCGATAACTAGAAAACAAAGATCATTACACTGGCGATAACTAGAAAACAAAGATCATTCCACTGGCGATAACTAGAAAACAAAGATCATTCCACTGGCGATAACTAGAAAACAAAGATTATTACACTGACGACAACTAGAAAACAAAGATTATTACACTATGCGATAACTAGAAAACAAAGATCATTCCGCTGGCGATAACTAGAAAACAAAGATCATTACACTGGCGATAACAAGAACACAAAGATTATTACACTGGCGATAACTAGAAAACAAAGATTATTACACTGGCGATAACTAGAAAACAAAGATTATTACACTGGCGATAACTAGAAAACAAAGATTATTACACTGGCGATAACTAGAAAACAAAGATTATTACATTGGCGATAACTAGAAAACAAAGATCATTCCACTGGCGATAACTAGAAAACAAAGATCATTCCACTGGCGATAACTAGAAAATAAAAATTATTACACTGGCGATAACTAGAAAACAAAAATTATTACACTGGCGATAACTAGAAAACACAGATCATTCCACTGGCGACCTTTTTTTCAGTCTGGTTTCCGAAGTATCATCTCTCTTGTAAGGTCACATATTATCAGGGACAGACGTTGTAGGCCAAAGAAGAGACAACCGAAGAATATAATTTACAGTCGAAAGTTTTATCAGTTATTCTACTAGGTTTTCGCATCGGCAAGTCCTTCAAAGTATCATTTCCCTCAAGTTTCCCGAAGAGTACTGCTGAGGTACTTTACATCGAGGACAAAGACGAGCTAAACCAAGGCAAAGATGATAGACTGGATGTTGTTTGCTGCAGAGTGTCGGAGTAACTTTTCTCAAAATTCCTGCACTGTCAAGTCCTTCAGAGTTCTTCATATTTTCCGAAGAAGTATCCCACTCCGGTCTTTTGCTTCGCCTATAGAGATGCTGCAACCCAAGGCAAAGAGAAGAGGGGACAATATTTGCTGTAGATTGTCGGCATTGCTTTTCCCAGATTCCAGTAACTTAAGTCCTTTGAATTATTGTTCCTCCTTAGTTTCCGAAGAATAGTCCTGCTACGGTCTTTTGGTTCGACTATAGGGATGCTGCAGGCCAAGGAGATGCCGAGAGAGAGGGGACGATATTTGCCCTAATGAGTTGGAGTAACTTTTCTCAGTCTCCCACAATTTAAAGGCCTTCAGAGTTATTGTTTCTCCTTAGTTTCAGAGCCTCTAGAGTCTTTTATTTCAATGCTGCAGGCCAAGGAAAGGACAAGAAATGATCAGTGGTTGGCTATAGAGTCACTACGTATGTTTCTCTTAAGTCTCCGCATCATAAAGCCCCTTAGAGTATCATTCCCCTCTAGTTTCCAAAATGTAGTCTTTCTTGTTCTCGTTCTACTTGTTTTTGTTCTTCTTGTTCTGGTTCTTTTACTTCTTCTACTTCTTCTTTTTCCTCCTCCTCCTCCACCTCCTCGCCTCTTCGTATTTCTACCACCTAAAAATCTTGTCTTTTTTTCTTCCTCCTTCTTAAAATATCTACTCTGCATCTCCTTACCACTTTTAGTCTCGTTTTTTTTTCTTTTCTCTTTTTCAACTCCCTTAAACAGTAACCTAGTCCCAAACCTGGCCTTCCTAGATTGTATTGTATCCCCCCAACTATCCCCTCTTTCATGATAGCCTAGTATTTCCAAAGTGTAGTCCTTTTAAGGTCTTATACTTCGAGTAGAAAGACGTTTGTAGGTCCAGGCAAAGATAAATGAATTAGCTATGTTTCTTTTGGGTTCCCTCAAAGTAAAGTCGTACAAAGGTTTTCCTTCACTCTGGTTCCAGAAGCATCGTATCGTCTTTCAAAGGTCTTTTACTTCGTGTAGAAAGACGTTTGCAAGACAAGGCAAAGAGAAATGATCTAACAATGTTTCTGTTTGGTTCCCGCAACGTAAAGCCCTTCAAAGCTTTTTTTTCACTGTGGGTCCCGAAGTATCTCTTTCAAGGGTCTTTTAGTTCGAGTAGAAAGAAACTGTAGGCCCAGGCAGAGACAAGAGACGGGGAAAGGAGGACCGGAGGGCGCGGCGTGGCGTTGGCGGCGGAGGCGGAGGCGGGGGCGGCAGCGCTAGAGGGCCGGCCTGTGAATGTTTATAAGATGAAGTGCTTTGTAGGGGAACCAAGAAATTGCTATGGAAATTGGGTCTCCTCGCTATTGTGTTACGTCTCCCCGAGGCTGTGGAAGGAGTTTTAAAAGAAGGAAGAAAAATAAGCCGTTCCATTCTTTCCTTATCCCTTTGTCTTTCTCGAGGGACATTTCAACCCAGCGAGGAGTTGTCAAGTATTGGATTTCTTCTCTCTCCATATACTCTACTCGGCTTTGTAAAAGATACGAGAATGCTTAAACTACTGAAGGCTTCCCGGATCATGAGGTTACTTAAAAGCCAGAAGGTTACTATAAATACGAGTGCCATGTTAAATTATTTTGGGTATATAGGGAAGACAGGGTTGCAATTTGAAGAGGTTTGTTGAAAGACTAGGTTATTAACATGAAAGAAGGGCTAGTTAGGGGGGGATACAATACTATCTAGGAAGACTAGGTTTGGGACTTGGTTACCGTCTGAGGGAGTTAATGAAGAGAAATGAAGAAAAAACGAGACTAAAAGTATTAAGCAGATGCAGAGTAGATATTAGAAGAAGGAGGAAGAAAAAAAGACAAGATTTTTAGATGGAAGAAATACGAAGAGGAGGAGGAGGAGGAGGAGGAGGAGGAGGAGGAAAAAGAAGAAGTAGAAGAAGTAAAATAACCAGAACAAGAAGAACAAAAACAAAAAGAGAACAAGAAAAAAGAGGAGGAGGAGGAAGAAGAGTAGGAGGAGAAGGAAGAGGAAGCAGAAAAAGAAGAAAAAAAAGAACGGGAACAAGAACAAGAAAAGAAGAACAAGAATAAGAACAAAAACAAAAGGAGGAGGAAGAAAAAGAAGAAAACAGGAACATCGCACTACCACCAAACTGGGCCAACGTTCCATACCCTTCAGTGTTCCGCGTGGCTGGCCGCTCCTCGCGTCGCCAAGGTCCCATGATGCCTCAATATCGGCGACATCTGAATAACATGTAAATTAGGGGAACCACCACCACCTCCTCCTCCCCCTCCCTCTATCAATCCGTGTTATCCCGTGTGTGAAGGGAGACGCGTCGAGCCTCTCCTGACAAAAAAGAATGAGGTCGGTATTTTGAGACGCTTCCAGCACTCACATCAACTATTTCCAAAGGCCAAGAAGGTGCTCAGTCGGATTCTAATGAGTGTGTCTTTTGGGTTCATGGTACAGAAGAAGGGTCAGACTACCACCGGGGTCATAAAGCTACCCCTGGAAATGCCCCAAACACCCACGAAAGACTATAGAAAAAAAGGGGAAGTAGAAGAAAAGAGAAATTAAAAGAGAATGAAAGAAAAATTTATAAATGAAAATAAAAATAAAGAAAGTAACGAAGAAAGAAAAGAAAGAAAAGAATAAAAAGAAAAGGAAAAAGAAAGAAAAGAACGGAAATAAAAATACAAGAAGCGGAAAAGGAAAAAAATTAAGAGAAATAAAAAAAATGAAAATAATGAAAAATGAAACAAAATAAAGAAATAAAAAATAAAAATAAAAAGTAACACAAAACCAGACCCGTAACTCCCTTGTCAAGAGTCCGATCCGGGAACACGATCAAGCTACTCACGTGACAGACAGACAGACGGAAAGAGGATCAGAGCATCATACAAAGGGTATCCGATCCTGTCTTACGTTCCCTCTCCCTTTCGTCTTGTAAGAGTGTTTGTGGCGTGACTCTTAACGATTCTTGTGTTTACTCTTCCTTCTTTTTTTTTTCCTGTAGTTCTTTTTGTTCTTTTTCTTCTTCTTCTTGTTTTTGTTCTTCTTCCCCTCCTTTGTCTTTATTTCATCTTCCCTGCAGTTCTTCTTGTTCTTTTCCTTCTTCTTTCTGTTCCTCTTCCTCCAACTCTTCCTTCTTCTTCATTCTCCTCCTCCTCTTCTTCTTCGTATTAATTTTCTTCTTGTTTGTGTTTCCCTTCCCCTCCTTTTTCTTTATTTCATCTTCCCTACAGTTCTTTTTTCTTTTTCTTCTTTTTCTTTCTGTTCCTCTTCCTTCAACTCTTCCTTCTTCTTTATTCTCCTCCTCCTCGCTGCAAGCCACTCCTATGGCAAACGGATTGATTAAATAACTGAACGCAGGCAGCCTAGTAATGAGCCAACAGGCTTTCTGCTACCTGCTAGTCCATGTTTCCATGTTTCCTCCTCCTCCTCTTCTTCGTATTTTAAGTCTAGAAATCTTCATTCTTTTCTTCATCGCTTTTCAAATATCTATTCTGCATCTCTTTAGCAGTTCGTCTATTTTATCTTCTATTCTTTTTTTTTCTTTCCTTCTCTACCTTTCCCTGTCTTCCACCTCCAACTTCTTCCTTTACTCTTGTTCCTTTTCCATCCCAACTCTTTCTTTCTTCCCATCCTTCCTTTCTTTTCACTGTCTGCCTTCCACCTCCAGAATCCTACGCATCCTAGACATCCTTAGAACATCCTATAACATACACACGTGGCCGCTGCAGGAGGGATCAGGACGTAGGAGGTGTTTTTGTGTCCTCTCCTTTCCCTCCCCCTCTCCCTCTCCTACGCATTCCCTTTCCTTTCCTTCCTCCTCTCCTTCCATCTCCTACGTATCCTGTATCCTAAAATGGTCCGCTTGACTTACACGTGGAGGCTTCAGGACTATTGTATCTAAAATCTTGTCTTACTTGTTCTACTTATAGGTGATTGCGGTCCTTAATTAATTAAAGCGGATGAGCCATTAAGGGGAGCATCTTCAGGGAATCATCTCTTTGTACCCTCGGCGGCTCTCGTATCTGTCACCTTGCTTGTCAGTGTTTGGGGTTTTGTTCTCTGCTTCCTGTAGCTCAGTGCGTGCGAGAGGTCTCAAGATGCCTCAGATGTATCGTTTTTTGGGGGAATAACAGCGATTTTTTATATTTTTTGGTCTCCTTTTTTTGACCTTTTTTCCCTTCTAGTTTATCTTTCCTATGCTACTGTTTTCCTTCCTTCCTTCCCTCTTTGCCCTTCGTTCACCTCTTCCGCGATACAAAAGTCATCGGTAAAGAGAGGGAGATTGGAACTGGTGGTCATTAGTTTGAGTTTTCCGCGTCCAGTTAATAATCTACTTGGGTCGGTCGGTCAGTCGGTCCTCCACGTGGTCACTCACCTTGGTCTTTGGCGTTGAGGTTGAGGTTGTTTGTTTTAAGTGATTGGCGAGACGTCCTTCCTGTTTTCATCGTGTATGGGACGTGTCTGATGGAGGTTTCTGGCTCTTGATTTTTTTCTGTTTATGCTGTTTTTCTGTTTGTTTGTTTGTTTTCTTTTTGGTTGTTTATTTGTTTTTCTCTGTTTCTGGACGTGTTTCCTGTTTACCTCTTGTATGGGACGTGTCTGAAGGAAGTTTGGGGCGCTTGTTTACGTATGGTTCTGTTTCTATTTATATGTCTCTTTCTTTTCTTCCCATAACTTCCTGCTCATTCCCATCACTCCCCGCCCCTTCCCCATCAATTCCTATTCTGCCCCATTACTCTCCATCTTGTCCCATCCATCCCCGCCCCTTTCCATCACTCCCTGCTCCTTCCCATCACTCCCCGCCCCTTCCCATCACTTCCTATCCTGTCCCATTACTCTCCATCTTGTCCCATCCCTCCCCGCCACTTTCCATCACTCCCCGTCCCGTCCCATCACTCCCGTCCTTTCCCATCATTCTCCGCTCCTTCCCATCACTCTCCATCCCTTCCCATCCTGACCTATTCCTCTTCAACTTTTCCCTTCACTCCCCGCCCCTTCCCATCATTTTCCATCCTGTCCCATTTCGTAGAGGTTGTGTTAGTATTTCCATGGGTAGTTTTATAAGCCTGGTGATAGTTTGGCAAGGCTTCAGCACCGTGAACATTTGATAGTCTTTGGTAGAGGTTGTGTTAGTATTTCCATAGATAGTTTTATGAGCCTAATGATAGTTTGGCAAGGATTCTGCACCATGGACGTGAAAAAAACCCTCATGGGAACCCGACTAATCTCCTTTGTGGCCCTTGGAAACGTCAAAAAATAAGGGTGTTGATATGCATTTCTCCTTTTCCGGGGCAGTAGAATCGAATAGTGTTAAAGGGGATTTAGAAGGGGATTAACGTGTGTTGTTTGGGATTATTAGTGACGATGGGGATTATGAGAGGATTGTGTTGGTATTATTTTTTAGATTCTGTTTCTGAGTTTGTTTGTTTGTTTGTTTGTTTGTTTGTTTATCTCTTCTTTCTTTCCTTTTTTCTTTGAGTGTTTTTTCTTCCTCTCATTCTCTCTCTCTCTCTCTCTCTCTCTCTCTCTCTCTCTCTCTCTCTCTCTCTCTCTCTCTCTCTCTCTCTCTCTCTCTCTCTCCGTATATTTTCTCCTTAACTTAAAAATTAGAAGAGAAACGAATATCTTTTTTGTACGTTTTCCTCCTCTTCCTCTCCTCCTCCTCCTCCTCTTCTTCCTCCTCCTCCTCCTCTTCCTCTTCCATTTCTCCCTATTCATATTTTCCTGCTCCACTTTTTCATCGGCTTCTTCTTCTGCTGCATTAGCCTTGATCTTCCTCCTCCTCCTCCTCCTCCTCCTCCTCCTCCTCTCAACCTCATTCCTACTTTTTTTTTTCTTCATCCTTCATTTTTTAACCCCTTTATTCCTTCTCTATCACGACTACTTCCTCCTCCTCCTCCTCCTCCTCCTCCTCCTTTCTTTCTTTTCTTCTTCAATATTTACTTACCTAATTTTTCTTCTTCCTTTCACTCCTTCGCCTCCTACTCTTTATTCATTATTTTTTCTTCCTCCTCCTCCTTCTCCTCCTCCTCCTCCTCCTCCTCCTTTCTTTCTTTTCTTCTTCAATATTTACTTACCTAATTTTTCTTCTTCCTTTCACTCCTTCGCCTCCTACTCTTTATTCATTATTTTTTCTCCCTCCTCCTCCTCCTCCTCCTCCTCCTCTCTTTCTTTTCTTCTTCAATATTTCCTTACCTTATTTTTCTTCTTCCTTTAATTCCTTCGCCTCCTACTCCTCCTTATTAATTATTTTTTCCTCCTCTTCCTCCTCCTCCTCTTCGTCTTTTATTTTATCCTACATGTTTCTCTTCCTCTTCCTACTAGTTATATACTTCCCACCTCCTCCTCCTCCTCCTCCTCCTCCTCCTCCTCCTCTTCCTCCTCCAACTCCTCTTTTCTTTCTCCTCATCACCTTACGCTACCTCATACTGGTCCTCATACTTCTTCTACTTCTTATTCTCCTTCTCCTCCTCCTCTCCCTCCTCCTCCTTCTAATCATCATCCTTCACCTCCTTCTTCAAGTCTTCTTTTACTTTCTCCTTCATATATTTTCTTCCTTCAATACCATCTCCTACTCTTTAAGCTGCTACTTCTCCTCCTCTTCCTCCTCCTTCTTCTTCTTCCTCCTCCTCCTTCTTCCCCTCCTCCTCCTCCTCCTGCTCCACGCGTGATGAGGGCCGTCAATCAATACGGATCAATATATACCAGAAGTTCCAGCAGACAGCATCAACGTGACGTGGATAACATGTGATGCGGAGGAGGAGGAGGAGGAGGAGGAAAAAGCTGCGTAGGATGAAGAGAAGCATACTGAAGAGAGTAATGGAGTTAGAGGAGGAGGAGTAGGAGGAGGAGGAAAATAAGATGTATCGAATGAAGTGTAGGTAGAGGCAAAAGAGGAGGGAGGAAAGATGCCAGTCAGGATGAAGAGTGCCAGTTAAGAAGTGCCCGTTCGAGTAAGAGTGGCAGTTAGGGTGAAGAGTGCCAAAGTTAGGGTGAAGGGTGCCATGTTATTGTGAAGAGTGCCGTGTCAAAGTGAAAGAATGGCAGTTATGATGGAGAGTGCCAATAAGGGGTGCCATGATGTAAATAGTGCCAGTCTAAACGGACAATCAGTGTGAAAGAGTGGAAGTTAGGGTAAAAGGGTGGTATTTAGGATGAAGAGTGCTTAGTTAGAGTGAAGAGAGCCAAAGGAGTGACACGGGTTTAATAGTGCCAATTAGAAAAAAAATATTAGTGTGTAAGAGTGGAAGTTAAGGTAAAAGGATGGTATTTAGGATGAAGAGTGCTTAGTTAGAGTGAAGAGAGCCAAAGGAGTGACACGGGTTTAATAGTGCCAATTAGAAAAAAAACTATTAGTGTGTAAGAGTGGAAGTTAAGGTGAAAGGGTGCCAAGTTAAGGTGAAGAGTGCCAAATTAGAGTGAACAGTGCCAATCAGGAGTGCCACAAGTTGAATAGTGCCAATTAAAATGATCAAGTAGGGTAAAAGAATGGCAAACACGATGAAGAGTGCCAAGTTAGAGTGAAGAGTGCCAAGTTAGAGTGAAGAGTGCCTAGTTAGAGTGAAGAGTGCCAAGTTAGAGTGAAGAGTGCCAAGTTAGAGTGAAGAGTGCCAAGTTAGAGTGAAGAGTGCCAAGTTAGAGTGAAGAGTGCCAAGTTAGAGTGAAGAGTGCCAAGTAAGAATGAAGAGTGCCAAGTTAGAGTGAATAGTGCCAAGTTAGAGTGAAGAGTGCCAAGTTAGAGTGAAGAGTGCCAAGTTAGAGTGAAGAGTGCCAAGTTAGAGTGAAGAGTGACAATCAGAAATGCCAGAGAATAGCGACAATTAGAAAAGAACAATTGAGGTGAAAAAGCAGTAGATGATAGGGTGGAGGAATGCCATTTAGAGTGAAGAGTGCCAAGTTTGAGTAGAGTGCCAAGTTAGAGTAGAGAGTGCCATTGGAAAAAGAGTACCAGTCAGAAGCAATTAGGGTGAAAGAGCGGCAGATAGGGTGGAAGGACGCTAGTTAGGGGGACAGTGCCTCGTTCCCTCTTGTCATGGGGGAGGAAGGAGGAAAGAGGAGGAGGAGGGGGAGAAGGAGGGGTCAGATGGGTGTGTCAGTGGGTGGGTAAGAGGGCTTTAAGGGATGGGTGAGGGTGGGTTAGAGGGTGAGTTAGGGGTGGGTTAGGATTGGTAAGGGAGGTGAATTAGGAATAGGTGGTGGGTAAGAAGGTTCAAGGGCAGGGTAAGGGGGGGGGGGGTAAGAGGGTGAGACAGAGGGTGAGTCGGAAGTTGGGTTGAGGGGGGTTAAGGGGGGGGGGGTAAGGAGGTGAGTTAGGGGGTGAGATAGGGGGTGGGTAAGGGAGGTTCAAGGGGTGAGTTGGGGTGGGGTGTGTCATTGGGTGAGTTTGGTGGTGGGTTGAGAGGGGTTGACGGGGGTTCGGGGGGGTGAAGGACGCAGAATGACCGGCCCCAAATGACAGAGGTTTACGATCGTCCTTACTGCGGCTCACTGCTTCCCCGCCAACGCTGGGGCCTCGTAAAGATGATAAGCCTGTTGGCGCGCCGCTCCGCCGCCCCTTGTTTGCGAGGCACGAATGCGGTGTTGCGTAACTTGTGTGTCTGGCTAATACGCAGGTGACGGGGGGGAAGGCTAGGCGGGCAGGGGGGTGGGGTAGGAGGAAGGGTGGAGCAGGGACAGATATTGGGGTGTAGTGTCTTGTTCCTCCTCGGAGTTGATGGAAATATACGAGATACGGAAATGGATTGATGGATAAATGCAGGAAGCGGAAATTTGTGAATACCTACACACACAGACACATAAAATATTTGATGCCCAAAGAAAAAAAAACGAGTGTTAATCCATGACTACCCACAGGGAGATTTGATGATAGCTTTTGTGTGAGATATAATTAGCGAAATGGCGTCTGTAATACTGGGCTGGACTAGGCATGACCTGTGTGTGTTTAGTATTGTGGGAGGGAACAGAACAGATGTCGAAGGTCTATAGAATGTGAGGGTTGGAGGCACAAAGAGATGGTGTATTGTTATGGAAGAAGAAAATATTGATTTCCGCACATAAAGCGAATTAGATATAACTAAGAAGAGTTCAGTACTGGATGTAGAGACGGACCAGCTAGTTTAAAGGTTTGTTATTGAATTAACTTGTGGGTGTCTAATATGAGAGCAAATATAACATAGACAGGATTTAGATTGTCAAATACTGGGTGTGAGAAACGGAATAGTCAGTTTGAAGGCTTGTTTAGTGAAATAGCTTGTGGCTGTCTAATACGAGAGTAAGATACGTAACATAGATATAGAAGTCTTGTGCAGCGAAGAAGCAGAAATCAATTGACGAGTAGACACAGTTGTGACTAATCATAACTTTCTGTCTGTCCAATCCGAGGGTGAGGGAAGCAACATATTGGGGGCCTGACTAACGGCGTGGAAGAAGCGTATTGACGAGTATGCACAGCGGTGACTGATTGGACATAACTTGTGTATCAAACATGAGGGTGAGGGACGCGGCAGAGCTATTGGCGAATGTATTACTGATGGACCAAGAAGACGAGCGATGAATCCCGACATTAGTGAAAACGAATAGGAACTTGTATTTGTCTGCTAGCAAGAGAAAGGTTTAAGGTTTGTTTAGCAAAATTAGAGAATGAAATAGAACGATGAGTCCACACATTAGATTTCGAATAGGAACTTGTATTTGACTGTTTTTTGTTTTTTTTACACCAAAGGAGACAGCTCGGGCACACAAAAAAGGAAACAATCATAAAAAAAAGACCGCTACTCGCTGCTCCCAAAAAGAATCTAAAGAGGTGGCCGAAAGAGGGGTCAACAAATATGATATGTAAAATAAAGGTTAAAGGTTTGTATAGCGAATTAGAGATATATATTTTGGTAACTGCCCCAATTGTTGTTCATTGATGATCTTCTTTCCAAAACGAACTGTCCTATCCATTCCTACGCCGATGATTCCACTCTGCATTATTCAACTTCTTTTAATAGAAGACCCACCCTTCAGGAACTTAACGATTCAAGGCTGGAGGCTGCAGAACGCTTAGCCTCAGACCTTACTATTATTTCCGATTGGGGCAAGAAGAACCTGATGTCCTTCAACGCCTCAAAAACACAGTTTCTCCACCTATCCACTCGACACAATCTTCCAAACAACTATCCCCTGTTCTTTGACAACACCCAGCTATCACCTTCCTCAACACTAAACATCCTCGGTCTATCCTTAACTCAAAATCTTAACTGGAAACTTCATATCTCATCTCTTACTAAATCAGCTTCCTCGAGGCTGGGCGTTCTGTACCGTCTCCGCCAGTTCTTCTCCCCTGCACAGTTGCTGTCCATATACAGGGGCCTTGTCCGCCCTCGTATGGAGTATGCATCTCATGTGTGTGGGGGCTCCACTCACACAGCTCTTCTGGACAGAGTGGAGGCTAAGGCTCTTCGTCTCATCAGCTCTCCTCCTTATACTGATAGTCTTCTACCTCTTAAATTCCGCCGCAATGTTGCCTCTCTTTCTATCTTCTATCGATATTTCCACGCTGACTGCCCTTCTGAACTTGCTAACTGCATGCCTCCCCCCCTCCCGCGGCCCCGCTGCACTCGACTTTCTACTCATGCTCATCCCTATACTGTCCAAACCCCTTATGCAAGAGTTAACCAGCATCTTCACTCTTTCATCCCTCACGCTGGTAAACTCTG
>NC_066532.1:4391658-4456658 GCF_024679095.1 Eriocheir sinensis | reverse complement strand
TTACAGCTCTCACCCATCATCAATTGACCTATTTCCAAAGTCCGAAAAGGAGATCAATAGAGTTCTAATGAGTGACTAAGGTAAATGAGATCAATAGAGTTCTAATGAGTGACTAAGGTAAATGAGATTAGTCGAGTTCTAATGAGTGACTAAGGTAAATGAGATTAGTCGAGTTCTAATGAGTGACTAAGGTAAATGAGATTAGTCGAGTTCTAATGAGTGACTAAGGTAAATGAGATTAGTCGAGTTCTAATGAGTGACTAAGGTAAATGAGATTAGTCGAGTTCTAATGAGTGACTAAGGTAAATGAGATTAGTCGAGTTCTAATGAGTGACTAAGGTAAATGAGATTAGTCGAGTTCTAATGAGTGACTAAGGTAAATGAGATTAGTCGAGTTCTAATGAGTGACTAAGGTAAATGAGATTAGTCGAGTTCTAATGAGTGACTAAGGTAAATGAGATCAATAGAGTTCTAATGAGTGACTAAGGTAAATGAGATCAGTCGAGTTCTAATGAGTGACTAAGGTAAATGAGATCAATAGAGTTCTAATGAGTGACTAAGGTAAATGAGATCAATAGAGTTCTAATGAGTGACTAAGGTAAATGAGATCAATAGAGTTCTAATGAGTGACTAAGGTAAATGAGATCAATAGAGTTCTAATGAGTGACTAAGGTAAATGAGATCAGTCGAGTTCTAATGATGTTTTTTTAGGTTTTTGGTACAGAGGAAATGTCAGACTACCACCAGGGTCATTAAACTACCCCTGGAAATGCCCAAACCTCCTACGAAAGCCGTGTCAAATGTGTTTAAGAATATGGCACCGGGGGGGCAGCATGGGCCAAGGAAGAGTCACACATCACGGCAGCCACTATAAATAAAATTCGCCTGCTCCACTAACAAGCTGGGGCCGTCCAAGAGACCCTCAAGAAACCCTACCAGCGCTATAGGCAGCACATAAAACAACAACAACAACAACAACAACAACATAAACTAGGATTGAAGTCGAGGGAAACTTTATGTAAACCGCAGTTACATAACCCTGAGTGACGTAAACACAGAAAATGAAGTCGACGGGTAAGCTTATGTAATCAGAGGCTGGAATAAAAGTCAAGGATAAAATTAGTGACCGCGGCTGTCGAGGTGAGGGAGCGGGCGAGCCTCCGGGGACTGACTGGCTGGCTGGCGTCCGATACAGTTAAAATTTTCATCCCACTTAATCTTGCAAACTGTCACCGCTCTTAGCAACCGATGCCCGAATACAACAACACTTACCTGAATTTATTTGTTTGTTTTGGTTTGTTTTTAGGCCTTGCGCTACTTTGATTACTGTAAAAAAAGGCTGCTGTCAGGATTTGTTATAGCGTAGAGTCTTTGGATGATAAATAAGAGGTTCAAGAATCCAAGCTGACGAAGCAGTAGTAGCCTTGTGTAAAAGGATGTTTAGTATACGTTAATCAATTAGACCAAGACACTCAACTGTTGGTAGTTTTGCTCCAGTTTTGAAGGGTAAGTTAGCGTAGTAAAATGTAATGTGAAGTCATGTAGTGTAGTGAAGTGTAACGTAGTGTGGTGAAGTGTAATGGACAGACAAACGAGACTAAAGCGTTCAGAGTAGCGAGATCGAGGCGCTGTGAATGATTAACTTGTCTCGAGAATTAATGTCCAGCGCCGAGGGCCGGGAACAGAATCAAAGCATACATAATTGAACACGAGGGAGAGGAGGCAGACCGTCTGAGCCACCGATGAGCTCTGGAACCATTACCGCCGCGCCTCGTGTTATGTTTATGTTATGTTATGTTTAGAGAGTGGTTCTGGAGGGCAAACACGCGACTAAATTCCCAAGCCTGTGTATGTTGGGTATTCAGTAGCATAACAGCCATAAGGAAGGTAAAAAATGAAAGGAAAAAAAGAAAAACAAAGAAACATAATTGGAAGGAGAAATGAAAACGATAACAAAAAGAAGAAAAGACAAACTAAGACATTTTGAAGTGAAAAGAGAAGACGGGAAATAAGAGAAAATGGGAAACGTGTTGAAAGAAAACGATATTGAGAGGCTAGTGAAGGAAATCGAGAGAGAGGAGAAAGTGCCGAGGTAGAGTTATAATCGTGGAATAAATGAGTTTACACATATACGATGAAAGTATTTATAATTTAGTAACAAATATGTCTATCTATCTATCTATCTATCTATATTTTTTTCTGCCTTATAGAACGAAATGTATAAGGTTCGTTTTCTATTAAAGATGTGAATGTGTGAGTGCTTGTGTGTGTGTGTGTGTGTGTGTGTGTGTGTGTGTGTGTGTGTGTGTGTGGATTCGAACCCTTCACCACATCAAAAAGTCTCTTCATTTTAAGTACCTTCCAGTAGCTACATCAAAGGCCGCCTGTTTACATGTCATTATAGAGGCACTGAAATGGCGTTCCCTCGAATTTACACAGAACTCACACGATACTTTTTGCCGAGACGAAAGGAAGGAAGGAAGGAAGGAAAGATGGGAGGAGGTAAGGAAGGAAAGAAGGAAGGAAAGAAGGAAAGAAGGAAGGAAAGAAGGAAGGAAGGGAGGAGGTAAGGAAGGAAAGAAGGAAGGAAAGAAAGAAAGAAGGAAGGAAGGAAGGAAGGAAGGAAGGAAGGAAGGAAGGGAGGGAGGGAGGAAGGAAGGAAGGGAGGGAGGGAGGGAGGGACGAATGAATGAATGAAGGAAGGAAAGAAGGAGGTAAGTAAATAAGGCAAGAAGGAAGGAAGGAAGGGAGGAAGGAAGGGCAGATGGGAGGAGGTCAGTAAGGAAGGAAGGGAGGAAGGAAGGAATGATTAAATGAATGAATGAATGAAGGAAGGAATGAAGGAAGGAAGTAGCTCACCATACGTTTCTTGTTTATTCTTCTATTGTCTCCCATGGTAGAAGAAACAAAAAGTGACATAAAAAAAACGGAGGTAACTGAAATTTGAGAGTTATGTGAGTGAAGGGGGAAGAAAAGAAGGAAAACGAGGAGAAAGGAAAGACGAAGGACAAGGATGATGATGATGATAACGATGATGATGAGGAGAAGGAAGAGGAGGAGGAGGAATAGAAGGAAGAGGAGGAGAACAAGGAAGCGGAGAATGAGAAGGAGGAAGAGAAGGAGAAGCACGAATAGGAGGAGGGCAAGGAGAAGGAAATGAAGGAGGAAAAAAAGAGTGATGAGGAAGAGGAAGGGAATAAACAGGAAGAAGAAAAACAAATAACGAAAAAAAACAACACATGGAAGAAAAGTTCGACAACATCAGCGCCAAGAAGCAAACGAAGAAAAACAAAGAAAAATAATATCACAAAAAACACGAAAACGAAGAGGAAGAGGAGGAGGAACAGGAAAAAAAAAACAGAAGAAAAGTCACTCAAGATATAGACAGAAAAATAATAATAATGACCAAAAGATAAGAAAATGACGAGACGATTTAATGTCTTGCTCACTTCCTGGTCAGTGGGGAGAACAGGTGGGCAGAAGCATCCGGGTGAGAGGGTACAGGTAACGAGTGGAACAGGTAAGGGCTAATGAGAAGTCTGGGAGGGAAAGTAAATTGGAGGACAGGTAGAAAGGAAAGCAGGATATCTAGTAGTAGCGATAGTGGTAGTAGTAGTAGTAGTAGTAGTAGTAGTAGTAGTAGTAGTAGTAGTAGTAGTAGTAGTGATAGTGGTAGTAGTTGTAGTAGTAGCAGAGGAAGAAGAAAAAGAAAACATGTAGAAGAAGAATAAAAAGAAAATAAGATAAAAAGGAAAATAGAAAAAAGAGAAGAAAAATAAGAAAAAAAGATCAGGGAGAGGAGAAGAAAAGAAGAAGAAGAAGAAGAGGAAAATAAAAGAGAAGAAAAGAAAAAGAGAAAGTAGAAAAGAACAAAGGAAAAATAAGAGAAAAAGAAGATGAAGTAGTAGTAGTAGTAGTAGTAGTAGCAGTAGTAGTAGGGGTAAAATTAGTGTTAAGAAAAATAATTGCAGATAACTAAAAGAGAACCCAAGAGTGAGTAGCAGAATGGGATACAAATAAAAGAAAAAAAAACCCAGACTTGCAAACCATGACATCGGAAAAAAAGTTATATTTAATAGTTCCTCTTCTGGCAGGGAGAATAAAAAAGGGAGATAGTTGATTCCAAACACAATGAACAAAGAAGCAGAATGGGACACAAGTAATACAAAAAATAGACTTGCAAACCATGACATCGAAAAAAAAAAGTTATATTTAATAGTTCCTCTTCTGGCAGGGAGAATAAAAAAGGGAGATAGTTGATTCCAAACACAGTAAACAAAGACCAATAGACGAAATGATCAGTCTTATATGGGGGGAAAAAGTAAGGAAGAGAATAACAAGGATGAGAGAGACGAGATGAAAAAGAAGGAAGAGAAAAAAAAAATAGAAAAAGAAGGACGAAAGAAACGGTGAAAGAAACATGTTGGAAATGACAAAAGAGGAGAAAAGGATAAAAAAAAGGAAAAAAAAAGTAATGATAAAAGAAGGCAAAATAAAATAGTTAGAAGATAAGATTATGAACGCGAGGAAATTACACTTGTACTCAATCACACCTTTTCTTGTTGATGTTGTCCTTAACGATGCCCAGATGGAGGTGATGGTGGTGGTGGTGGTGGTGGTGGTGGTGGGGGGGGGGGGGTGAGGTATGAGTGAGAGGAAACCAAGACAATTAGTGTGTAGAGATGAGTGTTTCGGACAAGGACGAGACTGGAGAATAACGAGTAAAAAAATGAGAAAACGAAAACACACACACACACAAAAAAAAAAAATAACTCCGATCAACATGTTTTTCCCCGACACTGTCACCTAATATCATCTTTTCTATAAGTACCTAACCATTATCTTGAAGACGGGAACCTAGGACTTTTTTTTTTTTTTTACATTTAAGGAGACAGTTCAAGGGCGTAAAGAAAAATATTTTAAAAAAGCCCGCTACTTAGTGCTTCTGAATAGAGGTCAAAGGAGTGGCCAAAAAGAGAGGTCAATTTCGGCGAGCATTCTTACCCCAACTTAACCTAACCTAACCTTACCCTAACACTGTCTTCTTGTATCATCTCCATATGTACGTAGCCAATCACTTTAAGCACGCGTGAACTTAAAACTGGCGAGCATTCTTTCCCCAACACTGTCTCCTAATATCATCTTGATCACGGGAACCTATAAGACTGGCGAGCATTCTTCACCCCACACTGTCTTCTGATATCATCGTCCCCTTACGTGCGCAACCAATAATCTTGAGCACGCGGGAACTTAAAACTGGCGAGCATTCTTCACCCAACTGTCTCCTAATATCATCTTGAGCACGGGAACTTATAAGACTGGCGAGCATTCTTCACCTAAAACTGACTTCTAATATCATCTTGGCCACAGGAACCTATAAGACTGGCGAGCATTCTTCACCTAAAACTGACTTCTAATATCATCTTGGCCACAGGAACCTATAAGACTGGCGAGCATTCTTCACCTAAAACTGACTTCTAATACCATCTTGGCCACAGGAACCTATAAGACTGGCGAGCATTCTTCACCTAAAACTGACTTCTAATACCATCTTGGCCACAGGAACCTATAAGACTGGCGAGCATTCTTCACCCAACACTGTCTTCTAATACCATCGTCCCCATCCGTACGTAACCAATCATCTTCAGCACGGGAGGCCAGGCATGATGATCGGCGTACCTGAGGGCCAATTTGTACCTGTAGGGGCCGACGTCACCCGCACTGATTGAGCTAATGGACGTGCGGCTACCTGGTGAAAGTTACAACTGAAGGAAATTACGCAGATAATGCCGAAATTACACGGTGGTGGGCGGGATTCGAACCCTGGGCTCAACAATTGGGATTCTGGACGATTTAACACGGCCCCAGTGCTCCCGAGACGCTTCACTTCACTTAATGGAAAAATTCGTTTCGATTCGTGTTGTCTCTGGAGTACAGCTTTTTCCCCTGCCATCAGATCCGGTCCCTTTCCTTGCCTTCTCTCTTCCTTCACCGAGTTAGCGTTTGATTCTTCCTTTATTTCTTGAAGTTTCCTCCTCTATCTTTACCTTCCATCTTTCTACACTGAGCTATCTTCTTTTTCCCCCGCCATCAGACCCGGTCCCTTTCCTTGCCCTCTCTCTTCCTTCACCGAGTTAGCGTTTGATTCTTCCTTTATATCTTCGTTTCCTCCTCTATCTTTACCTTCCATCTTTCTACACTGAGCTATCTTCTTTTTCCCCTGCCATCAGACCCGGTCCCTTGCCTTGCCTTCTCTCTTCCTTGAGTGAGTTAGCGTCTGATTCTTCCTTTATATCTTCAAGTTTCCTCTTCAACCTTTACCTTCCATCTTTCTACACTGAGCTATCTTCTTTTTCCCCTGCCATCAGATCCGGTCCCTTGCCTTGCCCTCTCTCTTCCTTCACCGAGTTAGCGTTTGATTCTTCCTTTATTTCTTCAAGTTTCCTCCTCTACCTCTACCTTCCATCTTTCTACACTGAGCTATCTTCTTTTTCCCCTGCCATCAGATCCGGTCCCTTTCCTTGCCCTCTCTCTTCCTTGAGTGAGTTAGCGTCTGATTCTTCCTTTATTTCTTGAAGTTTCCTCCTCTACCTTTACCTTTCATCTATCTAAACTGAGCTATCTACTTTTTTTTTCTTGTACATGATGCCTATAGCGCCGGTAGGCTATCTTGAGGGGCCTCTTGGACGACCCCAGCCCGTTAGTGGGGCAAGCGAATTTTATTTATAGTGGCTGCCGTGATGTGTGACTCTTAGGGTCGTATTGTAAAACATTTCGTCGCCCAAGTACACATATTTGACAAGGCTTTCATAAGAGTTTGGGTCATTTTCAGGAGTAGTTTTATGACCCTGGTGGTAGTGTGACCCTTCCTCTGCACCATGAACCTAAAAAAACACTCATGAGAACCTGATTGATCCCTTCTTTGACCTTTATTAAGAGCTGGTGTGAATAGCAAAGGTGTCTTATAATACCGACCTTACTCTTCTTATTCCTCTACCTCGATATCAGGTCACTTACTTCACCGTTCCTCTTTTTACACCGAGTTATCGTCTTAGTCTTATTTTTGTTCCTCTATCTCCAGATCCGGTAATTTTTTTTTTGCCTTTCGTCTTCCTTCACTGAATTTTCATCTTATGCTTCCTATAGTTCTTATTTACACCTTTTTTCCTCTACCCCGAGATCCGGTCATTTTCCTCACCTTTTCTCTTTCCACACTGCGTTATCCTATTCTTCCTCTCCCCGAGTACGACTTTTTCTCAATCTAAAACTCTTATCTCACATATTATTCTTCCTTTATTTTCAAGTGGATAAAGACAGATCCTCTCTTTATCCACACCACACTACATTCACATAACATATACACCTTTTTCCAAAATTCAAAATTCAAAATGGCTCAATTAAGCAATGCCTCGGAGTCCCCGCCTGGGGGGGGGACCACAAATTCCCCCAGGGAGGACTCCCCTTCTGGCTGCCGACCCGAGAGGTGTCTTGATAACTCCTCGAACCTCTTTCTTCTCAATTTCTGCAACATTCGCGGTCTTCGCTCTAATTTTCATTCTGTGGAACATCATCTCTCCTCCTCTAAACCTCACCTTCTCTTCCTTACCGAAACACAGGTTTCTGAGGCTACTGACAGCAATCTCTACTCTGTTCCCTCCTACTATCTCTATCCTAAATCTCAATCCAAAGCTGGATGTTGCGCCTACGTGCGCAACGACATCACTTGCTCTCGTGCCCACGACCTTGACTCTTCTGAATTTTCCACCATCTGGTTAAGACTTCACTGTCATTCTATTACTAAATACATCTGTGCTGTTTATCTCTCACCTAACTCTACCAACTATGTAAAATTCTTTGACTATTTGAATTCTAAAGTGGAGCACATCTTGACCCACTCTCCCTTCGCTGAAATCTCCATCCTAGGAGATTTCAATGTTCACCACCAGCTTTGGCTTTCATCCTCTTTCACTGACCATCCTGGTGAACAAGCCTACAACTTTGCTATCCTCAACGACCTAGAGCAGTTGGTCCAGCACCCTACACGTATTCCTGACCGTCTTGGAGATCGGCCCAACATTCTAGACCTCTTCCTTACCTCAAACCCTTCTGCTTATTCTGTCAAACTGTTCTCTCCGTTGGGCTCCTCCGATCACAATCTTATTTCTGCATCCTGTCCTATCGCTCCTGTACATCCTCTGGACCCACCGAAGAGGCGATGCTTCTGGCATTTTGCTTCAGCTCGGTGGGACGACCTGAGGATGTACTTTTCCGATTTCCCGTGGAATGATTATTGCTTCCAGGATAGAGACCCTCTGTGTGTGCTCAGCGCATCACAGAGGTGATTGTCTCTGGAATGGAGGCATACATTCCTCGTTCTTTCTACTCCTCACGCTAAAAAGCCTTGGTTTAATCACGCTTGTTCTCGTGCTGTCAATGATAGAGAGGTAGCTCACAAAGGTACCAGAGCCTTCAAACTAATGCTAATTATGAACTTTACATTTCTGCCCGAAATCGTGCCAAATCTATTCTCCGACTAACCAAAAATTCTTTCATTAATAGAAAATGTCAAAACCTTGCTTTCTCTAACTCTTCCCGTGACTTCTGGCATCTAGCCAATAACATCTCCTCCAACTTCTCTTCTTCATCTTTCCTCCACTCAGTCCTGACGGCAACACTGCCGTCTCATCTATCTCTAAGGCTGAACTCTTCTCTCAAACTTTTCTAAAAACTCCACTCTGGACGATTCTGGGCATATTCCTCCTACTCATCCCCCTCTGACTCCTTTATGCCTGTTATAAAGATTCTTCAAAATGATGTTTTCTATGCCCTCTCTGGCCTCAATCCTCAGAAGGCTTATGGACCTGATGGAGTGCCTCCTATTGTCCTTAAAACTGTGCCTCCGTGCTGTCACCCTGCCTGGTCAAACTCTTTCGCCTCTGCCTGTCAACATCTACCTTTCCTTCTTGCTGGAAGTATGCCTTCACACAGCCTGTACCTAAGAAGGGTGACCGCTCCAATCCCTCAAACTACCGTCCTATTGCTTTACTTTCTTGTCTATCTAAAGCTTTGAATCAATCCTTAACCGTAAGATTCAAAAGCACCTTTCCACTTCTGACCTTCTATCTGATCGCCAGTATGGGTTCCGTAAGGGCGTTCTACTGGTGATCTCCTAGCCTTCTTAACTGACTCTTGGTCATCCTCTCTTAGCCGTTTCGGTGAAACTTTTGCTATTGCGCTGACATATCAAAAGCTTTTGATAGGGTCTGGCACAAATCTTTGCTTTCTAAACTACCCTCCTACGGTTTCTATCCTTCTCTGTACCTTTATCTCCAGTTTCCTTTCTGACCGTTCTATTTCTGCCGTGGTAGACGGTCACTGTTCTTCCCCTAAATCTATTAGCAGTCGTGTCCCACAGGGTTCTGTCCTATCTCCCACTCTATTTCGGTTGTTCATTGATGATCTGCTTTACAAAACTAACTGTCCTATCCATTACTACGCCGATGATTCCACTCTCCATTATTCAACTACTTTTAATAGAAGACCCACCATACAGGAACTTAACGACTCAAGGCTGGAGGCTGCAGAACGCTTAGCCTCAGACCTTACTATTATTTCCGATTGGGGCAAGAAGAACCTGGTGTCCTTCAACGCCTCAAAAACACAGTTTCTCCACCTATCCACTCGACACAATCTTCCAAACAACTATCCCCTATTCTTTGACAACACCCAGCTATCACCTTCCTCAACACTAAACATCCTCGGTCTATCCTTAACTCAAAATCTCAACTGGAAACTTCATATCTCATCTCTTACTAAATCAGCTTCCTCGAGGCTGGGCGTTCTGTACCGTCTCCGCCAGTTCTTCTCCCCTGCACAGTTGCTGTCCATATACAGGGGCCTTGTCCGCCCTCGTATGGAGTATGCATCTCATGTGTGGGGGCTCCTCACACAGCTCTTCTGGACAGAGTGGAGGCAAAGGCTCTTCGTCTCATCAGCTCTCCTCCTCATACTGATAGTCTTCTACCTCTTAAATTCCGCCGCAATGTTGCCTCTCTTTCTATCTTCTATCGATATTTCCACGCTGACTGCTCTTCTGAACTTGCTAACTGCATGCCTCCTCCCCTCCCGCGGCCCCGCTGCACTCGACTTTCTACTCATGCTCATCCCTATACTGTCCAAACCCCTTATGCAAGAGTTAACCAGCATCTTCACTCTTTCATCCCTCACGCTGGTAAACTCTGGAACAATCTTCCTTCATCTGTATTTCCTCCAGCCTACGACTTGAACTCTTTCAAGAGGAGGGTATCAGGACACCTCTCCTCCCGAAACTGACTTATCTTTCGGCCACCTCTTTGGATTCTTTTTAGGAGCAGCGAGTAGCGGGCTTTTTTTTTTATTAATGTTTACTTTTTTGTGCCCTTGAGCTGTCTTCTTTGCTGTAAAAAAAAAAAAAAAAAAAAAAAAAGTACAACGTTTCTCACGGGCACGACTTTTTCCCCTACATAACCGTCAGCGTCTGTGGGTCAAGGTTCTCGGTCTCTCGGCGCAAGTATTTCCCCATTGCAAGGAAACTGAATAAACGAGTGTCCTATACAAGCCTCGCGACCTCCAGCCATCCAGTCATTCCTAGAAATACACAAAACCTCTAGGCCTCGCCCGGTAATCTTCCATACCTGAGGGGCCGTTTTTCTGCCCTCCCTGGTCCGTCCTTCTCCCCTCTCAACGTGGCCCCCTTTTCGAGTCCCTCCCTAATGGCCATCGTGTTAGTTAATGGGCTCGTCGAGGTGAGGCTGTCGATCAAGGGACTTCGCGGAATTACACTTGCACGGCACGACTTCGAGTGTGTGTGGGTGGGTGTGGGGTATAGAGGGGGGGTGAGAGGGGGTGTTTTTTGTGTGTGTGTGTGTGTGTGTGTGTGTGTGTGTGTGTGTGTGTGTGTGTGTGTGTGTGTGTGTGTGTGTGTGTGTGTTTGAGGGAGGGGGGAAGTATGTAGGGAGGGGAGGAGGGTTGTGTTTGTTTGTGTGTGTGTGTGTGAGTGTGTGTGTGTGTTTGCGGGATGGGGGGAGTATGTGGGGGAGGTGAGGGGTGGGGAGGTCCCTTGCCCTTGACCTTGAGCCCTTGTCCTTGAGCCTCCCCTGACGCCCAAACGAGAGCTGATGGGCAACACGTCACCAACGGGAAATATTAAACCACTCGCCCAAGACCCGGAGAGAGAACGAAAAGAGGGGGAAGGGGAAAAGGTGAAGAGTGGGTGTATTATAAAAAAGGGGGCCTGGGGGACTGGGTATAACTTTAAAAATATATATACTAGAGGGAGGGGCAGCGTGTATCCTAATTTCGTGAGTGTACTAATAGACAGCTATTTTAAGACACTTTCGCTTCTCACATCAACTATTTCTAAAGGTCAAAGGAGGGATCAATCTGGTTCTAATGAGTGTTTCTTTAGACTCATGCTGCTGAGGAAGGGTCAAACTACCACCAGGCTCCTATAACTACTCCTGGAAATGCCCTCAACTCATACGAAAGCCTTGTCAAATATGTGAACTTGGGCGACGAAATGTTTTAAAATACGACCCATAGTGCCAACAGTGCAGCGATGCCAAATTATCGTACTCAGCGCATTGCATTTTCGTAGTTTCAGGTCGATAACTATAGAAAAAAAGAACGAAAACCATCAGCATTTAGCAGTTTCAACGATGACTTTAATTTTCTATCGTTGCTTGTGTGGTTACGACTGTCTTGGCGCCTAAAACCAATAAATACAATGTTCAGAGTACGACAATCTGGCAACGCTGCAACAGTGTCTAGCTCCGATCCGGCGAGTGTGACCAAACTGATTACAATTTGGGATTTTTCTACTTACATTTGTTGGAGACGCCCCGTGCCGAGTATCTTTCGTTTGGTCCTTGTGCTGTCTCCTTTACTGAAAACATCGACACAACCAAATGAATGCATTGTTCCCTTTGCCGCAAAACAAACAAACAAACAAATGCAAACCAAACAAGCAAATTTACTATTTCTTATCACCGAAAAAGATAAACAAACAGATAAACACATAACAAAGTATAGCAGAATCGAGTACTCCTTTATCTGTCTGCGGAGAATCAGGAATCAATGTATCAGAAAAGTTAAAAGAAACAGTAAAATTAACAAACAAATAAACATAGAAGAAAAAAAATAACAGAATCAAGTATATATATTTCTTTTTCAGTAGATGGATAATAAGGAATCAGTTTATCAGAAAAAGAAATGACACACACACACACACACACACACACACACACACACACACACACACACACACACACACACACACACACACACACACACACACACGCACACACAACCCCCCCCCCCCCAACACACAACTAAACAATCACATACGCACGTTTCTCTCTGACAAAACACAAAGCTTCAAATCAATATGGATGTCTGTCGCATATACGAATTCACAGGCTGTCGAGTGTGTGTGTCAGTAATCCGTGTTTGGCAAAGTTAATCCACATCCAAAACCGTAACATTGCGTACAAATCCTTTCCCTTGTTCCTGTCATCAGCGGGAATCGAACCCTGGTATGTGATAATGATGTTGATGATGTTGATAATTATAAAGATTCCTCCGTCAATAGGTACTCAGGCAGGTAAATTGGTAGGCAGGTTGATACAGAGGTAGATTATGCTGGTAAGTTGGTGGGTAGATACGCAGGTAGATTATGTTGGTTGGTAGGCAGGTAGATACGCAGGTAGATTATGTTGGTTGGTAGGCAGGTAGATACACAGGTAGATTATGTTGGTAAGTAGGCGGGTAGATACACAGGTAGATTATGTTGGTAAGTAGGTGGGTAGATACGCAGGTGGATTATGTTGGTAAGTAGGCGGGTAGATACACAGGTAGATTATGTTGGTAAGTAGGTGAGTATATATACAGGTAGATTATGTTGGTAAGTAGGTGGGTAGATACACAGGTAGATTATGTTGGTAAGTAGGCAGGTAGATACACAGGTAGATTATGTTGGTAAGTAGGTGGGTAGATACACAGGTATATTATGTTGGTTGGTAGGCAGGTAGATACACAGGTAGATTATGCTGGTAAGTAGGTGGGTAGATACACAGGTAGATTATGTTGGTAAGTAGGCAGGTAGATACACAGGTAGATTTTGTTGGTAAGTAGGTGGGTAAATACACAGGTAGATTATGTTGGTAAGTAGGCAGGTAGATACACAGGTATATTTTGTTGGTAAGTAGGTGGGTATATATACAGGTAGATTATGTTGGTAAGTAGGCGGGTAGATACACAGGTAGATTATGTTGGTAAGTAGGCGGGTAGATACACAGGTAGATTATGTTGGTAAGTAGGCGGGTAGATACGCAGGTAGATTATGTTGGTTGGTAGGCAGGTAGATACACAGGTAGATTATGTTGGTAAGTAGGCGGGTAGATACACAGATAGATTATGTTGGTAAGTAGGCGGGTAGATATACAGGTAGATTATGTTGGTAAGTAGTGGGTAGATACACAGGTAGATTATGTTGGTAATTAGGTGGGTAGATACGCAGGTAGATTATGTTGGTAAGTAGGTGGGTAGATACGCAGGTAGATTATGTTGGTTAGTAGGCAGGTAGATACACAGGTAGATTATGTTGGTAAGTTGGCAGGTAGATACACAGGTAGATTATGTTGGTAAGTAGGTGGGTAGATACACAGGTAGATTATGTTGGTAAGTAGGTGGGTAGATATACAGGTAGATTATGTTGGTAAGTAGGCAGGTAGATACACAGGTAGATTATGTTGGTAAGTAGGTGGGTAGATACACAGGTAGATTATGTTGATAAGTAGGTGGGTAGATACACAGGTATATTATGCTGGTAAGTAGGTGGGTAAATACACAGGTATATTATGTTGGTAAGTAGGTGGGTAGATACACAGGTAGATTATGTTGGTAAGTAGGCGGGTAGATACACAGGTAGATTATGTTGGTAAGTAGGCGGGTAGATACACAGGTAGGTTAGGTGGGTAGGTTAAGTGCTATGGTGCTCTTCTTTTCGTTAGTTTCTCTGTGTGTGTAATATTTTCCTTCAATACCGTTTAGTCATCACCTTTCCTTTCCTTACTGACCGTCTTGTACCTCTTAATAGTTGATCGTAATTTTACTTTCCTTTCTCTCCTTCATCGTTCTTTTCGTGCGAACTGATCTTCTCAATTTGTTAACTGATGCTTCTACTTCTTATTACACGCGGACATTCTACTTTATTTCATCTCCACTCCAGTTTTAGTCCCCCTCAAGTTCTACTCATTCAATTCCTTCAACTCCACACGACCTACTCTTTTCTGCTCTAGCCTATTCATACTCTAGTTCTACTCATACTCAAGTTCATTTCATCTACTCCACACGACCTTATACTCTATTCTGCTCTAGCTTCTTCCTACTCTAGTTCTCCTCATACTCAAGTTCATTTCATCTACTCCACATAACTTTCTACTCTAGTTCATCCTTATTCTGATTAAATTCCCTCATGCAAGAGTTAAGCAGTATCCTCATTCTTTCATCTATTAGCTCCTTATGTCTTTATCTTATGACTTAATCTATTTCAAAAGGGGAGCAAAAGACAAACAAATGAAATAAATGATGTTGATAGTTATAAAGATTCCTCCGTCAATAAGTGCTCAGGTAGGTAGATAGGTAGGAGGGTAGATACACAGGTAGATTAGGGTGACTCTGTTATAGTAAAACAAACAAACACAGAGGAAACGAAGGGTATATTCAAGCGTCCTTTTCTGTAGACTTAATTTGATAACTTTTTAGGTCTTGTTCGATGTTTCTTTATGGGAGCAACGCGATGGAAAGGGCAAAATCACCCTTTTTTTTTTTTACTTAGTCCTAAACTGATTACTTTTTAGCTCTCACTGTCTTTTTTTTATTGAGGAACGTGATGGATGTCGTAGAAACAAGTACCCATTTTTATGTAGTCGCACCTAAATTGATCACTTTTGGGGTCTTATTTTTTTTATGGGGTGGACGTATTTTTTTATTTTTTTTATGTACGTAGACCTACACTGATTACTTTTCAGGTCTTATTATGTCTTTCTTTACGGGGGCAGTGCGAAGGGGGCTTATTTTTTATTGTTTTCTCCTTTACTGTGGAACGAGTGGTAGAATCCCTTTTCTGTAGACTTAAATTGATCGCTTTTTTGGTTCTATTCAGTCTTTATTTATAGCGCCAGCGAAATTGACCTATCTTTTGGCCACTCCTCTAACTCTTTTTAGGAGCAGTGGGTAGCGGACTTTTTTTTCATATTTGTTTCCATTTTTTTATGCCTTTGAACTGACTCCCTTGCTGTAAAAAAAAAAAAAGTGGGGGTTTATCTTCATTGTTTCCTCCCTTGTCCAGTCTCCTTAGCAGTAACAACAAGCCTCGTCCATAAGAGCTAAGGGCACACACACTCACTCGCCCTAAACTTTTCCAATCAGGTTTGTCTAACTTCCCCCGGCGGACCAAATGATTCCTGTTGCGGAGAATTGTTTTAAAACGATTTCGTCCAGCGCCAGAAGTCGAGGTCTCTGGATTTTTAACTTATTCATTTCGGTTGTCTCGCGTCTCAGTGAAGGTTGAGCAATTGGTACTATCATAGTCTCTCTCTCTCTCTCTCTCTCTCTCTCTCTCTCTCTCATTGTAATCAAGTGCAGCGTAGAATTTTTTTTGGTACTTTTCTCATTATTTCGCTTTTTTTCTTCTTTTCCGCCCTGGGAGAGAGAGAGAGAGAGAGAGAGAGAGAGATGATTATTCACTTGTAAACGATCTCTCTCTCTCGCTCTCTCTCTCTCTCTCTCTCTCTCTCTCATTTTATATTGTTTTTTTTTCTCTCGAGGAAAGAAAGGATTTGATTCTTTTTTTTTTCATTTATAACTCGTTTCTGACACTATGCTTCAAGGAGAGTCAACACTTTGTACTCGTAGTCTCTCCATTAAAATTCTTCACTCCTTTTACACTTCTTTCTCACCTTGGAAGATTGGATTTGATATTCTTCTCAACTTTTTGCAAATCCAACGTATTATCGTCCCCTCGTGTCACTGAGAGCACAGCAACTTACATTCGGAGTCTCTCTATAAAAATTTCTTCCTCATTTTCTATTTTTTCTCTCCTGGGAAGAATGGACTTGTGATATTTTCTTTGCCTTTCTACAAATCCAACTTACTTTTGTCGTTTCGCTTCACTAAGAGTACAGCAAATTGTATTCGGAGTCTCTATAAAAAGAATTCTCTCATTGTATATCATTTTTTCTCTCCCGGGTAGAATGGACTAAATATTTTTCTCGCCTTTCTACAAATCCATCTTATTTTTGTCATTTCGCTTCACTAAGAGTACAGCAAATTGTATTCGGAGTCTCTATAAAAAGAATTCTCTCATTGTATATCATTTTTTCTCTCCCGGGTAGAATGGACTAGATATTTTTCTCACCTTTCTACAAATCCAACTTATTTTTGTCATTTCGCTTCACTAAGAGTACAGCAAATTGTATTCGGAGTCTCCATAAAAAGAATTCTCTCATTGTATATCATTTTTTTCTCTCCCGGGTAGAATGGACTAAATATTTTTCTCGCCTTTCTACAAATCCAACTTATTTTTGTCATTTCGCTTCACTGAGAGTACAGCAACTTGCATTCGTAGTCTATTACAATTTCTTCCCTCCTTTTATATCCTTTTTCTCTCCTGGGTAGAATGGACGTGTGATATTTTCCTCGCCTTTTTGCAAATCCAACTTATTTTTGTCATTTCGCTTCACTGAGAGCACAGCAACTTGCATTCGTAGTCAATTATAATTTCTTCCCTCCTCTTATGTTCTTTTTCTCTCCTGGGTAGAATGGACGTGTAATATGTTCCTCACCTTTCTACAAATCCAACTTATTTTTGTCATTTCGCTTCACTGAGAGTACAGCAATTTGCATTCGTAGTCTATTACAATTTCTTCCCTCCTCTTATATCCTTTTTCTCTCCTGGGTATAATGGACGTGTAATATGTTCCTCACCTTTTTGCAAATCCAACTTATTTTTATCGCTTTCCTTTTCTGAGGGTCAACAATTTGTATTCGTAGTCTCTCCATTAGAGTTCTTCCCTCACTTTATACGATTTTGCTCTCCGGGGAAGAAAGAATTGGTGGTAAACTCCTCACCTGTATTTTTTCCGCAAGTCTCACAAGTGTTCTTCTTTACCATTTCGCTTCCAAAGGTTTTATAGCTCTGCCTGACTTAATACACGCCAGTTTGAGCAATGAAAGGCAAGGGTAGAGTTGGAGCCATACGATATAGCTGCGCGTGGCCTCAGTGCTCATATCCGTCGCCGCAACTAAAAATGGAATGAAGTCTTTTAGTCATATAGTCTTCCTGGCCTTTAGAGAACTCCATCTGAGCGTGTGTTGAATAGGATGTAAAATTATGACTACGGGCGGTACTGTGAGACGCTTCCATCCTCACATCAAGTATTTTCAAAGGCCAAAAAGGAGATTAATCGGGTTCTATTGAGTGTTTTCTTAAGTTAGTGATACAAAAGAAGGGTCAAACTACCACCAGGGTCATAAAACTAACTACCCCTGGAAATGCCTCAAACTCCCACGAAAGACTTGTCAGATATGTGTTTCTTAGGGTCAAACTACCACCAGGGTCATAAAACTACCCCTGGAAATGCCTCAAACTCCTACGAAAGACTTGTCAGATATGTGTTTCTTAGGGTCAAACTACCACCAGGGTCATAAAACTACCCCTGGAAATGCCTCAAACTCCTACGAAAGACTTGTCAGATATGTGTTTCTTAGGGTCAAACTACCACCAGGGTCATAAAACTACCCCTGGAAATGCCTCAAACTCCAACGAAAGACTTGTCAAATATGTGTTTCTTAGGGTCAAACTACCACCAGGGTCATAAAACTACCTCTGGAAATGCCTCAAACTCCTGCGAAAGACTTGTCAGATATGTGTTTCTTAGGGTCAAACTACCACCAGGGTCATAAAACTACCCCTGGAAATGCCTCAAACTCCTACGAAAGACTTGTCAAATATGTGTTTCTTAGGGTCAAACTACCACCAGGGTCATAAAACTACCTCTGGAAATGCCTCAAACTCCTACGAAAGACTTGTCAGATATGTGTTTCTTAGGGTCAAACTACCACCAGAGTTATAAAACTACCCCTGGAAATGCCTCAAACTCCTACGAAAGACTTGTCAAATATGTGTTTCTTAGGGTCAAACTACCACCAGGGTCATAAAACTACCCCTGGAAATGCCCGAAAACTCCTACGAAAGCCTTGTCAAATATGTGTTTCTTATTGGGTTAAACTACCACCAGGGTCATAAAACTACCCCTGGAAATGCCCCAAAACTCCTACGAAAGCCTTGTCAAATATGTGTTTCTTAGGGTCAAACTACCACCAGGGTCATAAAACCACCCCTGGAAATGCCCGAAACTCCTACGAAAGCCTTGTCAAATATGTGTTTCTTAGGGTCAAACTACCACCAGGGTCATAAAACTACCCCTGGAAATGCCTCAAACTCCTACGAAAGACTTGTCAAATATGTGTTTATTTTGGTCAAACTACCACCAGAGTTATAAAACTACCACTGGAAATGCCCGAAACTCCTACGAAAGCCTTGTCAAATATGTGTTTCTTAGGGTCAAACTACCACCAGGGTCATAAAACTACCCCTGGAAATGCCCCAAAACTCCTACGAAAGCCTTGTCAAAAATGTGTTTCTTAGGGTCAAACTACCACCAGGGTCATAAAACCACCCCTGGAAATGCCCGAAACTCCTACGAAAGCCTTGTCAAAAATGTGTGTCTGGGCGCCTAAAATGTTTTAGAATACGGCTCGTGTTACGTAAAGCAGCTCAGGGCCGCTTTAACTATTCATGAGGCCTCGAGTCACACACACACACACAGAAGAGAGACTCCGTGAAGTGAAAGGCTGAAGGGGAACTCCGGATCCCTTACACTATATATAAGGTAATTACAAAGGAGTCAATCTTCTGAGTCACACAGTACGTACATTGTGGCGTGGCGGTCATGCGGTCGGTACTGTCAGCCGCTTCCTCCTCTCACATCAATTATTTCCAAAGGTCAAAAAGGAGATCAATCGGGTCCTAATGAATGTGTTTTTAGGTTCACGGAACAGAAGAATGGAAGAGTCTTAAAACTACACCTGGATACACCCAAAACTTCTACGAAAGCTCTGTCAAATATGTGCTTCTTGGGTTCATGGTACAGAAGAATGATTAAACTACTGGAAGGGTCCTAAAACTACCCCTGGAAATGCCCACAAAAAACTCCTACGAGAGCCTTGTCAAATATGTGCTTCTTGGGTTCATGGTACAGAAGAATGGAAGAGTCATAAAACTGCCCGTGGATATACCAAAAACTTCTACGAAAGCTCTGTCAAATATGTGCTTCTTGGGTTCATGGTACAGAAGAATGGTCGAACTACCGGAAGGGTCCTAAAACTACCCCTGGAAATGCCCCAAACTCCTACGAAAGACTTGTCAAAAATGTGCTTCTTGGGTTCATGGTACAGAAGAATGGAAGAGTCATAAAACTGCCCGTGGATATACCAAAAACTTCTACGAAAGCTCTGTCAAATATGTTCTTCTTGGGTTCATGGTACAGAAGAATGGTCGAACTACCGGAAGGGTCCTAAAACTATCCCTGGAAATGCCCACAAAAAACTCCTACGAGAGCCTTGTCAAATATGTGCTTCTTGGGTTCATGGTACAGAAGAATGGTCGAACTACCGGAAGGGTCCTAAAACTATCCCTGGAAATGCCTCCCCCCCCCCAAAAAAAAACCTCCTACCTTGTCAACAAATATGTGTGCTTGGGTGACGAGGTGCTTAAGAATATGGTCCCTTGGTTTGCATCATGTCATTAATACCTTCATTTCTGAGGCTCATGTTACCCTACGACGCTACGGTCCATGAAGTGAAAGGCTGCACGAACAACTGCAAATCCCTTTCTCTGTATATAAGATCATTGCTACATGTCGCCTACATATAAGACCATTTACAAAAGTCCTCGGAGTCACTCATGGTACAGTGCGGCGTGGGTGGGGGGGTCGTATATGGTCTGCGTCATTTCATCAATACCGTGCGTGATTCCTGGGGCTCATGTTACCCTACGACGCATCGATCCCATGAAGTGAAAGTTACGCTCCGAGTCTGCATGAGTGAATGGATTGAATGAGTAGATGATTATAACGCGCCGGCCATGCGGAAAACTGTCATCAACGGGGGAGTCTTGATTGGGAACACTCTCATTGGGGAAGGGAGGCGCCCACTTGGTAGTTAGCGGCCAGTCGTCTCATCAACTCCCCCTCCGAGTAATTGAGTAGCATTCAGTTCCTCACACTCCCCAGCGTCGTATCGGAACCCATTTGGAACTCCAGCGGGTCTCTCCTCTTTAAAAATCTGTTCCACTTTTAACATTTATGAATGGCTCGGATCGCCCGCCCTCTCTCCCTCTCTCCTTCTCCTCCTGTTTTTCTATGTTTACTTTTGCTCTAAGGCTCTCGGGCGGTTTTTAATTAGGGCGAGGGCCAAATGTTAAAAATATCTCCCCCTCCTCGCCTATTCAACTCTGACTATTGAAAGATGTGCGTCGCTGCCAAGTAAACAAACATCAGGATAGTCGAGGGGAGGAGGGTCTATATGGCAGCCCACTAATTATATGATGAAAAGCGCAAAAATGGTCGACGTAAAATGTTTATTCGTTAAGACCCATCAAAACAACATTATATAGGGTCATCAGGTCCTTTTTACGTTCCTTCCAATCAAACCTAGAAGAGAGGATCTGATCTGAATTTGTTTACTGCATCCCAAAACCCCTTCTGCTGCCCCCACGCACAAGATTTCCAATACCCAAGCTCATCTCTAGGCTGTCCAGTTTCCTAATGCAAGAGTTAACCAGTCCAAGAACTCTCATCAACTCTGGCGCTGCTCTTTTTCTTTTCCTATATCTTTCACTTCCTATCAAAGTTCATCTCTACTCTCTAGGCTGTCCAGTTTTCTAATGTAAGAGTTAACCAGTCCAAGAACTCTCATCAACTCTTATCTTTCACTTCCTATCAAAGTTCATCTCTACTCTCTAGGCTGTCCAGTTTTCTAATGCAAGAGTTAACCAGTTACTTTACTTTCATCGATTTCACGGGTACACTTCGGAGCTGTCTTTTTTCGTCTTCTATATCTCTTCCTTCCTACGACTTGAACTTTTTCAGGAGGAGAATATCAAATTACTTGTGGCATTCAATTGGTTTACACTACTTATACAACTTCTTTATTTTGTGGAAGCAGCGTATTGCGGGATTTCCTGTATATGTCTTTTGTTTAGCCTTTTAAATTGCCTATGTTTCTTTTGTTTTGTCCCTTACCAGTCTATTTCCTATATGCAGTTATTTACCTATATATATTGCATTAGTGTAGCCCTATACCTGTCTAGTTCTTTTGTTTATTCATTGCAAAAACGTGCCAGTCCAAGGTTGTTTATTTTTACAGTTAAGGAAGCAGCTCAAGGGCAAAAGAAAATGTGAGGAAAAAATAAAGTCCGCTAATCGTTGCTGCTGTGAAAGAGTATAGAAAAGAGTGGCCAAAAGAGAGGTCAATTTCGGGTGGAGAAGGAAAAGGGTGACGCGGAAGGAAAGAAGAAAAACAGAAAAAATAGGAAAAAGAAAAGTTTATACATGTGTTTTGTTTTTATTTACACTGCCTTGTGATTTGTTTGGTTTATACAATGAAGAACACACGACTGCCCAAAGTTTAACGGAAGGAATACAAAAAAAAAAGGAAAATAAAGAAAAATATAAACAAAAGGACTAAGAAAATAACCCGTTAGCTGTCGCACTAGTAGAAAAACACAGCGATCCGTTCTTTTACCCGGGTCCGAAGGATGGGAGGACGTCACCCGAGCATTCAAGGTTTCCCTCAGGTATGTAAGAGTCTCGGGAAAGAGTGGGAGCATTAACCGTTTCCAGGATACAGCATTGAGTTTCGTCCCACGCGCGTATCTGCTCTTTATATCAACGTTAATCTATTGTGTCGCTATTATGTCAGGGTTAGTGATCTACGACTTGGCTTTGCATTGTAGATAAACTGGAGGTAATGTTAATAAATCTGACCTGAACTTGCGAGCTTTTCTTGTTTTCTTTTTCTTTTTCCTTCCGTTTTTCTTGGACAGTTGAGGTTTTCTTATTTTTTTATCTTATTTTTTTTTTATTTTCTTGTTTTCTTATCTAGTTTTTCTTATTTTCTCATCTATTTTTTTCTTATTTTCTTTTGTTTTTTTTTCATTTTCTCATCATAATTTTACTTATTTTCTTATTTTTTATCTTGTTTTTCTCATTTTCTTATTCCTTTTCTTTGTATTTCTCTTTCTTTTCTTTTTATTTTATTTTTCCTTCCGTTTAACTTTGGACAGTCGTGTGTTCTTCAATGTATAAACAAAACAAATCACAAGGCAGTGTAAATAAGAACAAAACACATGCATGAACTTCTCTTTTTCCTTTTCTTTCTATTTTTCTTCTTCCTTCCTTCCGCGTCACCCTTTTCCTTCTCCACCCGAAACTGACCTCTCTTTTGGCCACTCTTTACTATTCTCTTTTATAGCAGCAACGATTAGCGGGCATTATTTTTCCTAACTTTTTTTTTTTTGCCCTTGAGCTGCTTCCCTTAACTGTAAAAACAAACAACCTTGGACTGTCACGTTTTTGCAATGAGTAAAAAAAAAATCACGAGAAAGTAAGTATGATCAAAGTACCACAAAGGGACCTCACGATACCCTCACATACCACACCCAAACACTGGCCTGGCGTGACCCCGTGCCCTTGTGACCTTCCCAGCACGAAGGTCACACGACGCCGCCAACCTGTCCGCCGGCCCTTCGACCCCCTCTGGCGAGTCATGTAGCAAAAATAGTTAATCTGAGGTCAGCGCTCTCTGCCTCTCGTGCGCCGACACTCCCCTTTCATAGACTCCATTTGGCCCTCCTCTGCAGTGCGTGACGGCGGGAAGACGCGTGTTATACTTGTGTTTCTTTGCCAATGCGGGAACTCAGTGAATGACCCTGGGGATATTTTCAGCTCTTTCTTTTTCCCTTCCTTAGTTTGTGTTTAATTAGATGACACGATGAGTTTTGTTTTGTTTGTGTTGCCTAAATGAGTGACCCAAATCGAAGCAGGTATTGAGGAGTTCTGAGGAATTTCGAATGAAGAAATTAATCCCTAATGAAAGTTTTATAATGGACAGAGATGAGGTGCTCCTAATTTATCACCCAAACACTCATTAGACCTGCAATTGAAAGGAAAAAGGTATGGTAAATAAATCAATCACTCAATCTTTGTATCCATAATATATAATCAACAGAGGTAAGAGAGAGAGTGAGAAATCAATCAACCTACAAATCAATTAATCAATATCATAAATGTTGTAGGTAACTGAAGAAAGAGAAATGCTAACTCAATCTTGGGAGGAATAGTTAGCGGGCTTTTTTTGCTACATTTTCTTTTTGTTGCCCTTGAGTTGCTCCCTGTGCTGAAAAAAAGTATCTACCAATCAAGCAAGTAACCAAGATATCAATCAATTAATCAATAAGTCAATTAATCAATCAATATAATAAATTTCGTAAGTAGCAGACCGAAGAAATATACGATGCCAACCTAGCAATCAACGCATCAATCAATAAAACCATGAGTCTTAATAATCAACGGTAAGAGCTATGCCAAATCAATGAGCTAATCACTTAACCAGCCCCTCCATCTATCAGTAACGTAAGTAACAATCAATAACAACACGAGCCCAGTAACTAAGACAAATGACCCACAAAAACAAAGCCCCACATTTTAGGGATTTAGGGATTTTAGGGATTCAAGTTTATTCTCGAGTCGTGAATGCCAAATCAATGAGCTATGCAGAACATCAACCCCCTCCATCAATCACTAACGCAACATAATAAATAGTAATCAGTAACATCAGCAGCCTTGTGAGACAGTAAAGAAAACAAACAACAAAAAAATAACATTATGGCATTTAAGCTATTTTCGATTCGTCAATGCAAAGTCAATTAGCTAATCAATATATAGAGCCCTCAGTCTATTAATAACATCAGTAAAAATCAAAATCAAGAAATCAATAACATAATCCCTTTAACTAAGAAAAAATGGATCCCCCCCAAAAAAGCCACACAGTTCAGGTACTTCAGCTTATTTTTGAGTCGCCAATGCAAAATCAATAATCAATAATCAAGCCCTCCCTCAATCGTTAATATAAGCAACATCATCAATAAGTCAATAACATCAGCTCTGTACTGCCACAAGCCTAAAATCTTCGTTATTTTAGGCATTTTCGAGTCATCAATGCAAAATCAATAGGTAAATCCCTTAATCAAGCCCTCCCTCAATCGTTAATATAAGCAACATCATCAATAACAGTCAATAACATCAGCCGTGTACTGTCACAAGCCTAAAATCTTCGTTATTTTAAGAATTTACAATAAAGGAGACAGCTCAAGGACACACAAAAAAGGAAACAATAATAAAAAAAGCCCGCTAAATTTTCGAGTCACCAATGCAAAATCTTCGTTATTTTAGGCATTTTCGAGTCATCAATGCAAAATCTTCGTTATTTTAGGCATTTTCGAGTCACCAATGCAAAATCTTCGTTATTTTAGGCATTTTCGAGTCATCAATGCAAAATCTTCGTTATTTTAGGCATTTTCGAGTCACCAATGCAAAATCTTCGTTATTTTAGGCATTTTCGAGTCACCAATGCAAAATCTTCGTTATTTTAGGCATTTTTGAGTCATCAATGCAAAATCTTCGTTATTTTAGGCATTTTCGAGTCACCAACGCAAAATCTTCGTTATTTTAGGCATTTTCGAGTCACCAATGCAAAATCTTCGTTATTTTAGGCATTTTCGAGTCATCAATGCAAAATCAATCAGCTAATCAGGTAACCAAGCCCTCAAAACATCATTATCACAAGCTACAAAGTAACAATCAGTAACATCAGTGCAAGCGGCGCGCCAAAACAAAGCTCAACATCTCAGGTATTCAAGATATTCCCGAGTCGCCGCCGGACACGCCCTTCTGATCCCCTCCACAGACTGTCTGGCCTGCATTGCGTCACTTCCAGGCTCCGGCGTCCCCCTGGCGGCGCTCCGGGACCCCAGACTGTCACGATCACACTCAGGCGGAAGTGCAGGCGAGGCAGTAAACAACCTGAATGCGACGCTGAATACCACGCCATTGAACTAACCACTCGATGACTCTGATAACTCCTCACAGTTGAATCTTAGGAGTGCCTGCAGGTGACCGGCCTCTTATGTACTCGTAGGTAAAGGTATAGAAAGGTAATAAAGGCAGGTAATGGGTAAGGAGGGTAAAGTAAGTAAAGGTGAAGTAAGGTAAAGCAGTAAAGTAAGTAAAGGTGAAGTAAGGTTAAGTAAAGGCAGGTAAAGGTGAAGTAAGGTTAAGGAAAGGCAGGTAAAGGTGAAGTAAGGTTAAGTAAAGGCAGGTAAATGTAAAGTAAGGTTAAGTAAAGAAAAGTAAAGGTAAAGTTAGGTAAAGTAAAGTAAGGCAGTAAAGTAAGGGAGGTAAAGTAAGGTAAAGGCAGGTAAGGCTAAATTAAAGTAAAGAAAAGTAAAGGTAAAGTAAGTCATATAATAATCCTTAGGCAAGTGTTCCTCCTAAAAAAAAAAAAAATCACTAAGAATTTCTAAAGAAGCTCTACTTAAAAACTCATACTGTAAATTTGGGGCCTTAAGTATTCTTCAAAATTTACTTTATAATTGCCTTTTTTTAGAGCAAGGGAGGCAGCTCAAGGCCAGAAAAAAGCACAATAAATAGAAAAGAATAAAAAAAGAGAAATATATAAGAAAAACAATGAAGAGTCAGAAGAGGGGCCGATTTTGTAAGGAGAGGTAGGTGTCTTGATACTCTCCTCTTGAAAGCGTTTAAGTCGTAGGCAGGAGGAAATACAGAAACAAAAAAGCAAAATAAATAGAAAAGAGAATAAAAAATAAGAGAAATAATATATAAGAAAAAAATAATGAAGGAGAGGTAGGTGTTTTGATACTCTCCTCTTGAAAGCGTTTAAGTCGAAGGCAGGAGGAAATACAGAAACAAAAAAGCAAAATAAATAGAAAAGAGAATAAAAAATAAGAGAAATAATATATAAGAAAAAAATAATGAAGAGTCAGAAGAGAGGCCCATCTCGTAAGGAGAGGTAGGTGTCTTGATACTCTCCTCTTGAAAGCGTTTAAGTCGTAGGCAGGAGGAAATACAGACAAAGGGAGGCTGTTCATGACCCCCCTCCTTCCCTCTTTCCCTACCCAACAAAGTACACCTGCTCTTCCCTTCCCTTCCCTTTCCCTTACATGCCCGTCCCTTATTCATCTCATCCGGCTTCCCTCTCCCCTTACCTGCCCGGCCCTTTCTTTCTCATCCCCTTTCCCTTCCCTTTCCCCTTACCTGCCCGGCCCTTAACTCATTCACAAGAGAGGTAAGGCGCACTGTTTACAATATCCAACGCCCCAGACGACCCCTCTCTAGCAAGTAAAGCAAGCGTAGAATCTGAACTTAAAAACAATACTTCTCCAAAACAAACTTATCTGAACTTAAAAACAATACTTCTCCAAAACAAACTTATCTGAACTTAAAAACAATACTTCTCCAAAACAAACTTATCTGAACGTAAAAACAATACTTCTCCAAAACAAACTTAGGCAATGTCTCAAAACACACACCAGAGAGACATAAGGGCGGAGGGAGAAACACACAGACAGACAGAAAGACGGACGAACAAGACAGAACACGGAAAAAAAATGTATGGACAAGCACAGAACAGACGGAAGGGCGAACAGAACACAGACTGGCCGATGGATAGATAGAGGGACAGATAGACAATAAAAACCAAACTGATAAAACTCACACACAAACACAAACACACAAACACACAACGTAACCTGCTTCCTACTATATCCAACCCCCTACACGATCCCTTCACCAGTAAGTAAAACAAGAGTATAATCTGCACTTAAACCAACACTCAATCAACTCTATCTGACATACGGACCCCTCGGTGACTGGTTCCTTCCCCGCCCACACCCGAAGGAAGGCTAATGCGTCACGGCGGGCTGGCACGAGGCTGGCGGGAGAGACAACGTGTGTGTGTGTGTGTCTGTGTGTGTGTGTGTGTGTGTGTGTGTGTGTGTGTATTGCGAGGCGGAGGCGTGGAGGGGGTGTTGTGATGCAGTGGGCGAGGCGCTGACCAGATTATTGGCCTTAGTTAGTGAAGATGACGGGCAGGAACGAGGCGAATGACCCATGAAGAGACGGACAGGTCAACGTGACGGATAGAACGAGACAGATACAGACAGACATATAGATAGAACAGACGAATGGTCAAACACAAACAGACAGGACAGACGTACAGACAGACTGGACAGACGGACAAGCCCAAACTGACGTAAAAAGCGACGCACAGACAGACAGACAGGACGGACGAAGAAACAGACAGACAGGACGGAAGAACAGACAAACACAAAACAGACAGGAGAGACATACAAGCACAGAACAGAGAGAAAAACAGACGGAAAGACGGAAAAACAAGACTAACCGACAGATAAATGCAAAAATAACTAGATGGAAAGAAGGAAGAGAGGAACAAATTTAGAAAGGAAGGAAGGGAAGAGAACAAAAGGGAAGAAGCGAGAAGGAAAAAAACTGACAGAAAGGGAAGCAAACAGACAGAAGAGGGACAGATAACCGGAGAGACAGACAAACACAGACACACAAGCAAAGAAGACACACAGAAAAAAAAACAGACAGACGGAGAGAAAAACAAGACTTCCCGACATATGAATACAACGACTGACGATACGTATGGACAGAAACAAACACTACTGAGGGAAAGCAGACAGAAAACCGCCCGGGGTGAGTGCCAGACGCAGGGAGGAACACGACCCGCCTCTGCCGCCTCCTGAAACACGGCACTCGGTCTGACCTTGGCGGATTCGCTCAATTTATCGACCTATCGACCCCCACGTGAGGCCAGGCGGCACCTCGCAGCGCGTGGCGGCCGGGGCAGACAGACGCCAGCTTATGCCCGTCACGTGTGCGGGATTGTGATTGTGGGGGTGCGCGCGAGTGTGCGGAGGGGTGGGAGAGAGAGGGAGAGAGAGTGTGTGTGTGTGGTGGTGGTGGGAGGGAGGGAGAGAGTGTGTATGTGTGTGTGTGTGTGTGTGTGTGTGTAACCTTGCGTGTATATACATGAACGAGACAAAGAAACTCACGTGTCTAATACATGTAATACGCGGTAATAATGGAAACCGTGTAACAACAACAATAATAACAATAACAAAAGTAATAACCCCACCACAACCACCACCACCACCACCACCAACAACAACAACACTGCATAACATAACATTACCATAACTAAGCGGCAACAGTAGCAGTAGTAGAAGTAGTAGTAGTAGTAGTAATGGTAGTAGTAGTTACCCCATCCCCCCCCATTCCCTATTTCCCTACCCAACAAAGTACACCTGCCCTTCCCTTCCCCTTACATGCCCTTTCCTTCCCTTTCCCTTACCTGGCCGGCCCTTAACTCATCCCCTTTCCCTTACCTGCCCGGCCCTTAACTCATCCCCCTTCCCTTACCTTTCCCCTTACCTGCCCGGGCCTTATTCATCCCCTACCCCTTCACTTACCCATTTCTCCTTCTCTTCTACCATCCAGCCTTCCTCCTTCCATTTCTTCTTCCATTACTCTTCCCTCCCGTACCATTCCCTGTTCCTTCCACTTCAGTCATCCTCCTTCCAGTTCTCCTTCCATTCCTTTTTCTTCCCCCCCATCCCCTGTCCCTTCCTCCTCCTCCCTCCCATCCCATCCCCTGTCCCTTCCACTTCAGCAATCCTCCTTCAATTTCTTCTTCCAGTCTTTCTTCCCTCTCATCCCCTGTCCCTTCCTCCTCACCCTCCCTCCCTCTCTCCCTCAATCCCTCACCTCTCCTATGTTTTCCTGAAGGACGAAAAGGATGAATACCTGAGTCCTGTTTTTAACGTTGATAAGCTGGAGTGTTGGAACCTGTCTCGCAATATACGCCGAAGTGATGGTGGGGCTGGTGCTGGTGGTGGTGGTGGTGGTGGTGGTGGAAGAAAGGCAGCAATGAAAGAAGGAATAAATAAAGGATGGAAGGAAGGAAAGAAGGGAAGAAAGGATGGAAGATAATGAGGCAGGAAAAGGAGAAACGCAAAGGTGAAGGCAGGAATGAAAATATGACAGACTGAAAGAAAGAAGAAAGGAATAAAAGAAGGAAGAAGAGGGAAGAAAGGAGACAAAGAAAAAAGAGGGAAGGAAAGAAGGAAAAAGGCAAAGAAGGGAGAGAGGAGAAAATGAATGAAGGAAGGGAGGGAGGAAGAAAGATATGAAGGAGGAAAGGAATGAAGCAGAGAAGGAAAGTAAGGAACAAAGGAAGAAAGGAGAATAAGAATGAAGGAAGATAGGGAAGGAAGAAAGGAAACAATGAAGGAAAAAAGAGATGAAGAAAGGAATGAAATAGATAAATGAAGAGGGTAAGCAACGAAGGAGGGCAAGACAGACAGACAGACAGACAGACAGCAGGAGGGGTCGTGTTGATATGCGTCTCCAGCCAGCCAGCGCCCCGCACCGCCCGCCACGCTCAGCCTTTTATCTTATTGTTCTCCGTTTTTTCAGACTGTACTTCGCGAGGTCAGGTCTCCGCGGACTCCACCTGGCACCCCCCGGCCTAATGGAGCAGCACGTGTCGCCGCCGCTGCCACTAAAGGTCGACGCCTCACACGGTCGCCTCAAAACAAAAACTCCGATTCAGTTCAGTCCGCTAGATGGCGTTGGATATTATCTTCAAAATAGCTCTTCTTGATATGCTTTGTAGAGTGACTTGTTTTCTCGTGTTACCTAGAATTTGTTACTTCATTAGCTTTGAAATTAAATATATACTCTTAAGGGATTGATGTTTTCCTCTACTCAAAGTCCAATGCAGTTTAGTCCGATAGATGGCGTTGGATGCGGCCTTCACAACAGCACTCTTTCATATGTGTTTCCCCTGTTTGCTCCCTAGTTCTTATTACCTAGAATTCGTGTTACTTTATTAGCTTTGGAAAGGTCTATGGGACTGATATATTCCCCAGCACAACAATTCAAATTCAGTTCTGTCCGATAGATGGCGTTGGATGCAGCCTTAACAACGGGTATCTTTCATGTACTTTGTCGAATCCCTCCTTGTCTGCTCCCTATTTCTTGTTACCTAGAATATGTCACCTTGTCAGCGGCCCCACTGCACCAGACACTCTACTCGAACTCATCCCTATACTTTCCAAATCCCTTATGCAAGAGTTAACCAACATCTTCATTCTTTCATCCCTTACACTGACTGGTAAACTCTGTAACAGCCTTCCTTCGTCTATATTTCCTCCACCCATATACGATAACACTTCTTTCAAGAGGAGAGTATCGAGACCACTCTCCTTCCGAAACTGACCTCTCTTTTGGCCACTCTTCTAAACTCTTTTTAATAGGGGCAGTGATTAGCGGGCCTTTCTTCTCATTATTATTTTTTTTTGCCCTTGAACTGCTTCCTTTGCTGTGAAAAAAGTACAACAAAGTCCACTAGGCACCCTAAACGTTTTCTCCGCCCGTCAAACGTTTACAGTATCGAGCCTAAACGTCGTGGATATTGCGTAAACGTAGTCTGCGCATCACTTCCGTTAACAGCCACTTACCGGCGTGATGGGAACAGCTGCCGCGTAATAGAGCAACATAAAGGGTTCAATACTCCCCTAAACGTCTCCTTACCCCGACAAACGCTTATACTAATTGACTCTACGCGCCGGTGATTATTGCGTGTACCTTTCACCTGCAGAATTACTAAAACCACGATATAAGAAAAGGTTGAATATATAAAGTTTACCAGTCAATTATAAAGAGTCAATACTCCCCTAAACGTCTCCTTAGCCCGGAAAAAGCTTATAATAATCTACTTTACGCGTGTACTTAACAACCTTTTACCTGCAGAATTAGTAAACAACGATATATAAAAAAGTTGATTATACAAGGTTTACCAGTCAATTATATAGAGTCAATACTCCCCTAAACGTCTCCTTAGCCCGGCAAAAGCTTATAATAATCTACTTTACGCGTGTACTTAACAACCTTTTAACTACAGAATTAGTAAAACCACGATATAAAAAAGATTGAATTATAAAGGCGCAATACCCCCTTAAACGTCTCCTTAGCCCGGCAAAAGCTTATAATAATCTACTTTACACGTGTCCTTAACAACCTTTAACCTGCAGAATTAATAAAACCACGATATGAAAAAAAGTTCAATATGTAAAGTTTACCAGTCAATCATAAAGGTTCAGTACCCCTTTAAACGTCTCCTTAGTCCGCCAAGAGCTTACACAATCGATTGAACGCGCCGGTGATTGTGGCGTATACTTAACTACCTCGCAAAATTAATTAAAGCACAATATTGAAAAACTATGACTATATGAAATCCACTAATCGCCTTTAACATCCTCAAAGTATACTACATAAAACACAGCATCTATTATCTTAAGCAGGCGTTTTCAGCATTTTGGCAATTAAAAAAAAATATTAAAAAGTAGAATGCATAAGGTTAACCAACAACTCATAACATCTTGACAATATACAACAACAATATGATGAAAAAAAAAATAGTTCCGTGTTACTAGTTCGAAAGGATTAAGCATATAGTGAAAACGTAAGTGGATTTAGCGTATAGTTTCGTAGTAAGACCATTTTTTTTTTTTTTTTACGCTGTGACTCCTCATCTTCCCATCGCGTGTTCCTTTGGTTTGTCTGACGCCTTTAAACCACCAATTACCACCATCGTGTGTCCCTTTTGTCTCTTTCCTCACACGTTTTCTGTTATTAATTATTATTTTTTGCGATGGGGTCTTCCTGGAAACGCCATATTTACAACCTGCCTTCTTTATGCTTTTTCATCTTGTGTTCTCTGGTTTGCATAACGTCTCCTTGCTACTAATTCGAAGGGGTTAGGTATATAGTGAAAACGCCCGTAGATTTAGCGTATCGTTTCGTGGTAGCATCGTAGAAAGGACTTATTTTTATGCTGACTCTTCATCTCCCATCTCGTGTTCCTTTGGTTTGTCTAACGCCTTTAAACCACCAATTACCACCATCGTGTGTCCCTTTTATCTCCTTCCTCACACGTCTTATGTTATTTAGTATTATTTTTTTCTATGGGGTCTTCCTGGAAACGCTATATTTACGACCTGCCTTCCTTATCTTCTTAATCTTGTGTTCTCTGGTTTGCATAACGTCTCCTTGCTACTAATTCGAAGGGGTTAAGTACATAGTGAAAACGCCCGTAGATTTAGCTTATCGTTTCGTGGTAGCATCGTAGAAAGGACTTATTTTTACGCTGTGACTCTTCATCTTCTTCTCGTGTTCTTTTGGTTTGTCTGACGCCTTTAATCCACCAATTACCACCATCGTGTGTCCCTTTTATCTCCTTCCTCACACGTCTTATGTTATTTAGTATTATTTTTTTCTATGGGGTCTTCCTGGAAACGATATATTTACAACCTGCCTTCCTTATGCTTTTTCATCTTGTGTTCTCTGGTTTGCATAACGTCTCCTTGCCACTAATTCGAAAGGGTTAAGTATATAGTAAAAACGCCCTTAGATTTAGCGTTTTGTTTCGTGGTAATTAACACATTGACACTTCTTGTATCACCCATTATTATTATTATTATTGTTATTGTTATTGTTATTATTATTATTACTATTATTACTATTATTATTATTACTATAGTTTTCATAGCGTCACAAAACCACCAGTTACCACCTTCATGTGCTTCATTTTTCCTTCCTCTCACGTGTTGACGCAGCTGCTTCTCCTCTGATCTGGCGCCGTCTGGTTTCAATATCTTCTTGCTAGTGACTTTAAAGGTTATGTATAAATAAACACCGAAACGTCCTTGAACTCTATCTGTTGTTTCTCAGTAGCAATATAGTAAGTCCTCCCTCTCCTCCTCCTCCTCTTCCTCCTCCTCTTCTTCCCTTCATTAATTACCCTCCATCTCAATCCTTTTTTCCTTCTTTTCTACCTCTTTCTTCCTCTACCTCTCCTCTCTTCCTCTTCCTCTCCTCTCCCCTTCTTGCTCACTTCGCTCATTCCCCTCCATCTCAGTCCTTCTTTCCTTCGTTTCTTCCTCTTTCTCTTCCTCTACCTCTCCTCTCCTTTCTTCCTCTTTCTCTCCCTCTCCCTTTCCTTTCCTTTCTTCCTCTTTCTCTCCCTCTCCCTCTCCTCTCCTTTCTTTCTCTTTCTCTCCCTCTTCCTCTCCTCTTCTCCTCTTCTTCCCTTCCTCATTGCCCTCCATCTCAATCCTCCTTTCCTTCCTTTCTTCCTCTTTCTCTCCCTCTCCTCCTCTTCCTCAATCCTTCCATTCGTAACCCTCAAAAGATCTACTCACCTATTCGCTTGCTGTTGAGGCCATAATCCTACCAGCTTATTTGTTTGTTTACTTCGTTTTGTTCTTTACGCTTACGCTTCCTGATCCATCTGGTGCGGACTGGTTACAATAGAGGCCTCTTGTCCATGCCACTCCTGCGCCGTCAATTTAGTGAACAACCGTCTGCCCCACTCCCTCTCACGCCCTGCACCTTCGGGCACTGCGCTGGGAGAATGGGATGGATGCTGGTGGAGGTGGTGGTGGTGGTAGTGGTGGTGGTGGAGTGTGTGTGTGTGTGTATGTGTGTGTGTGTGGTGTGTGTGAGTGTGAATGTGTATGTGTGTGTGTGTGTGTGTGTGTGTGTGTGTGTGTGTGTGTGTGTGAGAGAGAGAGAGAGAGAGAGAGAGAGAGAGTCCACAACGCAGGTAATAAACTAAGAATTCACAACATTCTTTCCTGTTTACCTCCTGTCTGTTTTTTACCTGTTTATTAATACGCTTCAAAAAAAGTTCCACCCATTATCCTTATTATTATTATTATTATTATTATTATTATTATTATTATTATTATTATTATCACATTTTTGCCTTTCACGCTCAACAAAATAAGAATCAAAATACACATCCATACAAAATTTTGGGGTCACCTTTGCAATCTCTAATCAATCTCTGCAAGTCTAATCTTTGATCCCCCGTATGGTAAGGGGGGAGGGAGGGAGGCAATGGGGTGAGGAGGGAGGAGGAATGGGATAAAGAGAAGGGAGGGGGAGAGGGATAGGTGAAGGGGGGGAAGGGGGAGAGAAAGGAAAAGAGGGTGATTCAGGGGACGTATTTTAAGACACATCAGAGTACCTTTATATCTCTCTTATCTCCCTCCTTCCCTTCCCCTCTCTCTCTCTCTCTCCCTCTTTCTCCCTCCCTCTCTCTTGTTTTCTCCCTCTCTTCCTATTTTTTTAGTTTCATCGCTTGTAACGTCATTAATTCGGCTTATTTTTTTATTGTTTTCTTTGGTAGTGAGTTTTTTTTTAATGAGCAGGTACTTTCTCTCTCTCTCTCTCTCTCTCTCTCTCTCTCTCTCTCTCTCTCTCTCTCTCTCTCTCTCTCTCTCTCTCTCTGTCTTTCTCTCTTTCTCTCTCTCTCTCTCTCTCTCTCTCTCTCTCTCTCTTTATCTATCTATTCTATCATCTTTCCATTTGTTACTTTGTTTATACTCTTTTTATTCTTTTTTGTCATATTGTATTCATTCTTACTTTCGTTTCCATCTGTCATGTTCTTCTCTTTGTTCTTCTTCTTCTTCTTCTTCTTCTTCTTCTTCTTCTTCTTATTATTATTATTATTATTATTATTATTATTATTATTATTATTTCCTCCCTTAAATAATTCTTTCATTCCCTCCCTCACTCTCTCTATCCCTCCATCTATCCTTTTCTTATCTATTTCTTCCGTTCTCACATCAACACGCATAGGTCCAAATCCATCATCACCATTGCGTTCCCTTCTCATCCCTCCCTTCTACTCTACGACCCTCCCTCCCTTCACACACCCACGCACACGCACACTGACACCTCCCCCAACCCCCACCCACCCACACACACACACACGCAGTTTTCACCTCCCGCTCTTCGTTTATGGCGTCCTGTAGGTTTAAGGGCGCCAAACGGAGCCAAATTGGGTCATAACTTGAACATAACCCAAGTCCCGTTCAGGCCTCTACTGCTGCCGCGTCCCATACCGTCCTCTCTCTCTCTCTCTCTCTCTCTCTCTCTCTCTCTCTCTCTCTCTCTCTCTCTCTCTCTCTCTCTCTCTCTCGCGCGCCTGTTCCTCCCTTCCTTCTCCTTTTCTGGCTCACCAACAGAGAACAACGTGTAGTTCTTAATGGTGAAGCATCGGATTGGCAACCCGTCACCAGTGGCGTGCCCCAAGGTTCGGTCCTGGGGCCAACACTATTCATAATTTACGTGAACGACTTAGAAACTGATATCCTATCAAAAGTAGCCAAATTCGCCGACGACACCAAACTAGGAGGTACGGTAATGAACAGTCAAAGTTGCGAGAACATTCAATCAGACTTAATAAGACTTGCCGACTGGAGCGAAAAATGGCAAATGAGTTTTAACGTAGATAAATGTAAAGTAATGCACATAGGTGAAAAAAAATCCTAACTTTAAATATCAGATTCAAGGCCATAAGCTCAGCGAAGTAAAACAAGAAAAAGATCTTGGTGTCATTATCAGCAACACTCTTAAAATGAGTGATCAATGTTCTGCAGCGAGTAAAAAAGCCAATATGATGTTAGGGTTAATCTCAAGAAACTTTGATTATAAATCATCCGAACTTATGAAGAGATTATATTTAGCATTTGTAAGACCACACCTAGAATACGCCGTTCAGTTCTGGTCACCGAACTTTATCAAAGATCAAGTTTTGCTGGAAAGGATACAGCGACGAGCAACCAAACAAATTCCAGCGCTCCGAAACTTGCCATATGACGAGCGTTTAAAGCGTTTAGATATGTTTTCCCTAAAAAAGCGAAGGATAAGAGGGGACTTAATTGAAGTGTTCAAAATCCTTAATGGATTCGACAACATTAACCCAGATAGTCTATTTCAGAGAGACACCAACACAAGAACACGCAGCAACGGTATGAAGTTAAAGGGAAATCGATGTAACACATTGGTGTACAGAAGTTTTTTCAATAACAGAGTCGTCGATCACTGGAATGGACTCCCACCGTCAGTAGTTAGCGCACAGAGTATCAATAGCTTTAAGTCTTCTTTGGATAAGTACTTCAGGGATATAAGATTATACTGACCCTTTTTCGCATGTTTTCAGACAGAATGCAGCAAGACCTCAACCTATATTCATATAATTCTCCCCCACAACCTAGATTGCAAGTAGCGAAAGTCAACAATAGAGTAAAGCAACAGTTAATGTCCGCATGACAGGTGGATTGAGGTGTGGGTGCAGTAAGGTGACAGGTTACTGGTGCCGTGCCTAGTACCGCCGGTAAAACGAGGATCATGCCTCCACCTGTGCCCCTGAAACTACACCTCACCCATCGTGAGTATTAGGGGAGATCCTGAGGCTGCCCTGTGTAGGCCACTCGGCCTCTTCCAGCCTCCCTGTATTTCTATGTTCTTATGTTCTTATGTAATGAAGTCATTTTCCCCCACAGCTTAGGTTACCAGTAGTGTAAGTTAAGGGTAGTAATTTCCTCTTATTTCTCTCTTTACTGTAAAATTTCCATGTCCCTTTCTTCCTTAAAGGTACATGGTGTTCTAACTATTTCCTGCCGGCACGTTGCCGGAGGGAGAGGTGGGTGGGGAGGAGCCTTCATCTATTCTGTCCTGTCCTACCACACGTAGCTTACTAGTAGTAGCGGTAGTAAACAGACACCCCCGTCATAGACCGATAGGTCTTCTGGTGTCTGTTCTTCCTATGTATTCCTATGTATTCTCCTCCTCTCCCAAATCCCTTTTTTCTCTGTCCTATCACGTTTCTTCCTCTCCCCTTTTCTCTCTCCCATCCTCCCTTCTTTTGTACTTTGCTATCTCTCTCTCTCTCTCTCTCTCTCTCTCTCTCTCTCTCTCTCTCTCTCTCTCTCTCTCTCTCCCCATCTATCGTATTCTTATATATTTCTTCCGTTCCTTGCATCTTCTCCTCCACCTCCCCCTTTCTCTCTTCTCTCCTAATCCTCTCTTATTCAACTTCCTACCTCAATCCTTTCCCTCCCTCCTTTATCATATTCTCCTCCTGTTTTCCATCCCTCTCTTCTCTTCCAATCCTCTTTCCTATATAATTTCCTCCCTCAATCCCTTCCCTCCCTCTCCCTCCCTCCGATTCCTCCCCGCTCGTCTATACCGCCTTCCCATACACACTCTCCCTCCCTCCCTCCCTCTTTCTCTCCCTCCCTCCCTCCCTCCCTCCGCAGTACCTCCTCGTCTGCTACTCCGGCGAGGTACGAACTAAAGGCGTAGTGCTGGAAGGAGGCGTCGGAGAGAGAGAGAGAGAGAGAGAGAGAGAGAGAGAGAGAGAGAGAGAGAGAGAGAGAGAGAGAGAGAGAGAGAGAGAGAGAGAGAGAGAGAGAGAGAGAGAGAGAGAGAGAGAGAGAGAGAGAGAGAGAGAGAGAGAGAGAGAGAGAGAGAGAGAGAGAGAGAGAGAGAGAGAGAAGTGCTCTCTCTCTCTCTCTCTCTCTCTCTCTCTCTCTCTCTCTCTCTCTCTCTCTCTCTCTCTCTCTCTCTCTCTCTCTCTCTCTCTCTCTTATGGGGTATCTTCTCTTTTTTTCTATTTATATACTTTTTATTCCGCTAAGTAGACAACTTTTTTTTGGAGGGAGTGAAAAATAGGCAAAAAAATAAAATGAAATAATTAAAATAAATAAATAAATAAATAAAAGTATATCAAGAGGTAGTTTTGGTATGTTTTAAAGGCTACGTAATGTGTTTTTAGAGGTTTAGGTTTTTGGTTCAATGTTCTCTCACCATATGGACACACACACACACACACACACACACACACACACTTCTGAGGTAAACTAACTATATTAATAAGACCAAAGGCTGTCTGTATATATATTAAAGGGTACGTGTGTGTGTGTGTGTGTGTGTGTGTGTGTGATGTCATAGGTAACGTAACGCAGCTCCTTTGATAAGTTTAATTAAGTCTCAGTTGTAGGTACGTCAGGGTAGAGCGAAGGTACGAATGGCAGTAATATAAAAAAGGCAGACTACAAAATCGACCCCAAAATTATACATGAACGTCTGTTTTGATGATGTATATTTTTTTCTGAGGGTGTCTGAATAGGAAAAATTTGTTCAGAAAAAAAATCATAAGAAAATTACAAAGGGAAAAATGTATTCGGAATAAAAATGTGTTAAAAAAAAAGGTTTGAAAAAAATGAGAAGACCAAGCACAAGAAAAAAAAGGGAAATGAAAAGTAATACAAATGAGAAAACACGAAATAAAAACAGACTATAAAAGATGAAAAGCAAAAAATAAAGAAAAGATAACCGATAGAAACAGTAACGACGCAGAACATACAGACAGATAAATAATAAATAGATAGATAGATAGATAGACAGACAGAGAGACAGACAGAAAAGAAAATACCTGCTCATAAAAACAACAACAACAAAAAAAGCCACTACCAAACAAAACAAGAAAAACAAAAACAAGGCGACTTAATGACGTAACAAGCGAAGGAACTAAAAATAGGAAGAGGGAGGGAGAGAAAACAAGAGAGGGAGAGGGAGGGAGAGGAGGTAGGGAGAGAGGGAGGGAAACGAGGTAGATAGGAGAGATAAAAAGGTACTCTAATGTGCTTTAAAAAACGTCCCCTGATTCCCTCCCCCTCCCTTTCTCTCCCCCTTTACCTCCCTTACCTCTCCCTCCTTTCCTCCTCTTTCCTCCATACCTCCTCTCGTTCTCCTCATTACCCCTTTACCTTCCTTCCTCTCTTCTTCCTCTTCCCTTCATACCTCCTCCTCTTTCTCTACTGTTTCCTCCCTCCTTCCCCCTTTCTCCTCTCCCTTCCTCCTCTTTCCTCCCATACCTTCTCCTTCCTCTCCTCTTCTCCCTCACCTCCTTCCCCTTTCCTCCTCTCCCTCCCACCTTCTCCCCTTTCCTACTCTCCCCTCTTTCCTTCTCCTTCCTCCTCCTTTCTCCTTACTTCCTCTCTCCCTCCTCGTCTTCCTTCCTCCTCTCCCCTCACTCCCCCTTCTTCCCCCTCCCCCGCAACCTCTAAAACACCAAATCTTGATCGAAACGCAAAGAGTAAACGGGAAAAAGAGAGGCGAAAGGAGAGCTGCTTGAGGGGTTACAGCAGGGTCAAAGAGGGGGTTGAAGGGGCCTCTGCTGCTGCTAATGCTCATGAAAGAGGAAAGGAAAAGAAAACGAGGGAAAATGAAAAGGATGAGGTGGAAAACTTGTGGAAAAGATGAAAATAATGAAGGAGAGGAAAGGAAGGAGAGGAGATGAATAGCAGAGAGAGAGAGAGAGAGAGAGAGAGAGAGAGAGAGAGAGAGAGAGAGAGAGAGAGAGAGAGAGAGAGAGAGAGAGAGAGAGAGAGAGAGAGAGAGAGAGAGAGAGAGAGAGAGAGAGAGAGAGAGAGAGAGAGAGAGAGAGAGAGAGAGAGAGAGAGAGAGAGAGAGAGAGAGAGAGAGAGAGAGAGAGAGAGAGAGAGAGAGAGAGAGAGAGAGAGAGAGAGAGAGAGAGAGAGAGAGAGAGAGAGAGAGAGAGAGAGAGAGAGAGAAAGGAGAGGAAATGAAGAAGAGAAAATAAAGGAGAGAAAAGAAAGAAGAGGAAAGAAAAGAAAGTGGAGAGGCTTCTACTAATACTAAAAGAGAGAGGAAGAGGGAAAAAAAACGAGGGGAAAAAAAGGAAGGAGAGGCGAAAAACTCCTCCAAAAGGTGAAATGAAGGAGAGGAAATAAAGGAGCTGGCGCAAAATTATTCCTCCCTTAGAAAGAAGTTTTGCACAGGGTACGAACTGAGACTACGGCCAAGAGAGAGAGAGAGAGAGAGAGAGAGAGAGAGAGAGAGAGAGAGAGAGAGAAGGGGGGAGGGCGCAGAAAGATAGAGGGAGGCAGCGAAGTAGATAAGAGAAAGGGAACGAAAGGAATAGAAAAACGAAAGGAAAAAACAATAAGAAGAACGAAAAGAGGACAAGAAGAAGAACAAGAAGAAGAATGAAATATAAATAATGACGAAACACTAAAAAAAAAAGAAGCAGAAGAAGAAGAGCAAGAGAGAGAGAGAGAGAGAGAGAGAGAGAGAGAGAGAGAGAGAGAGAGAGAGAGAGACGCTGAGTTATGTAAGGTACTGGAAACAAACAGTCCGCCATTTCAATCACAGTTACAGGGGAATACAATTGAAGACTTACAATGAGGGGAAAAAAAAAAACGTACCCATCATGTCAATTCACTTTTTTCTCATTGACTTTTAACAATTTACTTCACTCTCACTTTCCTCTTATTCTTTATTTCATTACTTCCAGAGACATATTCAGGGGATCAATTGTAGGAGTTCTTTCATTAACAAATTCGTATGTCTGTCAACGAGCTATTTTTTTACATTTATTTATTTTGTCTATTTATTTTCAACTATTCACTCCATTTTTTTTTTCTACATCTTACTCATTCTTGAAATTTTAATAGTTTTGCCTAGTAGTAGTAGTAGTAGTAGTAGTAGTAGTAGTAGTAGTAGAAAAAGAAGAAAAAGATGATGATGAAGAGAAGAAGAAGAAGATGAAAAAGACGAAGATGAAAAAGATGATGAAGAAGAAGAAGAAGAAGAGAGTAGTAGTAGTAGTAGAAAAAGAAGAAAAAGATGATGATGAAGAGAAGAAGAAGAAGATGAAAAAGACGAAGATGAAAAAGATGATGAAGAAGAAGAAAAAGAAGAAGAAGAAGAAGAAGAAGAAGAAGAAGAAGAAGAAGAAGAAGAAGAAGAAGAAGAGAAGAAGAGAAGAAGAAGAAGAAGAAGATGATGATGAAAAAGACGAAGATGAAAAGATGATGAAGAAGAAGAAAAAGAAGAAGAAAAGGAAGAAAAAGAGAATGAAAAAGAAGAAAAAAGAAGTAGTAGTAGTAGTAGTAGTAGTAGTAGTAGTAGTAGTAGTAGTAGTAGTAGTAGTAGTAGTAGTAGTAGTAGTAGCAGCAGAGGAAGTCAGTCGATTCTGGGGCCGCCACACTGTTATCTCTCGACTCCAAACAGACAAACAAACCCAGTCCATTAATGACCTATCAAGATGGATGTTGATAGATGTCAAGTTTTTTCCCTCACACACACACACACACACACACACACACACACACACACACACACACACACACACACACACACAGTAGAGAGGATGGAATGAGAGTGAGAGAGAAGTAGGAGAGAGAGGTAAGGAGGAGGGGAAATAAGAAGGAAGAAGGAAGGAGGAGAGGGAGAGACGGCGATGGGAGGGAAAAAGAGGGATTAGGAGAGAAATTAGAGAGAAAACGTGAAAAAGAGATGAAGGGAAGGGAAGGGAAAGGGAAGAGAGAGAGAGAGAGAGAGAGAGAGAGAGAGAGAGAGAGAGAGAGCAACACAATAGCCCCCAGACGAACATAGTACCCAACCTAACCTGACTCTATCCCTCGTAAGAACAAAAGCGTAAGACGGAAAGGGAAGAGAAAGTAAAAACAGAAAGAAGAACGAAAGAGCAGTGTTAAGCCAAATCAATCTTCCCTTCAGTACGACAATACAAATACATACATACGAGAGTCAAATCAGCTACAACGTTACTTTACTTTTTCCACTTGTAAAAAACACATGATCCGTATTCCCAATCGTTTCCAACTCCCGCATCAATTATTTCCAAAGTCCAAAGAGGAGGTAATCGGATTCTAATGAGTGTTTTTCTAGGTTCCAGGTACAGAAGAAGGCTCAAACTCCCATCAGCGCCATTAAACTACCCCTGGAAATTCCCAACACTCCTACGAAAGCCTTCTCAAATATGTGTTTCTTAGGGTCAAACTCCCACAAGGGCCATTAAACTACCCCTGGAAATTCCCAAAACTCCTACGAAAGCCTTCTCAAATATGTGTTTCTTAGGGTCAAATTCCCACCACGGCCATTAAACTAAACCTGGAAATGCCCAAAACTCCAACGAAAGCCTTGTCAAATATGTGTTTCTTAGGGTTAAACTCCCACCAGGGCCATTAAACTACCCCTGGAAATGCCCAAAACTCCAACGAAAGCCTTGTCAAATATGTGTTTCTTAGGGTCAAACTACCACCAGGGTCATTAAACTACCCCTGGAAATGCTCAAAACTCATACGAAAGCCTTGTCAATTTTTTTTTTTTTTACATTAGAGGAAACAGGGAAGAAAGTAGAGAAAGAAGAAGATTGAAAAAGAGTAACGGAAGATAGATGTAGAGAAAGAAAGTGAAGGAAAAACAGAGTAAGAGCAGAGGAAAGGAAGGAAAAAGAGAGAATGTGAAGAAAGGAAGAAGAGAAAGTAAAAGAAGAATGAAAAATCGTAAACGGGAAAGATGTGGAGATAGAAGGTGAAGGAAAAAGTAAACAGTTCAAGGGCAAAAAAAAGAAGGAAACTATAATGAAAAAAGGAAGAAAGGAAGAAAAGAAAGAAGAAAAAAAAAAATCGTAAACAGGAAAGATGTGGAGCTAAATGGTGAAGGAAGAAGTAAACAGTTCAAGGGCAAAAAAAAAAAAAAAAAAAAAAAAAAATAAAACAATGATGAAGAAAAAAAGAAGAAAAAAAGCCCGCTACTCACTACTCCTACTCTACCACTAAATATGTGTGCTTGGGCGACGGAAGGTTTGAAAATACGATCCCACACTCAGAGCTCGGGGCGTGAGGAGGCAGAGTATATAGGTTAAGTCTTGTCGGCAGGTGAGTCTTCCGCCATCTCTTACGCAGATGCTGGTGAAGATGTTTTGGGTCGTGTGAATTTGATGCTTCGAAATAATCCTTTTGTTTAGCTACTTTTTCACATATTTTTTCTTTCCTTTTAAATTTTCTTTCCTTTCCTAACTTGCTTGTTCCAGTTTCTTTCTTTTTGAGACTACATTTTACGTCCGTTTTTCATTCCTCTCTTTTTTCCTTCTTCTCTTTTTTTTTTTGTACATTTTACGTTCTGTTTTTCATTTCTTCCTCATTTTCTTCCCTTCTCTTTCTTTTTTTTTTAGTACATTTTACGTTCTGTTTTTCATTTCTTTCTCTTTTTCTTCCCTTCTCTTTCTTTTTTGATATTTTACGTGTTTTTCATTTCTTTCTCTTTCTTTTTGCGACAACATTTTACGTATGTTTTTTTTCATTTCTTTCTCTTTTTCCTTCCCTTCTATTTCTTTTTATAACCCTTTCCCCATTTTCTGTTCATTTTTCCTTTTCATATTCTTTCCTTCTTCCAGCGCGAGACTACCTAACAAAATACAGCCGTTTCCCATGATTTACAGTTTTCTATGAGGACAAACGTTTTCTTGGATACCTGGACTAAACACGGATACAAACATATTTCCAGCCTCGTGTTATTTATCATTCTCGTTGGAGTTGGAGCACTGGAGTTGTTATGGTAGACTATGAACTATCTGGTTTTCTTCTTTTTTTTCTTTTTATTTCCATTTCCTTTTCTTTTTTTCTCGTTTTTTTAACCTTCTCTTTTACTTTTTTTTTCTCTCCATTTTATTATCAAAGCTAAAAGTCATCTCGTACAAACATCTTTCCAACACAACCCTTTTCAACCTCAATACGTGCGGAGAGAGAGAGAGAGAGAGAGAGAGAGAGAGAGACTACAGTGTGTGAAAGGTATCCAATATTTACTGTCTTGGTGAACGCTGAAAAAAAAAACAATAAAAACTTCTTGATTGTGTAGTACATCCACTTCTCTCTCTCTCTCTCTCTCTCTCTCTCGTTCCGCTTTCCTCCTGTTTCTTCCTTCTCAATTTATCTCCTTTATTTTTTCTCTATTCTTCCTCTTATTCTTCTTTTCTCCTTTTCCCTCTCTCTTCTTTTCTTCTTCAACTTACTTCTTCATCTAACAACATGAATAGAACGATGATGGATCTCTCTCTCTCTCTCTCTCTCTCTCTCTCTCTCTCTCTCTCTCTCTCTCGCACGTATTGAGGTTTAAGAGCCTGCCTCGATTGGGTACGAAGCGTTAAGAACAAGGCAGATGATTACCGATAATTGTCTCTTTAGCAAGTAGATAGATATTAACGAGGCGGAATCGAAAACCTTTAGACGTTGAGCAAGTTTAATCAAAGCGCTCCATTATATACCTCGTGTGGTGAAGAGGGTGGTGGTGGTGGTGGTGTGTGTGTGTGTGAGGGGGGGAGGGGGGGGTTGAGTACGCTACACACACACACACACACACACAAACACACACACACTATCCTTCTATCCATACATCAACTTTTCTATCTTCTATTATTCTCTGTCATTTCTTTCCAATCGTTGTTTCTTTCCTCCCTAGTCTCCTCTTCTTCCCCTCCACACACACACACACACACACACACACACACACACGAACATACACACTCTCTATCCTTCCGTCCTTCTATCTATCTTTCTATCTTCAATCCTTCTCTCATTCTCTCTTTTCTTCCTTTCTTTCTTTTCTTGTTTTCTTTTCTCTTTTTTTCTTTTTTTCTTCACTCGCTTCCTTCCTTCCTATCTATTATGCTGTTCTTTCCATCCATACATCCATACACACACACACACACACACACACACACACACACACACACACACACACACACACACACACACACACACAAATTGATAGGTAGATAGATCAATATAGATGAGTAGGTAGATAGATACAGTAACAAATTGATACAGGTAGAAAGTGATGGATACAGGTATGGTTTAATGATTACTATATATACTAAAGGTAAGGTTGGGGGCATACGCTATAGCTGCGCGTGGCCTCAGTGCTCATCTCAGTAGCTTGATATACTACACACCATATTTTAACACACGCAGTCACCCCTCACTCACACAACCACCCCTCCCCTCCCCCCACCATCCCCTCCCTCACTCCCCCCACTCACCCACCACACACACACAAAAAAAGTAAAAATCAACAAAAATAACTGCATTTATTTCGCTCCCCTGCCCCAAAAGGTCAATATAAATATAAAGTTAAATGTCCACTGTGTTAACTAGTATCGCAACATGTGAAAATTCGAACAGTAGAATAAAATGTTAGAAAATATGCTTCTTCTGTACAGGTACGAAACGAGAAAGTATACTAACAGGACTGAAACACATGGGACGGTATTCTCAGACGCTGCCGCCGCTCACATCAACTACTTCCAAAGGCCGAAAAGGAGATCAATCGGATTCTAATGTGTGTTTTTTAGGTTCCTGGTACAGAAGAAGGGTCAAACTACCACCGGGTCATAAAACTACCCCTGGAAATGACCCAAACTCTTACAAAAGCCTTCTCAAATGTGTTTTTTTAGGTTCATGGTACTGAAGAAGGGTCAAACTACCACACCCTCAAACTACCCCCCCAAAGGAAACTCAAACAACTAAAAAAAAAGCCAAATGTTTTTTTTTTTTTTTCATGGTAAACAGAAATGACCCAAACTCTTACGAAAGCCTTGTTAAATAAGTAAGCTTGGGCACAGAAACGTTTAAAAATATAGCCCATAGTAAAACATATATCAGAGCAGCATCTAGCGGACTTTTGTTGTTGGTGGTGGTGTTTTTGTTTTTGCCCTTGAGCTGCTTCCCTTGCTGTAAAAAAATAAATAAATAAAAAAAATGTCCCCCTCTCCCCAACACAGAAAAAGAAAAAAACAACATGAAAGTCCTCGCTCACTCATTTTTGTAGTTATCCGATTCCTGTTTGAAGCTACTCAGTTTCGAGGTATTGAAAGGGACGGTACCGAGGTCCTAAAGGTGTCCCATATTTCCTTATATATATCTAGTTATCATTGCTGAAGCTGAATATTATTTTTCTTTATAAAATACCATGCTGAAAAAAATAAGTATCACCCCTTTCCTCTAAAATCTTGGTACTTTTCCTTTCAGGCATTTCAAATTTTCAAGTAAAAACATTAGCGTATATTGTTGGGTTCACGCAAGGAGTCGGAAGTAGAAAGTGAACATTATCATTATTTGTTCGTACTTCTGTAATAAAACCAACACGAAGTTAGTTCCCTCCCAACAATTTTAACTTCCCAACGTAACAGTAACACAATTTTCAAATTTCAAGCACCAAATGGGGAGGGTACACACACACACACACACACACACACACACACACACACACACACACACACACACACACACACACACACACACACACATTCAGTTATTCAATCCACGTATTTTTCATAACTTTCTCCAAGATTGCTTTTATGCGCCTGATAAGCTCAGTCCTAATATAATTGCCTTTACCTTTTAAGGGAAGATAACATGCCGTAAAGAACGCTAATAAAACACTTGTCTCGTGTACTCTCGTTCTCTTTAGTATTTTCCTTTTAAAGTCATCAGTTTTTTTTCTTAACTTATATATCTTTGTTCCTGGTGCAATGGTCTTAAATTCCGAAGGAGGGAAGATCCCCTCGCCCATACAACCAGCTCTAACAACATGATGAGCCTCTCCGTGGATCACCGACTTCCTCATTCACCCACTGGGCCACGAGACACGCTGCCCAGAAGCCAACACTCCTCATGGGGTTATTTCTGGTTTCTGGTGAAGGCCAATGGGGCGCACACAAAGCTCGTGGCTACAGTAATTACTAAGTCGATGGATTGTTTGAGTGTATTTGGTGTGGGAAAAGTGCCTGCTGGAGACTTGCTCGGAGGTATCCCAAGGGATGGCTTCATAGGGGGGGAAGAAACACGTCCCCCGGCGTATGCCCCCACTGATTAATCGACGGCGGCTTCTAAGTTAACACAGCGATACATTATCAAAATTGATATTCACACAGGAACTACGCACGCAGAGTTGTTTATATTCTCGAAGCAACGCATAAATTTTTACGCGCCATTTAGTCACAAAACTTTCCGCACTTTCTACTGCGTCTCGGTGCGGCATATTGATTCACTTAGCACCTTGGCTGCAAGGATTTAGAACTGAACAGGCCAAGAAGAATCTTTAACACGAAATCAGTAATGAATGGCAGTCGGGCAAGAAATTACTCCATGTTCCACCTAGACTTTTTTTTTTTGCCACAATGAAAAGCAAGAGATATGAGGGTTGTTGTTGTTGTTTAAAGATTGCTCCCTCCTCAGTTAAAGGTGCTTCAGGCATCTTTTTTGCCCATGGTGCTTGCTTCGGCGCTCACCCACCACCCCCCCCCCCCTCTTCCTCCCCCCTTCTCCTGCTGGTCCCGGACTTGAGACACACACACCGTGTGACACACTACACAGACTCAGTGAACACACACACTCACACACACACACAGTGCACACCACAGTGCACCACACCACCACACCACCACACACACCACTCACAGACCACCAGCACCAGTGTATACACCACGCCACACACCACACACACCACACAGAGACACAGAAGACAGTGTGACACACCACTGGGACCACTCTTGGCCCTTCTACGCCTCACCGCCTCCTGGATCCACCCCCACCCCACACTTGGATTATCACACATTATGCACTATATAGTCCAGTTGCAGTGTCCAGCAGTGTGCCAGTGCAGTGCAGCCCCCCCAGCGCGTCAAAGTTAACAGTTACAGCTTGTGTGTTGTTGTCAGTTACAGTGCCCAGTTCTTTCCCCTCCCCCCATCTCCTGCCACACCCAGACAGGCCAGGCAGCGCAGCAGTTGCAGTTACCACGCCGGACCGCTCACTGTCCGCACTGGCGCGCTGCCCCTCACTTTTCAACTCGCTGGCCCCCGGCTCGCTGGGCCCCTGCGCCCTGCCCGCTGGCATCTTTCACGCACTGCCACCTCGCGCGCGCATCACTCGGGCTTGCCTCAGCGCCCCAACCGGACAACCGGACTGCCCCTGGCACCTCGCTGACACGCTGGCGCCTTGCTGCACGACACATTTCTCACTCACCTCTCTGACGGCCACCTGCCGCCCTGACACGCTGTCACTCTACGCCTTCACTCGACGACGCACGCTACTACTGCCTGACGCCGTGGCCCCGCTTCGGCTGCCTTGCTGCCCAGCCTCCTGCCTCCACGCCCACGCCCATCGACAACCTCACGGCGGTGTCTCTACACTGGTCTTCTTCCTCTCACAACCACCAGTCTATGCATGTCCACTAGGATCCGGGGATCCCAGCCAGTGAGATCCTTTTCGCACTCCACTACAGCCAACCACACAACTCAGCACACCACCACCTCCACAGCCACTCACCACAGCCAGCCCACCTCCAGCAGCCTCACTCTCCTCTGCTCTCGCTCTCACGCTACTCGCTGCTTCGCTCTCTCCTCCTCAATCGCTCGCTCATCGCTCAACCCACCACTGTCACTGCGCTACTCCTCCTCCTACTCAGCTCTCGCTTCGTCTCAGCTCGACTCTCACTGCCTCTCTCCCGCTCCTCTCTGTTCAGCTCCTCCTCACTGTAGCCACTACTCTCACTAGCTCTTGTCCAGCTCAGCTCTTGTCACCGCATCTCACCACCTGCTCTGTTGTCACCGCCTTTCACCACTGCTGTTGTCACTCCTCGTGTTGTGGCCGTAGCACTTCACACTCGTCCTCTCACCTCACTCTAGCTGTTGTCCACTCACTCCACCCTGGACTCACCCCTACTCACTCACACCGCTCACTGCCAGCTCGACTCACCGTAGCTGTTGTCACTGCACTCTCTGTCCCTGCACTACTTTGCTACTCCAGCTCTGCACTTGCTCCAGCTCTGTGTACCTACTACTAACTCCAGCTCGACTACCGCTCGCTCTCTGACTCTCAGGCCTCACACTACTCAACTAACCCATGCAACGCAGTCAAACGCGTCACTCGCACCACGCAACTCAACGCGCTCCCTCGCACCTGCCACCTCTGCACCATCTGGGTCTTCAAGCTCTCGCCACCTCTCTCACAGTTTAACTTCCAGCCACCGTCTTGTAGTACTTGTGCTCGCATCCTTCAAGCAGAAAACAGAAAATGGTCTTCGTATCATAGTCTCGCTGTTTCTGTCGCTGTTTTTGTCAATGTTTTATCTCTTTGTCTACTTTTTTTTGTCTCTTCTGTCTCACTCTGCCACTTGTTGCCGTTTATTTTACCTTGTGGAGCACGTGCGTGCCTTTGCCAAATTATGGTGACCCGTAGCAGGGTGAATGTAGGCTATTTAGTAACTCCGGAACTTAGCAGAGAACAAGAGTCAAAATGTGCCAGTGACCAGGACGAGTTTTAAGACAAAATGTATGTATTTTTTTTAATTCAAACGGATATGGGGGAGAGTTGGTTGATTTTATTGCGTGTATGACGGGCTCTTACTAAACTCTAAAATGACGTAGAAATTAAAGCTACTCAGGCCCGTAGCTTTGGCAGATTTTGGGGGGTCTAGAGGGTCTTGAATGGCAGAAGTGTGAGCATGGAGGTAAAGAGGGATTTGAGAAATACAATAATAGTATCAACCCTCACATATGCAAGTGAAACGTGGGCCTGGAATGAAAGTCAGAGGTCTAGAGTGCAGGCAGTGGAAATGGATTATTTGAGGAGTGCTTATGGTGTGAGTAGCATGGATGGAATGAGTCATGAAAGTGTGTACGAGCGTTTTGGAATGTGTCACGGGGGTGAAGGAAAGAAGTGCGGAGTGGTGGAAGAAGTGAAGCGACAGACTTTAAAGTGGTTTGGTCACATGAAGCGAATGGAGGAAAGTAAGATGACAAGAAGGGTGTAAGAGGGTGAGATAGAGGGAGGGAATGCAGTGAAATGGAGGGATAGGGTGCAGGAGTACGTTAGGGAGAGGGGGGAAAGATCTTTGAGAAACTTTGAGCAGGCAAGGAGGGAGTGTCTGGATAAAGTTTGAAACTCTTCTGCCGTGGCCATCCCCTGGTGGGAGATCCTAGGAACAGGCGTCGATGAAATGATGAATGATGATAGAGGGCATCATAGGTTCATGAGGTGGGGGGATGAGGTGGCGAGCGTAGCGAGCATGCCCAGGTGGGAGAATGTTTTGAAAAATAAGCACTTTTAGGGGTATTTTGAGGCCTATAAAGAAAATACTGAGGGGACTATAGCCCCCCTAGTCCCCCCTACCCCCCTCCCCGAAATTACGACCCTGCTAACGTTACTCCTAGGGATCAAATATGCAAGTAGGCCATCAACCGTTTTCTTTATCAAACCCACGTGAGAACACCCTGGGCCTCGTACACTGAGATACTTCTGGTGTGTGGTGTTTTGGTAAGAATATGAGGCTCACCGCAGCATACTCAGAGCATTATGGTACAAGGATGTAGCATATATTGTACAGTGTTTAAGATGCAAACTAAACTTGTGATGGCCCGAAATGTACTACAATTGTAATGGTATTTTTCCCCATGTAAATAGAGTTAACCTGGGATGTTTGCGCAACCGTATATATATATATATATATATATATATATATATATATATATATATATATATATATATATATATATATATATATATATATATATATATATATGTGGGTCGTGGGTTTCTCTCTCAGAGACACGCCAGTCCTCGTCGACAGACCGACTCGGTCGGCTAGATTTCGATCGCCGATAGAGTCGGTCTGTCGGCATCCTGCTACGCTCCGCCAATCGGCTTAGCTCGTGCTCCCCCGCGCAGGGAGGGAGCATTTTTGCACTCTTAACCTCTTAAAGGGCAAGGGCCCGTTTCCCCTAGTGATACTATGGGATAAATCTTTGAGGAGGAAGAGTGGGTTTCTCATGACTGAAGCAGAGACACGCCAGTCCTCGTCGACAGACAGACTTGGTCGGGTAGATTATGATCGCCGATAGAGTCGGTCTGTCGGCACCCTTTGGCACCTTTGGTAAAGGCCCGTGCTCCCCCGTGCAAGGAGGGAGCAATATTTTCCCTGTTAAGGACGAAAAAAAAAAAAAAACATTCGTGAAGTTGTTGGGTAAAGAGTATCACTGGTGAGAATCTAAAGAAACAGTGCGTTCTGCCCGCCATAGTAAACTGAGAAGAACTGAGCATTCAATAGAAAATATATATATAAAAAAATCAAGATATGGCACAAGACACTAAACACAAGAAACGACAATGACCATTACGCATTTACAGGAGAAAGGATAACGAGTGGACAAAGAGTGACATACATACTGGAAAAATAACTAATACAAAACCACCCAAAGGAAAGGCCGTTTATAAGATGGTGTGATGAAGTTTTATAAGTCTATGGAGTGTTTACATCGAGACTGGAAACTAGAGAAACACGAGACAAATTTAAAGTCTACGGAACACTTACATCAGCACTGGAAACTATAGTAAAAACACTGTAGAGAAAAGACCAGAAATTGACCTCTCTTTTGACCACCTCTTTGGATTCTTTTTGGGAGCAGCGAGTAGCGGGCTTTTTTTTATTGTTTCCTTTTTTGTGTGTGCCCTTGAGCTGTCTCCTTTGTTGTAAAAAAAAAAAAGATATATAAAACCAGAGGCAGTGGAAAAAACAAAGCTCAGTGCAGGGTGAAGTGTATAAGTGTGCACTGTGAAGTAACTAAGTGTGCGTTGTGAAGTACATAAGTGTGGGAAAGTACCAAGGATGACCTAAGAAGCGATACAATGCGGAACAGGTCAAAAGAAGAAGAAGAAGAAGACACCTGCCCTGTACCCCGAGGTAATGAGTTCCTACCCGCCACAGCCTCGAGGGTCAATGCGACAGAAATGAGCTATAGCGTACGCCCACAGCTTAACGTAAATTTTAGCACTACATCGAAAACTACAAAAGAGACCCATGAAACAAACTCGTTTTCTGTGACGCTTAAAATGACTTTATCAACGGTAACTGACGCAAGACGTTCCTGCCTCACTGCACCAATACTACCCACATCACTCGAGGTAATCATGCATGAATAAGTGAATAAACTAATAAATCAATAACTAAGAACGAAAAAATGGTTCGATACGCATTACATTGCTCGCAGATTTTTACGGGCCGCCATAGATAAAGGGGATGTCGATAAGATTTTGATAGTTAAAGAGCCAGATAGGACGCGTAGCAATGGTTTTAAGTTAGACAAATTCAGATTCAACAAAGACATAGGCCCGTGCTCCCCGGTTTCACAAGGGAGCAATTCTTAAACAACGATTAGTATACAAATAGACACCTCTCTTGTTTAATGGATGAGTGAATGGTCGAAGGGTGGAGAGGGTATCCAACTGCGGCTGCCAGGGTGCCTCGGGCGGTCCCTGCTCGCTCACTCCGAACAAATTTCTCAGCGGCCATGTGTCAGGAAACTTACATCTTGGTGCCATGTTTAGAAGTTGAATTTCTCGTTTGCTTTGAACTTAAATGCATTATCGTTACTGTTATCTAGATTAATATTACTTTTATGGTATTTCTATTTATCTAATTGGTATTATTATTATTATTATTATTATTATTATTATTATTATTATTATTATTATTATTATTATTATTATTATTATTATTATTATTATTATTATCATTGTTATTATTACTATTATCACTATCATTATTATTATCATTATTATTACAGTTTTTGTTATTATTGCTATTATTACTATTATTATTATTATCATCATTATTTTTATTCTTATTATTGTTATTATTGTTATTTTGACTTATTATGACGAGTATTTAAATCCTTAATAATAATGCTCTCTGCCCTTTCTCACCTAAACCCTCAGAAAGCTTACGGACCTGATGGAGTTTATCTTATTATCTATAAATCCTGCGGTCCTGTGTGAACACCTGCCTGGCCAGACTCTTTCCTCTCCTTCCTGCTGGAGCTACGCCTACATTCAACCTATGCCTGAGAAGGGTAACCGCTCGAGTCCATTACACTACCATTCCATATTTTTACGTTCCTATCTTTCTAAACCATTTAAACAATACACAACATGATTACTTTTTTGTTTCTTTCTAAATGTAAATGTGAATTCCGAGAGGGGCGTGATCTGTTTGCCTTCTCAACTGCTTCTCTTCATCCTCACTTAGTCGTTTCGGTGATTTTTTTTAATGCTGGACGCTGCGGAACACTTAATCTCCGACCTCTATAATATCTATGAATGGAGCAGAACCAGACTGGAGGCTGCAGAACGCTTAACCTCAGACCTTGCTATCATTTCCGATTGGGGCAGAAGGAACCTTGTGTCCTTCAATGCCTCAAAAACTCAATTTCTCCACCTATCAACTCGACACAATCTTCCAAACACCTATCCCCTAGTCTTCGACAACACTCAGCTGTCACCGTCTTCAACACTAAACATCCTCGGTCTATCCTTTACTCATAATCTCAACTGGAAACTTCACATCTCTCTCGCTAAATCAGCTTCCTCGAGGTTGGGCGTTCTGTATCGTCTCCGCCAGTTCTTCTCCCCCGCGCAGTTGCTATCCATATACAGGGGCCTTGTCCGCCCTCGTATGGAGTATGCATCTCACGTGTGAGGGGGCTCCACTCACACAGCTCTCTTGGACAGAGTGGAGTCTAAGGCTCTTCGTCTCATCAGTTCTCCTCCTCCTACTGATAGTCTCTTTCCTCTTAAATTCCGTCGCGATGTTGCCTCTTTCTGTCTTCTATCGATATTTCCACGCTGACCGCTCTTCTGAACTTGCTAACTGCATGCCTCCCCCCCCTCCCGCGGCCCCGCTGCACACGACTTTCTACTCATGCTCATCCCTATACTGTCCAAACTCCTTATGCAAGAGTTAACCAGCATCTTCACTCTTTTATCCCTCACGCTGGTAAACTCTGGAACAACCTTCCTTCAGCTGTATTTCCTTCTGCCTACGACTTGAACTCTTTCAAGAGGAGGGTATCAGGACACCTCTTTCGGCCACCTCTTCTGATTCTTTTTTAGGAGCAGCGAGTAGCGGGCTTTTTTTTATTATTGTTTCCTTTTTTGTGTGCCCTTGAGCTGCCTCCTTTGTTGTAAAAAAAAAAAAAAATTAACTGTCCTTCAATGCCTCAACAACTCAATTTCCCGACCTGACAACAGGACATACCCTGCTAGATATGTTTCCTATCCTTCCATAATACGCAACACACAGCTGTCCCCTGCTACATTAAACATTCACAGTCTGTCCTTTATTAAAAAAATCCGAACTGGAAACTTAATATAATCATCTGTCAATGAATCACCTTCGAGATTAGGCGTTTTGTATCTACTCCACAAGCAATTTCCCCACTCCTTGATACTAAATAAATATAAGGCCTTGCAGGCAAATGTATTGAGTATAGGGTTGGTTCCACTCAAACAGCTCTTTTAGACGCGTCGATTCAAATTCTTTTCACCGTAAACACCTCTGATCTTACTTGTCCCTTCAATTTTGCCGCTAAGTTGCTTTCCTTACTATCTTTTATCGTTATTTTTATGTTAAGGACTCCTCTGAATTTGTTAGTATAGCATTCCTCTACTCAAATAGTGGCCTCGCTGTTCATAGCTTTCTACTCAGCCTCATCCTTATGTTTTCCAGCTTCTTAATGTAAAAGTTAACAAGATTTTCATCACTCCATCATTTTCACTGGTTAACGCAGTACAGCCTTGCCTCGTAGGTATTTCCTCCTTTCAGCGACTGAGCACAAGAGGAGTATGAAGGGTGAGTAAGGGAGGACTGAAGGATGGACTGGCAATCTTCCCGTCTTTCCTTTCCTCGCTCCCTTGGACCTTATACCCATGTGACGATTGATTGATTGATTGATTGGTAGTTTATTGTTGCAAGTAAACAACAAAGGAGAAGGGAGGAACATGCCATCCCAACCCCCAGGCAGTACAGAGTGTGATTATACAACTAAGGATACATGTGAAAGTAGCACCAGGAAACTAAAAATATACAATATCACATGCTGCATAGGAGTACTGTTCACTCGCGGCGGGTTATGAGTGAGGTGTATTATTATTTTGTCAACAACTGAACAAGTCGCAAAGAAACAACAACATCAGGTCTTAATAGGGAGTGTTTTGAGCATCATGAGGCCTTCACCTCCACCAAACAGAAGGATTCAAGCGTCCAACAATGGTGCAGGAATGAGATTACCCGCGAGTGGCATGGACGACGTGGGAAGACAACCTAATATAAGTGCCCTCTCTTTTCATGCCAAGATCTAATTCAAGTTCAACTTATCTCACTTAAAACCTATTCCTAAAAAAAATTCTTACAAAAATTCACGGTATATTAACCTTACTTCAGAAAATCTTTATTAATAATATATATGTTTTTATTATTTTCTTACTCAAATTTATTTTAATCATGCCGTCTTTCCCGTCAAGGCCTCATTAGCGCTGCATTTTCAAAGCTGAATGTTTGCGTCTTCAGTGAATATGTTTATTTTTACTTTATGCGACGCGCGGGCAGAGCGACAACAGAATAATATTGAAAAAGGCAAATAAGCGTTCGTAAAAGTTAAAAGGATGTACGTTTTTTGCAATTTTCCAGGCCTTGAAAACAATATAGACTTCATGAACTTGTATGAGCTTGTGTCTACGTGTGTCACTCCTTAATATATATTGGCTTAGTCCTATATTTAGACTGACTATGAAATCCTTTTATGCTCATAATTACTGAGCATCAGCACAACATTTTCCCGCCATGTTTTTATCTTATTTTTTTTTCTTCATATATTTAAACATTCAGGTTCTCAAGGAATGCCCAAAGGTGCGCTCTCGTGTGCTGTGTGCCTTGTTGCTGTTCAACAATCAAAGCATAATAAAGGAAGGCAGACTTTGACCTTCGTGACACAAGCACAACCCCGTCACGTCATGGTCGTTTCTGAGGCACGACATTGACGTGACGCCACCAAAGAATTCTCAGGGAAGGCAAGGCATGGCAACGTGTAGCTGCCTGATGAAAGGGTAGAAGTAATAACAAAAATACCTTTGCTTAGTAATTGATGTTTGTAATAACACATTTGTAATAATACATTCAAAGAGAATCCACTTTGGTCTTTTTGAGGGAACACCATGATGCAATGACGTACTATGGGCCATAAAACCGAGTTAGTTGTAAGATTTGTGTACAAAGTCGCAGTGTGTATCAGCAGTTTTCTGTAGCGACTGGAATATTAGTTCATTTCTTGAGATATCTGTTCAACTTGAAATACCTAAAAAAATAAGCCATTGCGTGAAACTCCTGAAAGCCCACTATATCAATTTCATGAAGTAGCTAAAATGGCTCTTAGTCGTCATTTTATCTTGTTTACCGACTGTCAAACATTGCGAAGAGACGGCTGGAGTATTACCGTCCACACATCGCTAAAGACTTAGAAATAAAATCCAAACCTTGCCTCAAAAGTAGATCGCGGAGTCGAAACAAATACGACCAAAAATGTGCCGCTTACCAAGTAGTTTCGAGCTTTCTTGTCTAGCGGAAATGTTTGCATCGCTCCGTCTTCACATGTTAGTCAAGCTGTCAACATTGTGCATCTCCATCACGAGACACACATTTTCTTTAATCAAGGTTATAGCAAGTAGAGGAAGTGGGTCAGTGGAGAAGGTGCAGGCGGGGGAGAAGGAAGGGTAGTCGGCGTATACAGTGAAGATGCTGCTTAACTCTTGCATAAGGGATTGGGAGAGTATAGGGATGAAAGAGTGAAGATGCTGCTTAACTCTTGCATAAGGGATTGGGAGAGTATAGGGATGAAAGAGTGTAGATGCTGCTTAACTCTTGCATAATGGATTGCGACAGTATAGGGATGAAAGAGTGAAGATGCTGCTTAACTCTTGCATAAGGGATTGCGACAGTATAGGGATGAAAGAGTGAAGATGCTGCTTAAGTCTGGCACAAGGGATTGTTGTTCTTACTCAAGGCTGTAGCAAGAAGACGAAGGGTGTTAGTGGTGAAGGTAAAGGCGGGGGAGAAGGAAGAGTAATCGGCGTGTACATTTGTATGGTGCAGGTTCTAATCATGGTTGTGTGAGTCTTATCGCTGCCAACCACCTGTATCACTGTCTTCTTGAGCCGATAGTCTGGCTGGAGGAGGACTGTGACCCTCAGACCGTCGACTTCATATCGATTTTTCCTTTGATATTTTTTTCCATTTTTTTTCATCCTGGTCCTTTCCCTCTCGGCGGCGGCTCGTGTTCTTGAGCCGTGGACGAGGAAGGGGCGTGGGAGGGCGTGGCAGCTGGCCATGTCACGGGGGAGGGCGCACGCCACACCTTGCAAGTCGACGATTAGCGAGAGTTGTCACGGCCGAGTTTACCGGGAACGGAGGAGGGTCTAGCCGCTTCCTTTACGACACCGATCAGGGCTGTACGTGGCTTGCTTCCGAGGATAAAAATAATGAAAATATTTTACGTTTTATTTTACCGGTCAAGTCCGCGTCATACAAGAGATCAGATTCCGTTTTCCTATAGCAGTCAGGGCTCGAATCTTGATTTTGATGGATATAAAAAGAACATTTATTGCGCTGTTTTAAGCCAATTGCGTGCGCGTCTTTCTCTTACTTCCGGTGACTTAAAAAAAAGGAAAGTGTGTCGGTTTTTATTTTCAACATATCTTCGCGTGTTTTCCAATAACATAAATAAAACTGCAATATATTACGTCGTATTATACATGTTAAATATCTTATATCTTGTTTGCTTTTGATGAGTGTACAGAGGACGAATGTTTGTTCCGTATTTTACACCGACAAGGGCGAAATCTTGCTTCCAATTACTTCGTGGAAAACATAAATCTTTTACGCTTTCTAATATTAATCATGGCCGCGTGATTTGCTTCCGAGTAAGTTTATAAAAAAAACTGAAAATGGGTCTCGTTTCCTAACTTGCTAATTATTTTTATCATTTATTTTCATCATGACCACTTTTTTACTTACAAAGACCTTATAGAAAACGAGCCCGTGTCCCGATTACTAACAACAACCTCAGGTCCGTTAAACACAATAATTATAGAGGAGCAAAAGGAAGAGAACATAACCCGAATTGAAAGTCCCAAAATAATACAGGTTAGGTGGATGAACAAAGAATAGGTAAGGGAAGAATAATAAGCAGGAAAACGAAACGCGAGGGAAAAAGGGACTAAATGAACATAGAGGAGAACTAACAAAAGAGGAGGAAGAAGAAGGAAAAAAAGCATAAATATAAGTAGTTCTGCCACATTGAACAAATGATAAATAAGATAAATAAGAGAATAAAAATGAGAAATAGAACGAAACACTACGGGGAAAACGGGAGAAAATACCATGAAGGAGAGGGATTGGGACAGTACAGGGATGAAAGAGTGAATATGCTGGTTAACTCTTGCATAAGGGATTGGGACAGTACAGGGATGAAAGAGTGAATATGCTGGTTAACTCTTGCATAAGGGATTGGGACAGTACAGGGATGAAAGAGTGAATATGCTGGTTAACTCTTGCATAAGGGATTGGGACAGTACAGGGATGAAAGAGTGAATATGCTGGTTAACTCTTGCATAAGGGATTGGGACAGTACAGGGATGAAAGAGTGAATATGCTGGTTAACTCTTGCATAAGGGATTGGAACAGTACAGGGATGAAAGAGTGAATATGCTGGTTAACTCTTGCATAAGGGATTGGGACCGTATAGGAATGAAAGAGTGAAGATGCTGGTTAACTCTTGCATAAGGGATTGCGACAGTATAGGAATGAAAGAGTGAAGATGCTGGTTAACTCTTGCATAAGGGATTGCTACAGTATAGGGATGAAAGAGTGAATATGCTACATAAAAGGAAAGAAAAAAAAGAGAAAAATCAAACTGACAAAAAAATAACAAACAAAACAGAGAGAACAAATCACAGTTAAAGGAAGAATTAAAGCCAGCAAAACGAACCAGGACGAAGAGGCAAAGGAACATTACGAACAAAGAATCGAACTAACTATAGAGAAGTGCCGGGCCAGCGGAAACACCTCACGAATTCGAAAACAACGGAAGGAAGGAAGGTACTAAAGAAGGAATGTCCCGATTTTTTCTTATACCGCCCAGGACAGCGAATCGTAGTTTGGAGGAGTTTAGAAGCTTTGGGGAGATTTGTCTTGCCGGATAATGAAGATAATCAAGGAAGAAGAGGAAGAGGAGGAAGAGTGCGATGGTGACCCAGTTCTTTGTTGTATGAAGGGAAGTACCTCAAGAGAAAAGGGTAAGAGGAAACAAGAAAGCCTCTGGTGGTGCTCCTGCAAATAGTGTATAGTTATAGAATTATCGTTAAAATGGCGCCACTATAAACACTTCCCTGCGCCATAAAGGGCTGGGGCAAAAATAATAAACGGTAACAAGAACAAGACAAAAACACACAGACAACAAAAATAGCAAAATCAACAACAGGACAAAAAAAAACATCAACAAAGAAACCATATCAACACAACAACAACAACAACAACAACAACCATGAGGCTTACACTAAGAAAACCTACCGACACCATGGGCCGAAATGTAAAAAAAAATAAAAAATACACAGGCTCCGACACATGATCGTAAGTACTTTCTATTATTGTTCATCCTTTCGTCAGCTTTCCTATAAAGACCAGCAGGATATAATATTGCAAGGGTTATCGTGTGTCTTATAAAAAAAAAATCAGAGAGCAATGTGGAGAGCTCCGTGACGGAATTGGATAATGCAACCCAAATCTCTCTCTCTCTCTCTCTCTCTCTCTCTCTCTCTCTCTCTCTCTCTCTCTCTCTCAGTATACAGACATACATATAGGTGTGAGAGAGAGAGAGAGAGAGAGAGAGAGAGAGAGAGAGAGAGAGAGAGAGAGAGAGAGGGGAGGACCGACCTAATTTAGATTCTTTCGCTTTTTGCCCCAGGAATATAATCTCCCCATCAGCCTCATTCCTCATCTGATGCGGTAAAGCAACGCCTGGAATACCGCGGCTCTGATGGCCACGGATGGGAGGGTCTACCACCACCACCACCACCACCTGCATTAGTCTCACGTTTCGTTCCCGCTGCACGTGTTCATTTAATGCCGGGGCTCGAGCCGGGGCCACACGCACCTCCACGGGGGAAGAAGATAACCCAAACTTTCACGGGCAAACTTTGAAAGGGGGAGACGCAAAAAAACACACTCGCGGGATAAATGACCGTACAAAACAAGCAGGAAACAAAAACCGCGGGTCAGAGTGCGAGATAATGAAGGAGTTAATCTTGGGGCGCGATGCTGAGGCGGCGGGGCGGGGGCTGGAAGGCTTATCTGCATCCATTGCGCACCGAAACACAAATAGGTGGGGCTTAGCGGACCCCCGACGCGGCGCTCACCTCCCCGCTTCCCTAACACATTTTCCTGACTGCATAGCGCGGCGGATATCACTCTGACGGCCACGTGGCGCCCCAGTGAGCCAGGACGTGATGTAGTCCGGAGGGCGTAAGTGAGTTAAGGGAACGGGGGGCGTGTGGCGAGACGGGTTGTGGAAGGCGGCGACCATCTGGCAACGCGACGGAGGAAAGGTGCGGGGGCGGGGCCAAATGTGAGTTAGTCTCCCGCGAGCCGCCGGCGAAGAAGGACGCCAGTCTGTGCTCCCCGGCGTGATCAGAGGCGTGGGACATGACGACGCGCCTGCCATGCCAGTGAGGACCCGGCCTGGCGAGTGAGCGACGTCGTGGACTGAATGTGGCCGATGGAATAACTAACAACGAGACACTAACACAGTCACACACCCGAGACCTAGGCAGATAAGGCGTGTACGACCCTAGATAACAGTGATAGGTAAACCTGACTACCCACACACACGCTGCCGGACCCGTGGACTTGTACGTGGGCGAAGTAGCGTCAGATGAGGAACTGAAACACTCACACCACGACACGCAAACAGATAAGACGTGTAGATAACGATAAGTAGGTAACTGTTTCCCGCGTGAGAGCCAGAACACAAGGGCCACGGGACTGCCACAACCCCCCCTAGCAGTGCCACCCCCGCTCTCCCGTGTCTCCAAGCTTCAACCCTTTCCCAACCAGTCCCAAGCGGTGCCACTGAGAGAAGAACATAAGTGCCACATCTCTCCCCTCATCCTTACCCGCGCGAGGCCATGGTGGTGTTGCCGGAGGTGGAGGCGGAAAGAAGGGAACGAAAGGAGACCCGGAGCGACCACGTGGCCCAGTAACTTCAATACCGGCTAACCGGACCCCGCCGCGCCTCGCCACATCGCCGCCACCACCATCGCATCGCCCCGCGCCCAAACGTGAGTGTTGGAGCCGCTGGTCGGGGACTGTACGATGTCGCTGTGTTGTTCCTTGGCCTGCCTTGTGTTGTGTGGATGGTTGGACCGCCGCTTACCTTGATCTATCTTACTTGTTAACGTGAATAAAACTACACTGATACACCAAGATACATGAAAACGTACAGTTATTTTTATTATGGAGGGGACGAGGATAAAACTACTCTTATATACGAAGGTACACAGACGTACAGTTTGAATGCCATTTATTTTTCTTGCGGAGAAGACGTGAATAAAACTACATCGATAGGTTATGATACAATAAATACTAATTGAATAACATTTTTTTTTATAGAAGGCGACACTCCAAAACCATAACACGTGCAAAAATTTAATGCTTTTATAGATGCTGCTCCAAAGAAAGTGAAAAGAAGAAACTGAGAGGAGAATGATAACTTTGGAGAGCTGTTAAATTCAGGAGGATACAAAAGAAATAATTATTTAACGTCAGCTTGCATGTGCGTACCGGCTATACGTTTACTCGTGAAGAATTTTTGTTAGTATATAGCCGGGGTGTATATTCTCTTTTAAACAGACGCGGTTAAAAGGAATAGTTGTTTCACAATTATCAAGCTTTTTTTTCTCTACTCGCCTGATCAACTCTCTATTTACGGCGTCTTAAGTCCCGAGGAATGTGGAATGTGGACAAATTTCCGGCAGTGATGCGGAGTAATACAGGGAAACCGGAAAGGGAATAAGGAGATTGCAACGAAGATGCCGAGGGAAACGCGTGGAAGAACGAAACGCACAGCAGCAAAGTGGAAGACTTTGGATAGAAACGGAAACCACACGAGAAAAGGCAGAAAAAAACTGAAATTAATAAAAAGATGACAAATATATACCTCTGTTGACATAAAAATACTGTCTTGAGGTAATTACCTCCACCTGAATTTTTGAACACATAGGAAGGACCGGATTATAGGAATTACATACGAAAGAAATTAGGAAAAAAAGAACGAGATGACAAATTAATATAAGCACCACCAAAAACACACGAGACTGATACTGAAACGTAATTCTAAAAAGAGCAACGTTAGTTAATGTCTATGATTTCTGGTACACTCAAATAACCCCCTAAATCTCCTTGTCATTCATATAAGCATCACTAAAACCACGCTAGGCTACCATTGAAACGTAACTATGAGACGCGTAACGTTACAGGACAATCTTCTGTTGTTTGGGTGACGGAAAGGTTACACGCCAAAGTCTGAGGGGTAATGGAGGCAAACGTCCAGCGAGTTTGTCATTACGTAAAGTCATTATTCATGGTATCAAACGCCCCTAATAGCAAGGCAGTCTCCTCTTCCTACCGTTGAACCTTTATTTGATCGGCTTCTTCCTGTCTTTCTCTTTAGATATTGAGAAGCGAACTGCGGGAATTGTTTTATTATTTCTTTTATTTACTATTTTTTATTTGCTTTCTTCTTCCTCTGTCTCTCTTTTTATTTTATTTATGAAGAAGAATTTTTAACCTTAACCTGACTTTCGTACCTTCTTCCTCTGGTTATGTTTTTCCTTATTCCTCTATTTAACTTGTATCTTCTTCTTCTATCGTCTTGTTTATGGTGAAGTATGTAGCGGGATTTCTTTCACATTTTCGTTTCAACCGTGATCTGTCTACTGTACCTTAGAATAAACTTCCTAAAACATTATTCGTCTTGCCGGGTCTCGGGAAAGGCACCTGTCGCAAAGCAGACGGCAGCGAGTCACCCAGGAGAAGAGGCGGGAGGAAGGAAGGAAGGGAAGGAGAAACGAACCAATGGCGACTTCTAAATTTTTGACTTCCAACTCTTTCTTTCACAGGATAAATGTGAACATTCTTTAGAAAATGTACTTAAACCCAAATACTTATAACATTTGTGGCACTTTCAGATGATCACAAAACTTCCCTTAGAACGTTCATTAAATTCACATAAGTATCAATTTTAGCCGTCATGAAAACCGCGAAATTTTTTATGATCGTAGAAATCAAAATCCACAGACACTTCTTTCTTTGACTGCCTAATAACGGCAAATTCTAACCAAGAACTTTCACTTAACCCGGTAGCAGCGACGGGCCAAATTTGTGGCTTTACCGTGTACCAGCGACGGGCCACATTTTTGCCATGATATAAACCCCCCAAAATAGATGATGCATAAACTGATCACAAATGCGTTGATATATATTATGAAATGGTTTGCGTGAGTGATAATATTTTCTCATTTTTCTCGCTTTGAGGGGCCTTTAAAGAAACATGATCCCTGCAGCTACCAGGTTAAGCATTACTCTTTCCCATCATTAAATACGTTAACTATATAATGTATCAACTAATATTTCCGGTACAGTGAAACAACAGCGATTAAATTAACCTAAAACTTCATAACCACATAAAACATGAAATTTGGCAAACAGAGAAAACCAAATTGATAAGAATAGGACCGTAGAATTATATGAAACTGTATTTACGAGGCGCACACGAGAAGACATTGTTCGATTTCTATGTGACAGCATAAACCACGTAACCAACAACACTATATAAACCTCAAGAAGAACCGTAAACAGAAAATCTATCAGTATCATAAGAGAAAGTCTGTGTTTTATTAGGAACCTAGTGATAGTTTGACAAGGCATCTGAATCATGAACGCGAAAAACACCAATTATAACCCGACTAATCTCCCTTGTGATCTTGTGAGAGCCAATAGCGTCTGAAAATAAAGGCCGTAGAAGCGTGAGTGTAAATATATCGTTCAGTACCGTGTGACATCGCTCTTACGGTATCCACAACAATACAATTTGGTACTCAAGGAAAACAGTATACAAAAACAGATTATCGAAGTATTATGGGAGAAAAGTGAGCATTTTAAACTCGCATGTATTGAAATAGTGTTTGGTCTCAGGTAGTTATTTCTTTTACCTGTGTGACATCGCTCTTACGGTATCCATAACAATACAAAACACTTTAGTACTCCAGGAAAACAGTATATAAAGAAAACAAATGATCGAAATATTAAGGGGAAAAGAGTGAGCATTTTAAACTCGCATGTATTGAAATAGTGTTTGGTCTCAGGTATTTATGTATTCCTTCTCCCGGTAACAACGACACAAAAACTTCGGTAGTCAAGGAAAGAAAATAAAAACACACGGAAATCTGATCTTAATAACATGAGGAACTGTATTTTAGAAGCGACTATGAGATTCCGTTCGAGTCTGTGCAAATCTTAACTTAAAAATGTAAGAAAGTGTATTTTAGAAGCGACTATGAGATTCCGTTCGAGTCTGTGCAAATCTTAACTTAAAAATGTAAGAAAGTGTGTTTTAGAAGCGCTTATGTAGAGATTTCGTTCGGGTTTGTGCAATCTTAACTTAGAAATATAAGAAACTGTATTAGAGAAGCGACAACGAAGAAATATCGCTCGGGTTTTTACGAATCTGAACTTAGGAAAAATAATAAACTGTACTTTGGAGGCGACCATGGAGATAATATATAGTTCGGGTTTATAGAAATTTGAACTTAGAAACATATAAGAAACTGTACTCTGGAGGGGACTAAGATATACCGTTCGGGTTCATGCGTTTTATAGTTTCCATCGCTAACCATCACATTGCATTTTAGCTATCAAGGAAAAACGAATAAACCTAAATCTGGCTACTGTATTAAGGTAAAGGGAGATAAAGAGAGGTAAAGGCAGGTAAGGAAAAGTATGAATTTAAGACAATTACTCTGGCCTTCAAGGAAAACCATAATTACATAA
>NC_066532.1:4334158-4386658 GCF_024679095.1 Eriocheir sinensis | reverse complement strand
GTGCTCGCGTGTCCCACGATCTCGCCAGGGGTGTGGGGCGGCGGGGCGTCTTGGCCGAGGGTCACCCAGTCCATGAGGACAACAGGCTGTGGCAGACAAGAGTCTGGGGGGCCCTTTGTGGCGGCGGCAGCGACTCGCGGAGGGAAAACAATTATTTCTCTCCACCGCACGTATGTCATTAGGCGGCCTGGACGATGAATCTATTTACTTATTTATCTATCTATCTATCAATCTACACACACACACACACACACACACACACACACACACACACACACACACACACGTGCCGGGTCGGGCGTCATGGCGTTGCCGGACTCTCATCCGCCACGCTGCGGCGGCGGGTGCCCGCGGGGCGGCCTACTTCCGCCGCCACCACCATTGTGTCCGCCGCCGCCGGGCAGCGTAGGCGACCATTACAATGAACGATTTATTTACTTATTTTCATGTCACCGAGGCGTCGGCGGCTGGCAAACACGGCACGTCACCGCCTGACACACACACACACACACACACACACACACACACACACACTTCCCCTGCTGACAGTTGTGGACAAGTAATTTACTTTGTACCACAACAACCGCTGGCTATATTCCTTTTCCTAGATAATCCGTCGTTCTTAATGATTATGACAGTAATACAAATAAAATTATAACCAAATATAAAAATAATAATAATAATGATAGCATTAAAAATATTCACAAACAAATAATAATAATAATAATAATAATAATAATAATAATAATAATAATAATAATAATAATAATAATAATAATAATAATAATAATTATAATAATAGTGGTAGTTGAAGTAGTAGCAGCGGCAGCAGAAATAGTAGTAGTAGTAGTAGTAGTAGTAGTAGTAGTATTGGTAGTAGTGGCAGCAGTAGTAGTAGTATACGCAGCAGGAGGACCAACAGCAGCACCGCCACTGTTATTGCTGCTGATGTTTCGAAATTGCGAATAATTACGTATATTCTCTCTCTCTCTCTCTCTCTCTCTCTCTCTCTCTCTCTCTTTTTCTCTTCTTTGTCAACCACTTAATTATCTTTTCTCCCTCCATCTCCCCATTCCTCCTCCCCTTCTTTCTTTCTTCTTCTTTCCCTCCATCCTCTATTCCTCCCTAGCTCTTCTTTCTCGCTTATCCTTCCTTTTTCACCTCTTTCTCTTTCTCTCAAATTACAAATATTACCCAAAATCATAACAAAAACAAAAAAGATAAAATAAAATACATAGCATATACATCAGACAACACTCAAAATAGGAAACACAACGATGCAACTTACTAACTAACAACAAAAGAACAACCCCCCAAAAAAAACTAATGCTTCACAAACTTCTAAGGCAACACGCAGTAACACAAGCCCAAGAAACAATGAAGAATTACTAATAAAAATCACTAGTTCACTCAAAATCATCATGGCACTGCAAGTTATCCTCAAGGCAGAGATACACAGATAAGGACAAGCCAGAGACGGGACATAGACAAGGTACAGACTGACTCCAAGCTAAGACAGATGGACGTGGGGAATGTGCAGGGAGCGGAGGGTCGGACGGGATGGTAGAGCGGGGGCGTTGGACAAGGCGAGGCATTGTGTGACTTGACGGGGGTAGGGAAGGTTTTAATAGGAACGATAAAGGTATAAGGAAGGGAGGTAAGGAGGAGAGGAAGGAGAGGAAGGGAATGAGCGAGACCGTGAGCGAGAGAGCGAGAGCGAGAGCGAGAGCGAGAGAGAGAGAGAGAGAGAGAGAGAGAGCAGGGGATGATCATACGTCAGTTGGGGGTGGGGGGGTGGGGGGGCGATGGCAGTCAGGCGAATATCGGTTTTTCATCAGGGGAAAATATTCACCCTCAGAAATCCAAGTGCTTCGGTTAGGTCACTTCTCTCTCTCTTCCTCTCTCCTTCTCCTCCTCCTTCTCCTTCTCCTCCGCCTCTTTAGCGCTGAAATCAGAACAAACATCACGACACGAGGTCCTTCTCCCCTTTTTTTTGTTTTGTTTTCCTCAGGCGATCCAATGGACGATGAGAATCAAGAATGTGTGTGTGTATGTGTGCGTGTGTGTGTGTGTGTGTGTGAGTGTGTGTGTGTGTGTGTGTGTGTGTGAGCTATCCTCTTTTTCTTTTTCTTGTTTTGTTTTGTTTTCTTTTCTTCTCTTCTCTTTCTTCTTTTTCTTTCCCCTTTTCCTACTCCTCCTCCTCCTCTTTCTCTTTCTCTTTTTCTTTCTCATCCTCTTCCTCGTCCTCCTCCTCTTCCTCTTCCTCTTCTTCTATGGAACTGTCAAATGTATAAGAGGAAAAGGGAATTCGGGGAGGCGATGGCTCAGTGGTCAGCGTGCGGGTGCGGTGTCCTGTAAGACCGGGTTCGTATCCCTCCCGCCACCTGAAGCTGATAATTTTTCAGTCAACGCCGAGTGGCCTAAGCCTACCCACATGCTGTCCTGATAACCACCTATCAACCCGGACTCTAACGAAACTCTCTAAAGACAATCGAGAGTAGTTCAGGGGGGCAGCATGAGCCAAGCAAGAATGGCGCCACTATAAAAAACACTTGCCTGCGCCACTAACGAGATGGGGCCAAATAGCAGGTCCATTCAAGAAAGCTCGGCAGCGCTAAAGGCCGAACGTAAAAAAAAAAGTAAAACAATATAAAACTGATTAAAACAGATAGAGCTTCAGTTGACCTACTTATTGAAGCTCCTGTAAAACTATCAACAACAACAAAATCAAGCAAATATGGACTTTTTTACCTACTTTTCTATGACAATAATTCTCACCATCTACGGAACGGAATCTCACACCATATCGTTCATTCCATTAAAGAACCTCAACAACCAAAGGAAGAATTAACCCACATACATCCTGAAAAGAAAACCCCGAGTACAAGTAAACTGAAGCAAGCATTAACCCATATACATCACGGAAAGAAACCCCTGAGTACTGTTTGTGTGGGGACAGCGGCGGGATGGAAGGGGAGAGGGCGAGGGGGAAAGAGGCAGGCGGGTGACGGGTGAGCTGGCGGCCTCATCAGTGAGTAAACAAACAGAGGGTCGGCGACGGGGAGGACTGGCGGGCGGCTATCTTGGCCACGCCGCCACTCTCCCGCCCATTACTGACCGAGGGGCGGAGGGAGGGAGTTAGAGAGGGAGATAGGGAGCCACTAGTCAGTCCGCCCTCCACTCAGACACCATACCAGCCTGATAGTGACTCCACCCTCCAGCCAGTAAGCCCTCCACCCCGCCCCCCCAGTCAGTCCCGAAGCCAGCACTGAGTCAGGCGATATATAGGAATCAAGGGTGAGGGCGTGAGGCCATTAGCGGTGTGAGTGTTTGTCTGTGGCGAGCAAATCTTGTGTCCCGCCGCAGGGGTGTCCTTGCTCACACACACACACACACACACACACACACACACACACACACTGAGGGACACGTGATGAGGAGATCGGACACTGCGTAATCGTCCTTAGTAAACGGTTCTTATCACAGCAAAGGGATTGAGGCGCCTTCTTAAGCCCTGACCTCCGTGCAAGAAAGGGGTCAATTCATCCTAGAAGTTACGCATATAAGGCATTAAGTTTGACTCCTAGAAGCGTAAGTATTCGAGGTACTTAAGTTATCGTCAAGGAACATTTTGTATTTGAAACCAATTATACCGTGCCAATTTGATTCAGTTTTTGAGCGAGTAAAGGTTTTCGCCAGTTCGGAAAGGCTATGATGATGATAAAAAAAGTGTGATGGAAGCAAACGTAATGGAAGCTCTTTTTATCGGTTAAGAGTAGATGATATGGACCAATAACATAATACATAAGAGTACATAGGAAGAACAGACACCAGAAGATAGTATTTCCACAAACACTACAAACAAAAGCCATAACCAATCATCTTAAAATCACCCTCCCACAAACCAAACACCAAAACATAGAAGCCATGCACACCCAGTTCGAATCAGCCAAAGGTGGTCACACACACATCGATTGAAGACAGGCAGAGGCGCAGGGAGGGAGGGATCACACATGCAAAGGAAAACAAAATAGACACGACATCTCAGACATACACGACCCCTCCTTCTCAAAATAAAACAACGTCGCTCCTACACATAGAAACTGAAGAAGAGGGAAAAAGGGAGGCATAGGGAGGGAGAGATGGATACCACATGCATAAGAAATAAAAGCAAAGACAGCTAGCAAGACACACACAAGCCCTTCTTCACCAAACAAAACATAGTTGCTCTTACACACAGAAATCGAAGAAGGGAGACAAGGAAAATCGTAGGGATGGAGAGATACATAAGAAATACATAAGATACATAAGAAATACATAAGAAAGAGAAGCAAAAAGAGCCGGCTAAGACATACACAAGTTACACAGCCCTTCCTTCCTTCTCCAAAATAAAACATAGTCGCTTCCTACACATAGAAATTGAAGAAGAGGGAGACAGAGACAGAGAAAGAGCAACGTAGGGAGGGAGGGATGACACACACACACACACACACACACACACACACACACACACACACACACACACACACACACACACACACAGAGCAAGGCAAAACAGAGGAAGGCACAAAGGAACACAGGCTTAAATAAATAAAGAGTGGAGGTGAGGCAGACAGCCGGCAACAAACAGTAACCAAGTCAAACGTGGACACAGAAACGGCCTCCCCCTCTCCAGCTGTGGTCAAAGCTCTCGACGGGAGCACAAGGGGGAGAGGAATTTTATTGTCAATCAAAATATCAGGAAAGTGAAATACACGCTTGGTGACTGTGCTGGTGGAGGTGGTGGAGGTGGTGACTTTGGTGGGGGTGATGGTGTTACTGGTTGTGGTGGTGGTGACTTTCTGGTGGTGGCGGTCATGGTGGTGGTGGTGACTTTGGTGGGGGTGATGGTGTTACTGGTTGTGGTGGTGGTGACTTTGGTGGGGGTGATGGTGTTACTGGTTGTGGTGGTGGTGACTTTCTGGTGGTGGCGGTCATGGTGGTGGTGGTGATGGTGTCTCTTCTGGTGTGGGGTGGTGAATGGTGGTTGTAAGTGGTGGTGGTGGTGGCGGTCATGGTGATAGTGGTGATGGTGCTAGTGATACGATAGTAGTAGTAGTAGTAGTGGTGGTGGTGATAGTGACCTGGTTGTGGTGGTGGTGGAGGGTGATGAAGGTGGTGATGAAGGTGGTGGTACTAGCGGTGATAACTTTCAATAACAAGGACAAAGGGTAAGGCAGATGGTGTTTATAGGTGATTGGTATTGAGGCAGTGCTTATAAGACTCCTTTCTTGCGTTAGGTACAGCTTTAAACTTGCCTTATTTTCACGCTGTCACCGCCTCTCCTAGTTTTACATATCCGTGTCTGCTCATGGAGGGGACTCAGTTTGGGTCTATGGACAGTAATATAGGACACTTTTGCTTCTCACATCAGCTATTTCTAAAGGTCAAAGAGGGGATCAATCGGGTTCTAATGATTGTTTTTTTAGGTTCAAGGTACAGAGGAAGGGTCACACTACCACCAGGGTCATAAAACTACTCCTGGAAATGACCCAAACTCCTATGAAAGCCTTGTCAAATATGTTATTCTAGGTTCATGGTACAGAAGAAGGGTCACACTACCACCAGGGTCATAAAACTACTCCTGGAAATGACCCAAACTCCTATGAAAGCCTTGTCAAATATGTTATTCTAGGTTCATGGTACAGAAGAAGGGTCACACTACCACCAGGGTCATAAAACTACTCCTGGAAATGACCCAAACTCCTATGAAAGCCTTGTCAAATATGTTATTCTAGGTTCATGGTACAGAAGAAGGGTCACACTACCACCAGGGTCATAAAACTACTCCTGGAAATGACCCAAACTCCCATGAAAGCCTTGTCAAATATGTGTACTTGGGCGCCGAAATGTTTTAAAATACGACCCTATATCAATTTTAAGTTTTCCAGTGATACACTTTCATGGATCACAATAATGATAGTAATAGTTAGTGAAGGTTTTCGTATGACACTGTGCTCTTAGGTCGGCGAATCCAGCATTTATCCACAGAATCCACGGCAGCTCCATCACCCACTCTCTCTCTCTCTCTCTCTCTCTCTCTCTCTCTCTCTCTCTCTCTCTCTCCATCTCTCCATCTCTCCATCTCTCCCACTCTCCCACTCTCTCTCACTCTCCCACTCTCCCACTCTTTTTCCTCTCAGTCATCGCCATCCTTTGCCAGCCTCTGCGACGAACCACCTAGATTTATCTCCGTTTATCTCCGGGAAATTATAACAGTACGTGTCTCGAGCCATCAGACGCGTTTCATACCTGTAATTAGCGACCGGTGAGCCAGATGGGGGGGACGGGGAGGAGGGGGGGAGGGGGAGGGGATTGGGGGTCCAGGGGAAGGGTCTGTCAAGGGATGATACGAGACTGGTTGTAACGGTAGTCCAGTGAAGGCAAGGGATGTGGGAGGAGATATTTAGTATGTGTGTGTGTGTGCGTGTGTGTGTGTGTGTGTGTGTGTGTGTGTGTGTGTGTGTGTGTGTGTGTGTGTGTGTGTGTGTGTGTGTGTGTGTGAGCTATCTTCTTTTTCTTTTTCTTCTATTGTTTTGTTTTGTTTTCCTCTCTTATCTTCTCTTCTCTCTCTCCCTCTCTCTTCTTTTTCTTTCCCCTTCTCCTACTCCTCCAACTCCTCCTGCTTCTCTTTCTCTTTCTATTTTTATTTCTCATCCTCATCCTCTTCCTCGTCTTCCTCCTCTTCCTCTTCATGTTTTTCCTCCTCCTCCTCCTTCTAGATTGCAAGTAGCGTAAGTTAACAATAGAGTAAAGCAACAGTTAATGTCCGCATGACAGATGGAGTGAGGTGTGGGTGCAGTAAGGTGACAGGGTACTGGTGCGTGCATAGTACCGCCGGTAAAATGAGGATCAAGCCTCCACCTGTGCCCCTGAAACTATATCTCACCCATCGTGAGTATTAGGGGGGATTCTGGGGCTGCCCTGTGTAGGCCACTCGGCCTCTTCCAGCCTCCCTGTATTTCTATGTTCTTATGTTCTTATGTAATGAAGTCATTTTCCCCCACAGCTTAGGTTACCAGTAGTGTAAGTTAAGGGTAGTAATTTCCTCTTATTTCTCTCTTTACTGTAAAATTTCCATGTCCCTTTCTTCCTTAAAGGTACATGGTGTTCTCTTCTAACTATTTCCTGCCGGCACGTTGCCGGAGGGAGAGGTGGGTGGGGAGTAGCCTTCATCTTTTCTGTCCTGTTCTACCACACGTAGATTACTAGTAGTAGCGGTAGTAAACAGACACCCTCGCCATAGACCGATAGGTCTTCTGGTGTCTGTTCTTCCTATGTATTCTATGTATTCCTCCTCCTCACATTCCTCTTCCTCCTCCTCATACTCCTCATACTCCTCTTCATCTTTTCCTATTCCTATCGGTACAACATGGCTCGTGGTTTTCCTTTCTATTAATCAAGGGTATAAGAAGAAGGGGAAGGGCGAGCAGAAGAGGAGCGGAGAAGGTACAGTTAAGGGAAGAGGAGAGACATATGCAAAGGCCCACTCTCTCTGCAGCCCAGCAAAGGGACCTCACGCTTTTCATCCGGGGACGCTGGCCATCAACCATCACGAAGGCCTTGCTCTGTGTCGGCCAAAGGATCGCTGAAAGGCTCCTCGCTCCGGGCTGGGACAGGGTAATGCGTGAGTCGTGTCCGTGGGAAAGCACTTAAAAACCGTCCCCCCGGCAAGACCTGATCGCGAAGATGGACTCCTACGCCGGGCACCACCAGAGGGAAGGAAGATGACACGAGGATGGGCGGCGAGGCGGACCAAAACCGTGACTATACCCAGGGCGAGGTTGTTGAGGAAAGATGCAAGGGAATGACTCTGCAGCGAAGTAATGCAAGTGAACTACAAAGAAATTACCGACCAAATTCTTTAACATTTTGGCGCCCAGATTCACCTATATTCTCCACCCGAAATTGACCTCTCTTTTTTGGCTACTTTTTACTTTTTACTTTTGTGGGAGCGGCGAGTAGCGGGCTTTTTTTGTACTCTCTTTGTTGCCCTTGAGCCGCATGCTTTGATGCAAACAAAAAAAAAAATGGCAAGGCTTTCGTAGAAGGTTTGAGCATTTCCACGGGTAGTTTTATAACCCTGGTAGTAGTTTGACCCCTCTTCTTTTTCCATGAATAAGAAAAAACACTCATTAGAACCCGATTAATATCCTTTTTGGCTTTTATATATAGTTGATGTGACAGAAGGAAACGTCTAAGAATACCGAAGAGTTCTGAGGATGTGTGGGTGACGGAAATACACAGACACCCCTCTTTCGGCCACCTCTTTGGATTCTTTTTAGGAGCAGCGAGTAGCGGGCTTTTTTTTTCATTATTGTTTCCTTTTTTTGTGCCCTTGAGGTGTCTCCTTTGTTGCAAAAAAAAAATATTGTCTGTTTAAACATGGGAATACATTGCAACAGAAAACAGAATGCAGCAATCAATCGGTTTAGTTGGGAAAGTGTTTTCTTCCCTTACTTCCCCTCATCTCCAAGAACAAGCAATGGGTGGCAGCTTTCTCCCTAACACCTAGTAACATTTTTCCCGAGGTGACTGGCACTCCCCAAGCCGTAATCAACACAGGGACGGGACAGCTGAAAGGCCGGGTACAGGAGACACGAAAATCAATAGAAAACATGAAGCAGAAACCATTTTATTGCCAGGTAAAGTATTCCAGTGTAACCCAAGCCGCCCAAGCCTCGAAAGCAGGTGTAGCAAAGTTAGATTTTAGCAAGAGGCGTGAAGGGGAGACAGGCGAGGGGAGGGCCGAGAAGGGACGGACGGCGCGGAGGAGAAAAGAAACTGATCAAAAATATAAAAATAAAGGAAAATAGGAGAGTAGAAAGGAACGTGAGAAGGGACAAAGGAGAGAAAAGAACAGATGAAAAATAGGGAAAAAAATATAAAAGAGAAAATAGGAAACAGAAGAGTTCAGACGTAGAAAGGGACACGAGAAGGGACAACACGGAAGAGAAAATAAACTGATGAAAAATAGAAGAAAAGGAGAAAGACACAGAAAGGGACACGAGAAGGGAGAACACGGAAGACAAAAGAAACTAATGAAAAATAGAAAGAAAGTAGAGAGAGAGGATAGAAAACAAGAGACCTGAGACCTAGAAAGGGACGGAAGAAAGAACGAACAAACACACACAAAAAAGAAACAGCTAAAAAAATAAGACAAAACCACAGAAACAAAAACAGAAACAAGAAATAAGACAGAATAAGAAGAATAAGAAAAAGAAATAATATAGAAATTCCGACATGAAGGGAAAACAAGAGAACTGAGACACAGGTAAGGGGAGAGATAACGCGTGGAACAGCAGCTGAGCGATGCGTCTGTGTCCCTGTGAGGAGTGACACACCACCACCACCACCGCCGCCAGCAGCGAGGGGAGAGCCTGGCAGTCGACCCGCTCAAGTGGCAAGGTTTTAAATGCTGTTATTGATGCATCGCCATGAAGCCCCCGTCAAGTCTTTGTCCGTGCGGCGTAAAAGCTTTTAGCGTGTTGGGTCTGATCAAGTATCGATTGCCAGCCGTGCTCTTGTCCTTTTGTCACGGGGGAAGTTACGCACACACCGTCATTACCCAACAACTTACGCAACACCCAGCCACACCCACGAACACACGCACTCACAACTACACACATATTCCCATTGTCTTAACTCAGCCCCGCCAAACTTTCAGGGTGAGGCGGTGGCCGAGTGGTCAGCGTGAGGGCGTGGTGAGCCCGGGGGGTACCTAGGTTTGAGTCCCACCAATGCCCTCTGACAATTTCCAACCATTGCTGAGTGTCGCATCTGCAGTCAACCCTAACTTCAGCGACTTTGGTCAAGAGGACCACAGGGGGACAGCATGGGCCAGGCAAGAGTCACGCATCACGGCAGCCACTATAAATAAAATTCGCTTGATACACTAACGAACCGGGGCCATCCAAGGGACCCCTCAAGACAGCCTTCCGGCGCTATAGGGAGGACATGAAAATAAAACCATCTCATATACACACGGACAGGTTCCAAAGACAGCCAACAGTATGCCAGACACTCCCTCGGCAATACAGTCGGTTCCCACATCCCTCATACACAGACCACAGACCATGCAACACATACCCACACAGCTAACACCCACCTAGAACATACACAAACACAAACAAACTGACAAACAAACATTCCGCATGGGCACTTTTAACCCCCTCACACACACACCTTTCTCTCACATACATAGTCATTCCCACACACATATTTGTACCTTCCAACCCTTTCAACCACACACACACACACACACACACACACACACACACACACCAACTCACCCACTCACACACCTACTCAATCCTAGCATCCTGACACACACACACACACACACACACACACACACACACACACACACACACACACACACACACACACACACACACACACACCGAACCGCACCCCCCCCTTCCCCCACACATCCATACAAAGTCTCACTTCGTATTCCGCCCCGACGATCTCTTTTTCCTCTTTTTCCCGGCCCCGCACGAGGTCTAAGGAAAATAATCTCACGAACGATAGTTTAGGGCTTCGAGGAAAAGGTTCGCTCACAAGCCACCTCGGTAAGTGACCAACCGGTAAAGGGAAACCCGTCAAGACGATTTACGTTTTCTGAGAAGTGTGGAAATGTGACAGACCCGCTACAACGCAATATTATGGATCGCTGACTTTAACTATGGTTGCAAAAGAGAAAATAAATAGAACGATACCAATGAAATAGATTAATAAAACGGTAATCATGAGCAAAACAACAACGGGGCAGTTAAAAGGAAGAAACGAAGGCGAAATTTTTAAGGAAGAATGCTAAAAAATGAAAACAGTAATATTGAAAGAAAACGAAGAAACAGGATAATAAGGCAATCAGTATAAATCAACGGTAAAAACTTAAATTACGAATGAAAATAAAATAAAACTGTAATATTGAAAGAAAACGAAGAAACAGGATAATAAGACAACCAGAAGAAATCAACGGTAAAAACTTAAGTTACGAATGAAAAGAAAATCAAACTGTATTATTGAAAGAAAACAAAGAGGTAAAAAAAAAAAAAAATAGGGCAGTCTACAGGAAAAAACGGAAGTGAAAATTTGAACTAAGAAGACTAAATAATAAAAATGTAATATTGAAACGAAAACAGAGGTAAGAAAACAGGTAGAAACGAAAGCAAATATAGCAAGCAATCTATCCACCATCTAACAGGCAAAGATTTAGGCAACAGAGTGGTAGCCTAAACATAAACACTAATATCATACTAATATCATACTTACATGCCCTCATTCTCGCCACACTTCCCAGACGACCCACCCATTGATTCACTAGACTAATCTTCTCATTCTTTGACCTTCCACATCCGCTCGGACAAAAGAGGTAAAGAAAACAGGAAGAAACTGAAACAAAAATACAATCCCATCTCTCCGCCATCAAACAGGGGAGACTTAGGCAACACATTGGTAACCTAACCACAAAAAGAACCTAATATTGAAAGAAACAGAGGTAAGGAAAAACAAGGAAACAAACATTAAGAAACGGAAACAAAAATCCGATCCCATCTCTCCACATTCAAACACAGGATGACTTAGGCAACACACTGGTAACCTAAACATAAAAACCTGAACCAAAGTCAACAGAAAGCGAAATTGAAGGAGCCGGGAAAATTCACCTGAGTTTTAATTGGAATACGGCATGCAGACAGGTGCGCTGGATCAACAAGAGAGGCCTTTGTCCCACCGTGTTCACCTGTAATTGCTGAACAAGAAACCTTTGATCCCTTTAAAGAGGCTGAGCTGGGCGAGGGAGAGACAACACGTGCAGTATTCATGGTATTGCAAAGTCTTAAGGATTCTGAGATCGAAGAAGAATGTGGACAGGAGGGAAGTACGGATTGTGATGTGTGTGTGTGTGTCTGTGTGTGTGTGTGTGTGTGTGTGTGTGTGTGTGTGTGTGTGTGTGTGTGTGTGTGTGTGTGTGTGTGTGTGTGTGTGTGTGTGTGTGTGTGTGTGTGTGTGTGTGTGTGTGTGTGTTTGTTTCAGGGTTTACTTTGATATAGTTAGCCCTGCCTCCACACAAACCGTTTTCTTCTCTATAGTTGCCAATGATCTCCAGACGAGTTTAAGTTAAATTCAATAAACGCATCCACCAAGCAGTTTTATGATGCAGGAAAGCGACGGAAATAAACTAACCAAAACCTAAACTTGTATTTCAAAACACGACAAGACTTTACAGACACCATACATATAAAACGACACCAACGACAAACAAAACAAAAACCTAAACTTGTTAACCAAAATGACGAAACCTTAATTTACAGGGATCATACAAGCAAATCAACACAACAAAAGTAACCAAAAACTAATCCTGTAAACCCAAAAGACGATATCTTAATTTACAGGCACGCATGATCTCGCTCTCCTGCATCATACAACTGCTTGGTGGATGAGTTTATTGAATTTATCTTAAACTCGTCTGAAGATCATTGGCAACTATAGAGAAGAAAACGGTTTGTGTGGAGACAGGGCTAACTATATTAAAGTAAACTCTGACACACACACACACACACACACACACACACACACACACACACACACACACACACAAATCCTAATATAGTAAAGCAAACCAACAAATACCTTTACATTGCGGGGACTTGTATAACGAAAAGACGACTCCTTACTTTACAGGGATACCTCGAAAACAAAACACTAACAAACCCTAATATAGTAAAGCAAACCCAAAACTACCTTGCATTGCGGGAACATGCTCTGCTAACGTTACTGTGGCCCGCAACGTTGCCCGCCCGCCTCAGGTTATCCAGGGCCGCTGTGTGTGTGTGTGTGTGCTCCCATCCCGCTAAGCCCCCTAAGCCACGTGCTGACAGCCAGACCTTACTGATGGAACTTGAATATGGATCCGCGGGGGCTGTGCTGACAAGGGAAAGACGTGCCCCGCGCAGACGACTCCTGTAGCCTAGATCCGCTGAAACCAGTGTATCCAAGGGTCGTGTTCTTGAACATTTCCAGGCACACATATCGTCACCCTCATAAAATAATCGCCTAAGTCATTTTTCAGTGATTTCCAGGTTTTTGTTTACATCAATTTTTCATCATGTGACGCCCATTTTTGTATAGTTGCCTTCGCCATTCCGGGTTTGAGTGTTCTAGAATTGGCCTTTTCATTTCTGCCTAAATCTTAAGTCAAATGAGATAATGACAGTTCTTTTCTGATTTCCTGTAAAGTAGAAAATAATGACTTAGGCGGTTTGTTTACGAAGGTGACGAATAAATTTGACAAGGGTTTCGTAGTCGTTTTTTTGGCATTTCCAGGGGTAGTTTGATGACCCTGGTGATAGTCTGACCCTTCCTCTGTGCAATGAATGTGAAAAAAAACACTTGTGAGAATCCGATTAATCTCCTTATCGACCTTTGGGAATAGTTAATGTGAAAGGCGGAAGCGTCTAAAATTATCGACCAAAGACCTATAGTGTATCATGTTTTGGACTGCCCGATGTATATGTTCAATAAGAAAGAGGATTGGCTTAGTTCAGTATTCTCGGACGCTTCCTTCTCTCACATCAACTATATCCAAAGCCCCAAAAGGAGATCAGTCGGGTTCTAATGAGTGTTTCTTTAGGTTCACGGTACGGAAGAAGGATCAGACTACCGCCAGGTCATTAAACTACCCCTGGAAATGCTCCCCACACAACTCCTACGAAAGCCTTGTCAAATAGGTGAGCTTGTGCGCCGAAATGTTGAAGAATAGGGACCTTAGTCACGAGGTGAGTTTGAACAGAGGGTAGTGGTAGTAGGGATGTTTTGTTACGCCGTGGAGGTGATTAGAAATACGTTCAAATAGGGGAATATAGAAAAGGGGCGGGGCTTAGTAGCGGGGTTAATTTGAATGGAGTATTGTGGTAGTGTGATATTCTTGAAGTAATAATGTTTTGGTTTCTTGTGGTTAATGTGTCTTGCTGCTTATATGCGATTTAATATACTATAGTTTTGTTTACATATTATTGTCAGCGAAGGTACCATTTCAAAAGTATGCAGTGTTAGTATATGTATGTATGGAGAGAGAGAGAGAGAGAGAGAGAGAGAGAGAGAGAGAGAGAGAGAGAGAGAGAGAGAGAGAGAGAGAGAGAGAGAGAGAGAGAGAGAGAGAGAGAGAGAGAGAGAGAGAGAGAGAGAGAGAGAGAGAGAGAGAGAGAGAGAGAGAGAGAGAGAGAGAGAGAGAGAGAGAGAGAGAGAGAGAGAGAGAGAGAGAGAGAGAGAGAGAGAGAGAGAGAGAGAGAGAGAGAGAGAGAGAGAGAGAGAGAGAGAAAGTTAAAAAGGATGTCAACAATAACTGGTAACTTGCTCTCATCATTCTCAAGGCCAACGTTACTTCACTTCACTTTAGTTTAGCCTGTTGTCCACGTTACACAAAGAATAAATATTAGTCTAGCAGGGAGAGTCAAGGGACATACATCGCCCTCGCTGTCATACTGTTGCGTACTGATGTTTCTAAAGACCGGGTTACATAGACGACACAAGTTCAACGTACCAGGTAATCTATTGTAGTCACAGCACATATAAGAAGATCGTTGTTCCTTTGTATGTCTAGTGTTGAAGATCCAGTTATTTCTAAGATGTGTTTAACTACGTATGTTGTGAGGCTTTCGTTGGTTTCAAGGATTACGTATCTTTGGTTTGGCATTCGTGTATTAGCGAGGAGAGTTTTTTCGAGGCTAACTAAACGGCTTTCTACCCTGCTAAGCTTCACGTAATGGAGGGCTTAACCACCACCACCACCACCACCATTTTTTCTATTGAAACCACCACTACCACCACCACCACCACCACTACTACTACCACCACTACCATCACATCCACGCTAACCACCACTACCACTACTACTACTACCACCACCACCACCACCACCTCTCGTTAACAGAGTCCCCTTGTTTGTAACTTTTTGCAAGCGCAGTAAACAGATAGTGAATGTGTTAGTGCAGCTGCCATCTTTATTACGAGAGAGAGAGAGAGAGAGAGAGAGAGAGAGAGAGAGAGAGAGAGAGAGAGAGAGAGAGAGAGAGAGAGAGAGAGAGAGAGAGAGAGAGTCATCATCGTTCTATGCTTGTAAGATAGAAAAGTGGAAGAAAAAAGATAAGAAGATACAAGGAAAAGGAAAAGAAAAGAAGAATGAGAGGAAGAATAAGGAAAAGAAAAAGAGGAGAGTGAGGAAGAAGGAAAAAAACAGGAGAAAACTGGACGAGAGAGAGAGAGAGAGAGAGAGAGAGAGAGAGAGAGAGAGAGAGAGAGAGAGAGAGAGAGAGAGAGAGAGAGAGAGAGAGAGAGAGAGAGAGAGAGAGAGAGAGAGAGAAATTACCCTTCATCCATGTCAAATATTTTAACTGCAATGACGTGTTGAGCAAAAAAAAAAAAGTATTAATATATAACATAACAAAAATATATATTATGCACTGCCATGGCGCTGTCCACTTTAAGAATTACGTTGATGAATATGTGACTGGACGAAACATTACGAATACAAAAGGAAACTAAACATGACACCAACTCACATTGTACATTAAACCCAGATACGACTTAATGAACGTATATCAGAACAGAATGAAGCAAATAAATAATAATGACATTCCCTCACAGTACATTTTAATAGAGATACAATTTAATGAGCGTATATCAGAATAGAATGAACTAAGCCAAAAATAATGACACTAACTGAAAATACATGTCAATAGAGATACAACCTAATGAACTTATACCAAAATAGAATGTACTAAGCCAAAAATAATGACATTAACTGAAAATACAGGTTAATAGAGATACAACCTAATGAACTTATATAAAAAAAGAATGTACTATGCCAAAAATAATGACACTAACTGAAAATACAGGTTAATAGAGATAATATTTAATGAACTTATATCAAAATAGAATGTACTAAGCCAAAAATAATGACACTAACTGAAAATACAGGTTAATAGAGATACAACCTAATGAACTTATATCAAAATAGAATGTACTAAGCCAAAAATAATGACACTAACTGAAAATACATGTTAATAGAGATACAATTTAATGAACTTATATCAAAATAGAATGTACTAAGCCAAAAATAATGACACTAACTGAAAATACAGGTTAATAGAGATAATATTTAATTAGCTTACAGCAGAACATAATTAAGTAAGCGAAATAACAATAATGGCACTCCCTTAAAATACATGTTAATAAAGATACACCCTAATGACCTTACACGAAAACAGAATAACCTAGGCAAAAAAAAAAAATAATGATGCCACTCCCTCAAAATACATGTCATAAGAGATGGAACTTAACGCCCATATAAAAAATATAAAAAAACGAAGAAAAAAACATTCAACTCAAAAAACAAGAAAAAAATAACGAAAGAAAAACCACAAAATTAGGCACAAAAAAAAACAGAAAACAAAACAAAATCAAGCCAAAAAATATCTCGCTAATAAAAAAAGATTAAAAAATAGTAGGTTTTTTTTACATTATTGTTTCCTTTTTTTGCCCTTGAACTGTTTCTTTTCTGTAAAAAAAAGCAAAAAAAGAAAAAGCCTAGTTGAGCATTCCAATTACACACACACACACACACACACACACACACACACACACACACACACACACACACACACACACACAAGAAAACAAACACAAAAACACATTAATCTCACTGTCCCAAACAAACACATGTCAAGTCAACAGTTAACTTAAACCCACTCCCAAAAATATTAACAGCAATGAAAAAAAGAACTCTCCAACAAGACACTATAGAAATAACAGCGAAATCCTAGGTTGCCGAATCCCATAAACTGAAGTATGGAAATAGGTAACTAATTTTGGAGGGAGAGAGAAGGGAGGGGAGGAGGGAGGGCGGGAGGGAAGCAGAGAGAGAGAGAGAGAGAGAGAGAGAGAGAGAGAGAGAGAGAGAGAGAGAGAGAGAGAGAGAGAGAGAGAGAGAGAGAGAGAGAGAGAGAGAGAGAGAGAGAGAGAGAGAGAGAGAGAGAGAGAGAGAGAGAGAGAGAAAGGGAAAGAAAGGGAGAGTAGGGAGGATAGTAAAATGAGTGTGTGTGTGTGTGTGTGTGTGTGTGTGTGTGTGTGTGTGTGTGAGAGAGAGAGAGAGAGAGAGAGAGAGAGAGAGAGAGAGAGAGAGAGAGAGAGAGAGAGAGAGAGAGAGAGAGAGAGAGAGAGAGAGAGAGAGAGAGAGAGAGAGAGAGAGAGAGAGAGAGAGAGAGAGAGAGAGAGAGAGAGAGAGAGAGAGAGAGAGAGAGAGAGAGAGAGAGAGAGAGAGAGAGAGAGAGAGAGAGAGAGAGAGAGAGAGAGAGGAAAAAAACAAAAAAACAAATGCAGAGAGAGAGAGAGAGAGAGAGAGAGAGAGAGAGAGAGAGAGAGAGAGAGAGAGAGAGAGAGAGAGAGAGAGAGAGAAAGGGCAAGAGTGTGACAGACAGCGACAAATGGTGGGGAGGGTGTACAGGTCTCTCTCTCTCTCTCTCTCTCTCTCTCTCTCTGACTCTCACACACACACACACATCACGGTATAAGCCAGTTACTTTTTATCAACATGAACTCCGAAATTATATTAACTTCACGCCTTTAACTGTCCGTACACATAATAGACGTGACTGGCTATATTACTTTATGTTCTTTAGACTGTATGGATGTAATTATTAAGTGAAAACTGATCTACATTCCTCCCCGTGTGTGTGTGTGTGTGTGTGTGTGTGTGTGTGTGTGTGTGTGTGCTCGTAATAACAGTCTATCACATCGTAATGGACGCGACATGAACAACACAGGAACTGAACGTATGAAGCGAACCGTTACGATGGGAAATTATGGTGTTAATAATAAATAAATAAAATAATGATAAAAATAATGATAATAATAATGAATGGAATAAATGAAATCGAGACGGAAAAAGCACAAGAAAGATGAGGAAGGAGAAGAAAATGGTAACCTTCCTCCACTCGACGATGGTTTGAAATATTAGCGAGCGTTGGTGGGACTCGAACCTGGACCCACAAGCTCACTACGCGCGCACGTTCACCACACTGCCACTAAGAACACACACACACAAAACAACAAAGCAACAAAAAACAGGAATAAAACCATAATAAAGAGGAAGAAATCATGGAAATATGAGAGTAACACATTTCCACACACGGCCGGCAAGTTGATACAGCGGCCCCTTCAAATTAATCACTCGCTATCTGCCAATAATTGTGTCGCGCTGCTGCCAACAAATCCCGCCTTTTAGCGCCACGCGGGCCGCTCAGCCGTGGACAAAGGGGCGGAGGAGAGCGCGGGTGGACGGTCCTATATGTATGCTAGTCACTAATGCCTTCTCTTTCTCCTTCTTCTCTTTTTGTTTTTCTTCCTCCTCTTCTATTTTTTTCTACTTCTCCTCCTCTTCTACTTCTTCTTCATGCCTCCTGTTCTTTATCATCTTCCTCCAACTCTTTTTCCTGCTCGTCTTCCTTTTCCTCCTCCTTCTCTACTACTTCTGCTTCTTCTTTTCCTTCTTCTTCTTCTTCCTCTTGTTGTTGTTGCTGTTGTTCTATTTTGAGTCGCAATAATTCCTAAGTGGTAACGTCTTCTATACATTGGTGGCAGCGGTGGGATTGTGTCTCGACCCGTGTGTGTGTGTGTGTGTGTGTGTGTGTGTGTGTGTGTGTGTGTGTGTGTGTGTGTGTGTGTGTGTGTGTGTGTGTGTGTGTTATCTTTTTGTCCCTGCTTGTGTTCATTTGTATGCGTGGAGCTGTTTTTTTTTTCTTTGTTTTATGCGTGTCCAGTTCATACTAATGTTTTTTACCCCTCTTGTGTGTGTGTGTGTGTGTGTGTGTGTGTGTGTGTGTGTGTGTGTGTGTGTGTGTGTGTGTGTGTGTGTGTGTGTGTGTGTGTGTGTGTGTGTTTCTTTTCAGCTTATCATCTTTTTAATTTTGTGGTTTCTTCTGAGTTATCATATTCTCTTCCTCTTGTTAAGCCTTTATCATACATTTTCATCTGTCTATTGTATTTCTTTCCTTCTCCTTTGATCCGTAAAAGTATTGATTCTGGTGTCTGTTTCCTTGTTCGTCTGTCTCCTTTCTTTTCTCTCTCAGAACTTGCATTCGTATTATCCTTAAAAATCCGTATCATTTCTATTTTTTGGTGTTTTTCAATTATATGCAAGGTGAAACATCGTGTGTGTGTGTGTGTGTGTGTGTGTGTGTGTGTGTGTGTGTGTGTGTGTGTGTGTGGGTGTGGGTGGGTGTTTAAGTAAAAGACACACACACACACAAACAGACCATTAAAGAGCAGAGCAAACATACAAAAACACACACAAAAAAACAGACAGCCAGCCATAAACACAGAAAAAAACACAGCCACACACTTTTTCAGACACACAAGACACACACACACAAAAAAAGCGAATAACGACACAGAAAACTCAAGATAACACACACTACAAGCAAACAAAGGAAGGAGGAACTTGAAACATGATGAACGTAAGCAGTGGAGGGAAGGAAAATGATAACCAGATGCAAGACAGACGGCGCCAGAGGAAGATTATGAGGCAAGATGAAGAGGGGAGACGCAGAGAAGATTAACGCGCAGAAGAATAAGCCAGACACATGCATCTTGCCACACCCACGAAGACTGTTGCAAATACACACACACGTAATGCACACACACACACGCGTTTCATATCTGTGCGTGTAGATTGAATATTCGTTACAATAGACACGATATGAAGAGGATAAAAGCATGGAGGAATTGATATATCGTTGTGAAGTGGTAAGTGGTTTAGGAGGAAATGATTGACAACCCCCCAATCCTTACCCCAAGCACCCACTACACATAAACCTCCCCCGCTGAACCTCCCCACCCACAAAAGCACACATACACACAAACACACACTCTCCACACACACACAAACACACACACCCTCATCTCTACCACCCCGAACCCTACCCCCCTCACAAACAGACCCCCAACACCTCCCCTTACACATACAATCTCCCCCGCTTACCCTCCCCACAACACACAAGCACACGTACACATAAACACACACCCTCCACACACACACAAACAACCCCCCTCTCAACTCTACCACCCCCAACCCTACCCCCCCTCACAAACAGACCCCTAACACCCCCCCTACACATACAACCTCCCCTCCCTCCCCGCTACCCGCCCTCCCCCCTCCCACACACCCCAGAATCGTCCATCAGCCTCGCCAGATCTTCCTTCCATCTTTGCAGCAGCGCGGAGGATCGAAGTGATTAAAAATATGATCATTCATTTGTAATGCTATTAGGGGCGGCAGCGAGGGGGCTTAGTGGGCTTAGAGGTGGTGGGCTGAAGGGATGAGGAGGGGGGGGAGCGGGCGGGCAGCGGGGAATTAGGAAAGGAGGGAGGGAGGGTGGGAAGGAAAAGGGAGGAATAGAAGTGTTTTAAAAGAGGAAATGGAAGGGAGAGAGAGGGAGAAAGAGATGGTGAGGTGGAGGGAAAGGAAGGAGGTGGATAAATAACAGGAGGAAGGGAGAGAAAGAAGAAGGAGGAAGGGAGGGAAAGAAGAGGGAAGAAGGGATGGGGTTTAAGAGGGAATGGAAGGGAGAGAAAGGGAAAGAGATGGTGAGGTGGAAGAAAATGAAGGAGGTGGGGAGATAAGGAAGAAGGAGGGAAGGAGGGAGGGAGGAAAGGAAAAGGGAGGAATGGAAGTGGTTTAAGAGGGAATGGAAAGGAGAGTGAGGAAGAGAGGTGATGAGGTGGAAGGAAAGGAAGGAGGGAGAGAGGAAAGGAAAAGGGAGGAAGAGAGAGAGAGAGAGAGAGAGAGAGAGAGAGAGAGAGAGAGAGAGAGAGAGAGAGAGAGAGAGAGAGAGAGAGAGAGAGAGAGAGAGAGAGAGAGAGACAGAGAGAGAGAGAGAGAGAGAGAGAGAGAGAGAGAGAGAGAGAGAGAGAGAGAGAGAGAGAGAGAGAGAGAGAGAGAGAGAGAGAGAGTTAAAACGGAGGTCAAGTTCTGGTCACACTTGATTTATTTGGGTCCTTTTCTTGCTCAAGGTATTGTTTATGGGATCTCTCTCTCTCTCTCTCTCTCTCTCTCTCTCTCTCTCTCTCTCTCTCTCCTCGCGGGAAAGTTATCGGTCTTCTGAGTTGGAGAGGAAAAGTGCGTCACGTAATATGAAGTGAAATGTTTACTACGAGACGAATCACTGCAAAAACTGGATGGCTGAGGACTTTATGTAGTACGGCTTTCCAATGGGGTCACTAAATACAACTTGGTCTATTTATTACTGTAGGTCTTTTTGTCGGGTTGGGGAGGAGGAGGAGGCGGTGGAGGAGAGGAGTAGCAGGTGGAGAAAGAAGAGGAGGAGGAAGAAAAAGAAGAGAACAGGGGAAGCTGAAAGAAAAGAAAATAAGGAATGAAAGAAATTGTGAAGGTTTGTGAAGCGTCAAATGAAAGTGAGAGGCTGGAATTCACCTGAGAGAGAGAGAGAGAGAGAGAGAGAGAGAGAGAGAGAGAGAGAGAGAGAGAGAGAGAGAGAGAGAGAGAGAGAGAGAGAGAGAGAGAGAGAGAGAGAGAGAGAGAGAGAGAGAGAGAGAGAGAGAGAGAGAGAGAGAGAGAGAGAGAGAGAGAGAGAGAGAGAGAGAGAGAGAGAGAGAGAGCACCTGGACGACCTTATGGCTGCCCACAGCTGTCAGTACGCGATGGTTGCGGGCGACCTAAATCAACACCTGGTGGCGAGGGCCTTCACCGAGCTCACAGCGGTGCATGGATTGCACAACCATGTTGAGTTCCCGACACATCAGCGTGGAGGCTCCCTGGACCCTGTGCTCACAGACCTGCCGAGTGACTGCGTGCTGTGCTGCCCACTAGACCGTGTGGGCAGTTCCGACCACAATGCCATACTCACCACCATCAGCCTGGCCCCAGCGTGTGAAGAGGAACACCAGCGAGTCATCTGGCTGTGGGACCGCGCGGACTGGACGGCTGCAAGGCAGGCCCTGGCAGCGACTGCATGGGGCACAGTCCTTAACGGTGACCCACAGCATGACGTCTCCGCCCTCACCATTGTCCTCAATACCGTCCAGCAGCAACACGTCCCCCACCGCACCTACTCAACCAGCCCAAAAGACCAGCCTTGGTTCGGGTACAGGTGCCGTATTGCAGCCGAAAGGAAACACAAGGCTTGGACACGATATAAAAGACACCCCACGCAGGAAAATAAGGCCCAACACAGACGAGCCTGCAAAAATATGACGAGGACAGCAAAGTGGGCAAAAGAAAGGTGGGATGCCGACAGGAGGAGAAAGCTGTCCTCTAACCAAACCGACCCGAAACAGTGGTGGGGGCTGGTGAAGGAACAGCAAGGCCTTACCCCCCAGGAACGTATCCCGCCCCTGAGGAAACCTGACGGAGACCTGGCCATCACCAGCCGGGAAAAGGCTGACCTGCTGGCCTGTCACTTCAGTCAAAAGATGACAACCCAGGAACCAGACAGGCAGCCCCCCACCCTCCCCCAACTCATCGCCTCAAGACTAGAGAATGTGCTAATCTCTGAGGACGCTGTCAGGAGACATCTGAGGGGCGTCAACACCAGGAAGGCGCCAGGCCCTGACAGCGTGAGTCCATACTTACTGCGGCGATGCTCCGATGAGCTCACCCCCCCCCTCGCCCAGATCTTCCGGCGATGCCTGCAGAGCGGGCGTGGCCTGCACAGTGGAAGGAGGCCAGAGTCACACCCGTACACAAGAAAAATTCAGGTCTGAGCCAGGCAATTACAGGCCAATATCACTCCTCCCAATCATCAGCAAGATATTTGAGAGGATCATCGGGGAGCAATTGACATCCTTCCTCGAGGAAAACCACATGCAGAGAGAGAGAGAGAGAGAGAGAGAGAGAGAGAGAGAGAGAGAGAGAGAGAGAGAGAGAGAGAGAGAGAGAGAGAGAGAGAGAGAGAGAGAGAGAGAGAGAGAGAGAGAGAGAGAGAGAGAGAGAGAGAGAGAGAGAGAGAGAGAGAGAGAGAGAGAGAGAGAGAGAGAGAGAGAGAGAGAGAGAGAGAGAGAGAGAGAGAGAGAGAGAGAGAGAGAGAGAGAGAGAGAGAGAGAGAGAGAGAGAGAGAGAGAGAGAGAGAGAGAGAGAGAGAGAGAGAGAGAGAGAGAGAGAGAGAGAGAGAGAGAGAGAGAGAGAGAGAGAGAGAGAGAGAGAGAGAGAGAGAGAGAGAGAGAGAGAGAGAGAGAGAGAGAGAGAGAGAGAGAGAGAGAGAGAGAGAGAGAGAGAGAGAGAGAGAGAGAGAGAGAGAGAGAGAGAGAGAGAGAGAGAGAGAGAGAGAGAGAGAGAGAGAGAGAGAGAGAGAGAGAGAGAGAGAGAGAGAGAGAGAGAGAGAGAGAGAGAGAGAGAGAGAGAGAGAGAGAGAGAGAGAGAGAGAGAGAGAGAGAGAGAGAGAGAGAGAGAGAGAGAGAGAGAGAGAGAGAGAGAGAGAGAGAGAGAGAGAGAGAGAGAGAGAGAGAGAGAGAGAGAGAGAGAGAGAGAGAGAGAGAGAGAGAGAGAGAGAGAGAGAGAGAGAGAGAGAGAGAGAGAGAGAGAGAGAGAGAGAGAGAGAGAGAGAGAGAGAGAGAGTAATTGTGCTGTGTTCCGTCAAGGCTCGAGGCAAGACTCACATCATTGCTCCAAAAACTTCAAGAAATTTTTCCCAAGGTCTCTCTCTCTCTCTCTCTCATCTTTTTTTTCGTTTCCTTCAATATAATTTTGTTTTTTGTTATTTTACTATTTTTCATCTCCTTTTCTTCTTCTTCTTCTTCTTCTTCATCTTTTCTTTTTCCCTTCTTCTTTTCCATTATTATCATCATCATCTTTTTATTCCTCTTCCTTCAGCCTCTAATCCACATCCTAATCCTAATGATCCTCCTCCTCCTCTTCCTCCTCCTCCTCCTCCTCCTCTGTCATTTTTTATTCTCTTTTTCCTCCTTTCATTCATTTTTCTTTTCCCTTCATTATCGCTTCTTCCTCCTCCATGTCTCCTTATATTTTTTCCTCTCATCTACTTTTCTATTTCATTTTTCGTCCCATCCACTCTCTCCACCTTCAACTCCTCTTCTTTTTCCTTATTCTTTCTCAATTACTCCTCGGTTCTTCTATTTTATTCTTTCCTTCACCTTTCCTTTTTATCTTCACCTTTGTCTCTCCCTTCATCCACTTTTCTTTATCTTCCTTTTTTATCTCCTTGCTCCTCCGTTTTGTCACTGTTATTTATTTTTTTGTCTTTCTTTCTTTTCCTTTCTTCCTTATCTTCCTTTTTTGTCACCTTGCTCCTCCGTTTTGTCACTTTTATTTATTCTTTTGTCTTTCTTTCTCTTGCTTTCTTCCATATCTTCCTTTTTTGTCTTCTTGTTCCTCTTCCGTTTTGTCACTGTCATTCATTATTTTATCTTTCTTTCTCTTCCTTTCTCCCTTATCTTCCTTTTTTGTCATCTTGTTCCTCTTCCGTTTTGTCACTGTCATTCATTATTTTGTCTTTCTTTCTCTTGCTTTCTTCCTTATCTTCCTTTTTTATCACCTTGCTCCTCCGTTTTGTCACTGTTATTTATTCTTTTGTCTTTCTTTCTCTTGCTTTCTTCCTTATCTTCCTTTTTTGTCATCTTGCTTCTCTTCCGTTTTGTCACTGTCATTCATTATTTTATCTTTCTTTCTCTTGCTTTCTTCCTTATCTTCCTTTTTTTATCACCTTGCTCCTCCGTTTTGTCACTCTCATTCATTCTTTTGAGTTTCAAATCCTTTCTTCCTTTCAAGCCAATGGTTATCCGCCTCTTCCTTGCTTCTCATTATTTTAGCGGATACAGGACACAAACCAACAAGCTTTTTATTTCTGTTTTTTTTCTCCTTTTTTCATCCTTCTCCTCCTCTTCCTCCTCCTCGCCCTTTTTCCACTTCGGCTGAAGAGGAACACCATAAACTGGCCGAGTGGTTAGGGCGCGGGTGTGGTGAGCCCAAGGACATTGGTTCGAGTCCCACCGAAACACACAATTTTCAACCATCGCCGAGTGTCTGAAGGTTACCCACATGCTGTGCAAGATATGGTGCCACATAGCTTGTGACAATATGCCCATAGAGATGTACAACTACATGATGAAATCGAATCAACAGGTAACCTGGTACTGTATTAATTGTAAAAGAGGTGGGGCCAAACTCCACAAAGCTCTTAAAGAGTTAAGGGAAAGAAACAAGGAGGTGATTGACCGGCAGACTGTGCTTGAAAGCAAGTTTGGAGACGTAGTAGATTATGTTAATGAGCAACGGAATACACTGAAAACTATGGAGACCAGACTGGGTACTGTAGAGGCTCAAGCACTAACTTTGGTAGAGAAAGTGGAAATAAACACTAAGGACTGTGGTAACCTGGAGGGTAGGCTAGGCAATCTCGAGACTAAGGTGGTAATAGTGGAAGACAACTTAAACAAGTGTCTTGACAAAAAAACTAGGGACAACGAATCTGGGACAAATGAACAAGGACCATCACTTCGAGATATAATGAATGAAGAAATGCAACAGTTTCAGAAAAAAGTGGAGGAAAAGGAGAAAAAGTTGAGGGAAGAGGTTAAAGCAAACCAAGATAAAAAAATCAGAGAACTTAAGGATGAGGAAGCCAGGAGGAACAACATTGTAATATATGGTGCTCCGGAGAGTAAGGAGAAGGAAGGATCAAAAAGATGGGATGATGACCATCGATTCATAGTGACGTTGTTCCAGGACACAATGGAATTAGATATGAGAAGCATTGGTCCAAAGAGAATGTTTAGGATGGGCAAATTAGATGAAAATGCTGAGAGACCTAAACCTCTTCTGGTGGAGTGTGATACCTTGGTAGCCAAAAATGAAGTGTTCCAGAATACAAGAAAGCTTTCAGCTAAGGATGAGTACAAGGGCATATACCTGAAACACGATCTTACATGGACCCAGAGGAATAGATTCAAAGAGCTCGTGGATGAAGCTAAGAAAATGGAATCAGAAGATGAGTCAGGAAATTTTATATTCAGAGTGAGAGGTCCACCAGAGAAAATGGTAGTGAAAAAAATAAGGAAATTAAGGTGATTGTCAGAGCTAAAGGTAATAGAAACTTAAAGGAAAATAGGGGTATACTGAAGTCAAATAGGGGAAAACAATTCTCATGTTGGTACACTAATGCGGATATATTGACAAATAAAATGGAAGAACTACGGGTGAGGGTTGGACAAGAAGTGCATACACCAGATTTTATAATGATTAATGAAGTAAAGCCTAAGAACTTTAGATATATTGTAACAGAGGCAGAACTTAAAATAAGAGGGTACAATATATTCACTAACTTATCTTGCAATGATGGAAGAGGGATTATAATTTATATTAAAACGGGTATGACAGCAAGAGAAGTGATATTTCGGACAAACTTTCGGGAGTCACTATGGGTTGAGTTACAGCTTGAAAAAGAAGATGTGCTTCTCATAGGATGTGTCTACAGAAGTCCTATTAGTGACCAATTAAACAACGGTAATTTAAACGAACTTTTAAGAAATGTCTCGGAGTATAAGGCAACTCATACTCTTATTACAGGATTTTAACTATCCTAAAATAAATTGGGACAACTGGACAACAACTGGTGAGGAACATAGTGAGGAATTCAGATTCGTGGAAACCCTCAGAGACACATATTTGTTCCAACATGTTACAGGACCTACAAGAGCGAGAGGGAGTGATTGTCCAAAACTATTGGATCTTGTCCTTTCCAATGAGGAAGGAATGGTAGAAGACATGAAGGTATCTTCCCCGCTAGGAAAAAGTGACCATAGCATCCTAGAATTTCAGTACAATGCCTACACAACTAATAGCACCACACTCCGAAAAATCTTCTTATATGACAAGGGTGATTACAATGGTATGAAAGAGGAAATAACTCAAGACTGGAAGAACTCAATTCTATCTTTGAGAGGAACTGAAGAGAAATGGTGCTTATTCAGAGACAAGCTTAAAAATCTGGAAAGTAAGTTTGTACCAGTGAAAATGTTTAACGAGGACAATGACAGAAAGGAAAGACATACCCTCTAGACCGTGAAACTCAAGAAGCTATAAGAAAAAACACAGATGTTGGCAAAGATATTTGGAGACACGGGAATCGGATAAATACCAAATATTTGCTCGCCAAAGGAATAAAGTAAAGAAACTAGTTAAAAGATCACAGAGGATCAAGGAGCAAAGAATCACCAGGGAAGTAAAATCAAACCCTAAGAAATTTTGGAGATATGTCAAAGATAAATTAAAAACGAAGACGGGAATAGGAGAATTGAGGGAAGAGGTAAGGGGAAACACAGTATGCCAGATCAGATATTGACAAGGCACGAGTGCTCCGAATTCTTTGATAAAGTTAATACTGTTGAGCCTGACATAGGAGACAATCAGGACATAAAGCTTATTGACACAACAAAGATCAGACAAATACCTGACAGCACACTTCACATAGATGAGGTGAGAAAACAACTACAGAAACTCAAAACTGACAAGTCCCCGGGTCCCGATTGTATCCACCCAAGAATCCTGACCGAGTTGAAAGATGAGCTGGAAGATGTAATATTGATATTTTAACTCGTCACTGCATGAAAGTAAATTACCAAGTGACTGGAAGACTGCCAATGTTAGCGCAATATTTAAGAAAGGTGACAAGACTGAGCCAAGTAACTATCGACCAGTAAGCCTGACTTGTGTGGTGTGTAAGATTATGGAGGCAATTGTGAGAAAGTAATGAAACATTTGATGGAGCAAAAGTTACTATCATACAAACAGTTTGGTTTTATCCCAGGACGATCCACGGTTCTACAAATGCTTCATGTGATGGATGAGTGGACAAAAATTTTAGATGAAGGAGGTGAGGTGGACGCGATTTATATGGACTTCCAGAAGGCCTTTGATAAAGTGCCTCATCAACGTCTCTTGAAGAAGTTAGCAAACTATGGGATAACAGGCAGCATACACCAATGGATATCAGGTTTTCTAAAAGAGAGAGAGCAGAGAGTTCACTTAAAGGAGTATATTCTAAATGGAGTAAAGTAGGAAGTGGAGTGCCACAAGGCAGTGTGGTGGGACGAGTCCTTTTTGCCCTATCTCTTAATGCCCTGCCAACGACCGTTAAATCAAGTCTTTATCTATTTGCGGATGACACAAAAGTGTACAGGAGGATCGCATCACTACAGGACCAGTGCTTACTGCAGGAAGACCTAGAACACCTCATGAAGTGGTCGGAAGATAATCTGCTGCCTTTTCATCCGGAGAAGTGCATACACCTCAAAATACACAGCAGGCATCGAGCTACAAGGGACACATCATACTATCTCGGAGGGGAAGGGCCAGATAGACAAGAGGTTAAGAAGGTTGCGAGAGAGAAAGACCTGGGAATTACTACTGACGAACTTTTGTCATTTGAAGGTCACATGTCCGAAAAAGTCAACAGAGCCAATCAGGTAATGGGGCTAATACGACGTACATTTGCTGCTCTGGATGTTACTACTTTTAGATGTCTCTTCAAGTCCATGGTAAGACCTCATCTGGAATATGCACAACCTGTTTGGTCTCCCTACAAGAAGAAGGACATCTGCACAGTTGAAAATGTTTTGAGGAGAGCCTCTAAGTTGGTACCAGGGATGAAAAATCTTTCATATGCAAATCGTCTGAAACAGCTAGATATACCAACAATGGCATACAGACGAGCAAGGGGGGATATGATTGAGGTATATAAAATCCTCAATGGAAAATATGATGAGGAGGTAACCATACATTTGGAGAGGCACACAGGACCAACACGAGGAAACAACTTGAAACTTAGTAAGACTAGATCTAGGACTCAGAAGAGGCAAATGTTTTTCAGCTGCAGAGTTGTGGACGCCTGGAATAGTCTTCCTAATGATGTCATAGAGGCAGTGAGCATAGCATCCTTTGAAAAGCGATTGGACAAGTTTTGGGCGGATCAACCAATCAAGTACAATTGGGAGGAGAAATTAATAACCACCAGTGCCCACCACCGTAGTATAAGTTTAAACAGTGACGACACAGAGGATCTGGATATAGAGGCCTAGTAGGCCTGCGTCCAGTATTTCCGTAAGGTTCCGTAAGGTAAGGTTAACTTCGGCGACATCGTTCAGGAGGAGCACCGGGGGGCAGCATGGGCCAAGCAAGAGTCACACATCACGGCAGCCACTATAAAAAAAATTCGCCTGCGCCACTAACGGGCTGGAGCCGTCTAAGAGGCCATACAAGCAAATCTACCGGCGCTATATGCAACACCTAAAAAAAAATAATAAATAAATAAATAAAACGTAGATAAAGAAACCACTATTATTATTATTAACATTATTATTATCATTATTATTTGTTGGTCCTAAGATTTTCCAGTTCTGTTCTCTTTCTTATACTAATTCATTTCTTAGATACTTACTTTCTGCTTTCTTGATTTCTTTTTCTCTTTCTCTCCTTTCCTTCTTTCTTTCTTTCTTTGTTTTCTTTTTTATCTTTCTCCTTGCTTCCTCTTCTCTGTTTCTTGCATTCTCCTTTCTTTCCTGCTTCTTCCTTTATATTTTTTTTTGTCTTTTTTCTTCCGTCCCGCCGCTCAGGACGGTAAACAAATGTTGTCTCTGCATGATTTACCCCGCTGACATTTCAAACGAGGCTCCTGATCTTTAAATTCGCCATGTATGAGTGTGTTTGTGTCTCTCTCTCTCTCTCTCTCTCTCTCTCTCTCTTAAATCAAATAATAAAAACATCAATCAAAATAATAAGATAAATAAAAACATACATCTTCTCATAACATCTTTAAAATCTTCTTGAAGTACTTTAATTCCATCCTTATTATATTTTCCTTAAACCCTCAAACCTCAACAAGGACCAAAACCCCCAAAATTCAAACCACCCAGAAGGAAATGAGAGGAGGGAAAGAGAGAAGAGATAAAAAGGAGAGAGGAGAAAGAATAAGTAAAAAGAGAAGATAATGAAATGAATAAAAAAGAAGAACGAAGAATGAAAGAGAAGAGAAAAAGGAAAGAGGATAATGAAAAAAAAAATCATCCCAATACCTTTTTTTTCCTTGGGTCCAAAAATAAATGATGTATACTTGATAAAAAGGGGAGACATCATCCTTATTAGGCGGGACTGAGGCTGGAGGACGAGGACGCTGAAGGGACGAGGGAAAAAATAATAAATAAATAATAAAAGTTTGTGTACAGTATTATTTTTTGGGTTGAATTTGAGGCCTCGGAAAAGATAGGTTCGAGAAAATAGGTCCATATATTATCATTGATGTTGTTGTTGATGGTTGTTGTTGCAGTAATGGTAGTAGTAGTAGTAGTAGTAGTAGTAGTTTTTCATTATCATAATTCTAAACATAACTATCTCTTTTTTCAATCAATATCTTTAGTCCCAAAAATTAGAACGCATAAAATTTGTGATAATAATAATAATAATAATAATAATAATAATAATAATAATAATAATAATAATAATAATAATAATAATAATAATAATAATAATAATAATAATAATAATAATAATAATAATAAGAAGAAGAAGAAGAAGAAGAAGAAGAAGAAGAAGAAGAAGAAGAAGAAAAAGAAGAAGAAGAACAAGAACAAGAACAAGAAGAACAAGAACAAGAAGAGCAAGAAACAAGAAGAACAATAGGAAAAAAAAGAAAAATGAGAAAGAAGAAAAAGAAGAGGAGGAGGAAGAAGCAGAAGAACAAGAGGAAAAAGAACAACAACAACAACAACAACAACACCATCACTACCACCACCACCACCAACAACAACAACAACAACAACAACACCACCACCACCACCAACAACAACAACAAGAAAAAGAGAAAAGAAGAAGACAAATCACAAAACCACAAAACCAGACCACCCCTTACCAAACCACAACAACAAGACGAAGCAACATATCACCACCACACCAACACCAACACACATCAACACCACAACCTTCAGAGCCGAGACAAAGAGGAACCAGCAGAAGATTAATTGGACCCCCATGTGTAAGGCTAGTTAATCAGGCCATAGTTAGCATTTGCATTATTTAGACCAAAAAACAAAAGTAGGAAGGAACGATGTGATAAGGTCGCTCGCTGCATCGTTCTAGTTTCAATTATTTTTGTAGTTGTGTTGTGTAAGTCATCTGGTTGGAGAATTCATGAGGGAGAGAGACATGAATAAATAAAGGGGAGGAGGGCAGGAGAAACAAGAAAATGAGGAGGAGAGAAATAAAGAAAAAGGAGGAAAAGAGAAGGAAGGAAATAATCGGGAAAGAAGAAAGAAAGGAGAAGCAAGAAAGGAAGGAGGAGGAGAGAAATAAAGAAAAAGGAGGAAAAGAGAAGGAAGGAAATAATCGGGAAAGAAGACAGAAAGGAGAAGCAAGAAAGGAAGGAGAGGGAGGAGAGAAATAAAGAAAAAGGAGGAAAAGAGAAGGAAGGAAATAATAGGGAAAGAAGAAAGGAGAATGAAGGAAAGGGAGAAAAAGCAAGAAAGAAAGGAAAATAAAAGAAATATAAAGAGTAAACGAAGAGAATGAAAGAAATAGTGAGAAAGACGCAAAAAAAGAAATGAGAATGAGAGATATGGAGGAGAAAAGAAAAAGAAAGAGAGAGGAAGAAGAAAAAAGAGAAGGAAAGAGAAAGAAAGAAAGAAAAGAAAGAAGGAAAATGAGAAGAGTGAGAAGGTAAAACAGAAGCGAAAAATCTTCAGGAGAAATAAACGGAAAAAAGCAGGAAAGAAATTGGAAAGCAAGGACAAAGATAAAAAAGAAAACAAAGAAAGAAAGAAAGAAGGAAAGGAGAGAAAGAGAAAAAAAAATCAAGAAAGCATAAAGTAAGGATGATATAAGCAACGAATCAGTATAAGAAAGACAACAGAACTGGAAAATCTTAGAAAAATGTAAAGAGAATACCTGAAGAAATACCTGAGATACTTTGTTCACCTGGCGAGAAGGGAATGCGGCAGAGAGTCAATCAACAGAGCCTGAAGACCACCTGAAGGGAAGAACATTGAAGTGAAGACAGAGAGAGCGAGGTGGAGAGATGGACTTCAGGCGGGGTTGCAAAATAAGACCAACGTATGAAGATGCAATAGACGGGAGTAATACTAGTAGGGGACTCGTATATGGTGTCAAATACTCTTGTGGGGAGGATGGAAGATAAATATAGGTCTTCTAGTCCTCCTATCCTGTCACTCAAGTCCCCTTTCTCCAATCCTTTCGCTGTCAAATCTTCTTTTTTGCAACTTATTTCTCTTCCCCTTGTTCTTCCTCTCCTCCTATCCTGCCATTCACGACCCCTTCTAAAATCCCTTCGCTGTTTCTATTATGCTATCTAGTCTTCTTCTTTGCGTTTCTCTCTTTCTATACTTTCATTCACATCCTCTCCCTCCAATCCTCTTCGCCTTTCTCTCTTCCTTCTTCCTGTATACTAATAAAGCCAAACGGAGCTTTCAAACAAGTCTTGGGGGGCCTTTTTAGAAACTGCACAAACAGGCGAGAGAGAATTGCAGGATTGGTAACACTGACAGCGAGTTGCAAGTCATGTCAACGCAAAAGCCTCACCTCAAGTCAACGCCTGGTGTGAGTGTGGTCTGCGCCAGGGGTAGATTACAGGCTCATGTCAACGCTTTTTCGTGCATGTTTTGTGGGTCAGAAGTAACAAGCCAAGCACATCAGGACTGCTTAATGTCAGGCCCCTTTCACCCCCACTCCTCTTCTTCCTTATCCCCCCAGAGGCTGCCTTCGAACGCGTGACCTTTTGCGAACTTCTGCATGTTACAGCCTCATGAAGTATTCCCGACCAGATGACAGCGAGCAGCATTCTCTCGTCTAATAGTTGAGGAAGCGGTTCTTTGCCTTTTGCTACCAAGCCCCTTACAGGAATGTGTCTTTTACTGCACGCCCCGTTAAAAAATCTGTCCTTCACTCCACGCCCCCTTAAAAAATCTATCCTTCACTCCACGCCCCCTTAAGAAATCTGTCCTTCACTCCACGCCCCTCTTGCATATGTATAAATGTAAATAAAATTCCCTTGAAGATGAAATAAACAATGGTAAGCCTGAGAACATCATTTAAACGATTCGATACGTTCCTCTTTTTTTTTAAACTTATCAATATTACGAACTCCAACTTTTCCTTCAGCGCTCATCTCGCGTCCCGCCCCAGGAAATTACTGGGTTGGGAACAAACAAAGAGTGAGTAAGAAACAAAAGCCCGCTAATCACTGGCCTTATAGAAGAGTGTATAGATGAGAGAGAGAGAGAGAGAGAGAGAGAATCAATTTCGGGAAGAGAAGACTGTAAAAAAACACGAATGAGGAAGTGAAGAGAAAACAAACGAAAATAAATAACTGAGAAACAAAATCCTACTAAGCACTGCCCTTATAGAAAAGTGTAAAGATGAGAGTGTCCAAAAGAGAGAGAGATCAATTTCGGGAGGAAGATACTCTAAATAAACACGAATGAGGAAGCAGAGAGCAATCGTTTCAGTCTGCGTCACTCTTGCGGCTGAAACCTCCCGAAGAGTGACAGGTCCAGTCTACACTTGAGGCTTAAATTACGTTTGTTGTAGCGCCGGAACAGAGCCTCGGTGAAAAGTGCAGTGCTGTCGAGAATAACCTTTTGCTGTTTTCGCCTCATTTTACGAAAGTACTCAAAGTGGAACTGAATTACGACTCAACGAAGGCTAAGTCAATAGAAGCAGAGTAAATATATGCCCGGACTGTCACTCTCCCTCATCATAATCATACTTTTCAAACAACTACCTGAAGATCCAATCCCATAGTTTTCTTTTTAGAGGGGGATTGAGTACCCTATATATTCGCACTCTGCCAGATGTCGAACTGAAGACAATAATAATTCGAGGTCAATTTTAGTGTCATATCGTCCCTTTTCATATACATTCGTTTAAACCACATTCTGAAAATCCAATCCCATAGTTAACTTTCTCCTTAGAGGGGGATTTAGTGACATACCAATTCACACTCTGCCAGATATCTTGTGTCCAACTCAAGGTGAAATTTCGTGGGTCCAGTGATATTTCGTCCCTCTTCTTTGTCTCTATAATTTGAGGTTGAAACTCTTACTTCAGAATGACAATGAGTGAAAAGAGAATGATTTAGTACCACACCAACTCAACTATTCCTATATATGTGTGTGTCGAACTAAAGGTACAAATTAGCGAGCCAGTCCAGTGGTTTTTCGTCCGCCTCTCTCTTTTTTGTCTGTCCTTTGAGGTTGAAACTCTTACTTTAGAATGACAATGAGTGAATAGAGAACCATTTAATACCACACCAACTCAACTATTCCTATATATGTGTGTGTCGAACTAAAGGTATAAATTAGCGAGCCAGTCCAGTGATATTTCGTCCCTCTTCTTTGTCTCTATAATTTGAGGTTGCACACCAACTCACCTATTCCTATATATGTGTGTGTCGAACTAAAGGTACAAATTAGCGAGCCAGTCCAATGGTTTTTCGTCCCCCTCTCTCTCTCTTTTGTCCGTCTTTTGAGCTTGAAAATCTTACTTTAGAATGACAATGAGTGAATAGAGAACGATTTAATACCACACCAACTCAACTATTCCTACATATGTGTGTGTCGAACTAAAGGTACAAATTAGCGAGCCAGTCGTGATTTTTCGTCCCCCTCTCTCCCTCTCTTTTGTCCGTCTTTTGAGCTTGAAAATCGTACCTCCTTACCTCCCCTCTTCTTCCCTTTCTCTCCTACACCCTCCTCCTCTCCCTTCCTTCCTTTCCCCCAACTCCTCTTCTCCATTCCTCTCTCTCCCATGCCCACCTCCTCCCCATTCCTTCCTGTCTCACTCTCGTCCTTCCCCTTCCTCCCTCCTAATCCCCCTTTTCCTCACCTTTCCTCCCTCTTTTACCCTCTTTTCCTCACTCATACCTCCAGAACGATTTAGTACCTTAGCAAATCAGCCATTGTCAGATAAGTGTAAATAATCGTGCAAAATAATAGGTACAAAGTCGTTAAGAAGTACAGTTTTATTTCGTCCCTTTCTCCTTTGCAGTTGATTATTTTACCCCAAACTGGCAATGACGTACCTTACCAACTGAACCCTTGCCAGTTATTTGTAGCGTACTGAAGAAGAACACAAGCTCGGTGATCACTTCTGCCCCCTCTTCTTTCTTCTCCTCCTCTTCTTCCTCCTCCTCCTCCTCCTCTTAGTGATCTCAAACTCATCCCTAGCAACCTTTCCTTCCTTCTTTTCCTCCAACACCTGCTTCTCATCTTTTTCCTTTGTGACCCAGTACAGTTATAATTCGTCCCTCTCTCCTTTGGTGTTCATTCTTTTACCCCAAGCTGACAATTACTAAGCGGAAAACAACTTAGTACAACACCAACACAGCCATCGACAGTTATTTGAAGCGTACCGGAGAAGACAACTAGCTCGGTAATCACTTATACCTCCATTTCTCTCGTTCCCTCTCCACCTCTCCTTTGCATAGCCAGTTATTTGTACCGCATTGAAAAAGACAACTAGCTCGGTGATCACTTATACCTCCATCTCTCTCGTTCCCTCTGCCCTTCGCCTCTCCTTAGCCGTCAAGAAACTGGTCCCAAGTTGCTGTGTCTTTCGGCGGAGGGCAGCGGGCCGCGATGATTCCCCGGCGCGCTAAGTCGAGGCAACTCCAATGAATGCTTAATTTCATCGCTACAGAGGGAAAGAAAAAACGCCGCTGCGAGTACGTGTTAAGAACTTCTCCTGAGCCTTCGCCTTGCATACCAATGACGAAGGATGGACCCCTGCGACCCGCCCCTCTGTACCCGACCCTGCGTGTCCTTCCCTCTGTCCCCTGCCCTCTGTACCCTCCCCTACGTTCCCTGCCCTCTGACCCCGCCCCTCCCTCCTTCCCCATCCCTTCGTCCCCTGGCCTAACAAAAACATTCCCGTCATCATCCGCGGGAGTAAAGATGCGCTGGAGGGTGAAAATATCAGCTGCTCACGACTTAGGTTTCGTTCCTCCTCATTCTCCTTCTCCTCCTCCTCCTCCTCCTCCTCGTGACCTCACTCATCCCTAGCAACCTTTCCTCTTCCTCTTCCTTCTACTACTCCTCCTCTTCTTCCTTCTCCTCCTCATCCTCTCAATGACCTCAGATTCATCCCTAGCAATCTTTCCTCTTCCTCTTCCTTCGACTACTCCTCTTCTTCCTCCTCCTCCTCCTCCTCCTCTCAATGACCTCAGACTCATCCCTAGCAATCTTTCCTCTTCCTCTTCCTTCTACTACTACTCTTCTTCCTTCTTCTCCTCCTCCTCCTCTCAACGACCTCAGACTCATCCCTAGCAACCTTTCCTCTTCCTCTTCCTTCTCCTCCTCTTCTTTCTTCTTTTCCTCTTCCTCCTCCTCCTCCTAGTGACCTCAAACTCATTCCTACCAATCTTTCCTTCTTTCTTTTCCATCAACACCTGCTTCTCATCTTTTTCCTTCTCTTCCTCTTCCTCTTCCTCCTCCTCCTCCTCCTCCCAGTGACATCAAACTCATTACTATCAACCTTTCCTTTTTTTTCCATCAACACCTGCTTCTCATCTTTTTCCTTCGCCTCCTCTTCCTCTTCCTCCTCCTCCTTCTCCTCCCAGTGACCCCATACTCATCCCTAGCAGTCTTTCCTCTTCCTCTTCCTCCAACACCTCCTCCCAGATCGCCCGTGGACAATTCAATACCTTCAGGATCATTCAGTGGTGCATATTCCAATCCTCTTTATCTCCTTCACCTCCTGTATCTTGGAGTGACCTCAGCGCCACTTATACGACCTGAACTGCCTCATGAAAACCCTCTCCGCCTCTCAGATCCCCCGCAAAAGCACTTCCAATACCACAATAAGGCTTCGAGTAGTGCAAATCTGCGGTATTATACAGCGAAATGACCTCAGCAAAACTTATACAACCTGAACTGTCTCAAGAAATCCTTCTCGCCTCTGAAATCGCCCGCAAAAGACGCCTCCAATACCTCAAAGGGCTTCAAGTAGTGCATATCAGCGGTTGTGTTGGGGCGTTAGGCTGTGCAAATTCCCGTCTTCTTATACAGTGGGGCGACCTCAGCATCATTTCTAAACCTGAGGTGCCTCACGAAATCTTTCTCGGCCTCTGTGATAGCCAGAAAAGACACTTCCATGTCCCCTCCCTTCTCTCTTTCTCCTTAACCTCCCATTCTCTCTCCCTCCCTCCCTTGTTCTTTATCCTATCCCTCTAATCCTCCCTCCCTTCCTCCCTTCCTCCCTTCCTCCCTCCAATACCACAAAAAGACTTAAAGTAGTGCAAACCAGCGGTATTATACAGTGGAGTGACCTCAGCCTCTCTTATGAACCTGAACTGCCTCACAAAATCCCTCTTCGCCTCTGTGATCGCCCGCAAAACACACTTCCAATACCCCAAAATGCTTCAAGTGGTGGAGATGAGCGGTGTCAGGGCGTTAGGTTTTGCAAATTTCTCTCTTCTTATATTCTGGAACGGCCTCAGAACCATGAAGTGCCTCTCGTAAGCCTTCTGTACCTCTTAGATCACCCGCAAATACACTTCCAATATCACAAAATGCTTCAAGTGGTGGAGATGAGCGGTGTCAGGGCGTTAGACTGTGCAAATTCCCCTCTTCTTATATTTTGGAATGGCCTTAGAACCATCTATAGACTTCCATTGCCTCTCGTAAGCCTTCTGCGCCTCTCAGATCACCCGCAAACACACTTCCAATACCCCAAAATGCTTCAAGTAGTGGAGATGAGCGGTGTCAGGGCGTTAGGTTCTGCAAATTCCTCTCTTCTTATACTTTGGAATGGCCTTACAACCATCTATAGACCTGAAGTGCCTCTCGTAAGCCTTCTCCGCCTCTCAGATCACCCGCAAACACACTTCCAATACCCCAAAATGCTTCAAGTAATACAGATCAGTGGTGCCAGGGCGTTAGGTTCTGCAAATTCCTCTCGTCTTATATTTTGGAATGGCCTTAGAACCATGAAGTGCCTCTCGTAAGCCTTCTGCACCTCTTAGATCGACCGCAAATACACTTCCAATACCACAAAAGGCCTCAAGTAGTGGAGATCAGCGGGTGTCTCAGGGGCGTTAGGCTGTCGGGGGTCGGGTCCGGCGGCGGCGTCAGGGAGCACCGCGGGGGTCATCTCGGAGCCTCCCGCCGACAACGACCTTATCCGATGGTTTTATTGTCTCGTTTGCATTCCTTATCGAAAGTGCAACAGATGCGATATTGCAAACCAGCACGAATATTGCACCGACGCGAGGCTGCCGGGGAGAAACTCTGATTTATTTTAGCTCTAATTGCAGGGAGAGAGGTGTGAAGGGGGGGGGAGGGAGGGAGAGGGGGAAATAGGGGGAGAGCGCGTCAGCCTGGCCAAGAGAAAAGGGAGGAAGAGAGGGAGAGGAAGAGGAGGGTAAGGGAAAGGAAGGGAGAGGAAATGGGGGGGTGGGAGGGGGAGAAAGGGAGGGTGTGGAGAGGGGAAGATAAAGGATGGAGAAGGAAAGGGAGGAAGTGAGAGGAAAAGAGGGTAAGAGAGGGAGGAAGGGAGAGGAAAAGGGGGGTGGGAGTGGGAGAAAAGGGGGAAGGAAAGGAGGATGTGTAGGAGAGGGAGAGAAAGGAGGGAGAAGGAAAGGGAGGAAGGAAGAGGAAAAGAGGATAAGAGAGGGAGGAAGGGAGAGGAAAAGGGGGATTAAGAGGGAGGAAGGGAGAGGACGAGGGTGAGACAGGAAGGAAGGGAGAGGAGGTGGATATGGGAGAGAAAGAAATGGAGGAGTTGAGGGAGAGAAAGAGGGTGTAGGAGAGAAAGGGAAGAAGAGGGACGAGAAAGAGGGAGAGGGAGAGAGAAAGGAAAGGGGAGAATGAGAGGGAAAGAGAGGAAGGGAGAGAAAACATGAGAGGGAGAGGAAGTGAGAGGGAATAGGAGGGAAGAGGAGAAAGGGAGAGAGAGTGAGAAATAGAGACAGGGAGAATCAGGGGAGGAAAAAAATATGTGCGTAGAGGGAGAGAGGGAGAGACGGAGGGACAGGCGGAGGGGAGAGGAAACATGTGGGAGGGAGAGGAGGTGAGAGGGAATAGGAGGGAAGAGGAGAGGGAGAGAGGGAGAGATGGAGAGACACGGAGAATCAGGGGAGGAAAAAAATATGTGCGTAGAGGGAGAGAGGGAGAGATGGAGAGACACGGAGAATCAGGGGATGAAAAAAATATGTGCGTAGAGGGAGAGAGGGAGAGACGGAGGGACAGGCGGAGGGGAGAGAGGGAGAGAAAATTCCTAGCGTAGTCGAAGCCTGAAATATTATCGAGAAGCGTGATGTGCCGCCCATAAAGAATCGGGAGTCATCGCTTCATTACCTCGTGTGTATTGATGCTGCCGACTTGTTCCGCGATGAATGAGTGCGCGGCGGCGGTGACGAACTTAAACTATCGAAGCGCGGGGCCACGGCAGCACAGGATAAACACTAAATTCGTGGAAAAACACTAAATTCTAAAAAGCAAAATAGTACATGGGCTATATTGACGCTGCCTACTTGTTCCGCGATGAAGGAATGCGCGGCGGCGGTGACGAACTTAAACTATCGAAGCGCGGAGCCAAGGTCGTATAGCATAAACACGGACGCGGCTAAGGTAATACAACAGGGCGCGATACATGAATGAGCGGCGGCGGTGACGAACTTAAACTATCGAAGCGCGGAGCCAAGGTCGTATAGCATAAACACGGACTCGGCTAAGGTAATACAACAGAGCGCGATACATGAATGAGGGGCGGCGGTGACGAACTTAAACTATCGAAGCGCGGAGCCAAGGTCGTATAGCATAAACACGGACGCGGCTAAGGTAATACAACAGAGCGCGATACATGAATGCGCGGCGGCGGTGACGAACTTAAACTATCGAAGCGCGGAGCCAAGGTCGTATAGCATAAACACGGACGCGGCTAAGGTAATACAAGAGAGCGCGATACATGAATGAGCGGCGGCGGTGACGAACTTAAACTATCGAAGCGCGGAGCCAAGGTCGTATAGCATAAACACGGACGCGGCTAAGGTAATACAAGAGAGCGCGATACATGAATGAGCGGCGGCGGTGACGAACTTAAACTATCGAAGTGTTTATACAAGCGGTACCAACTTCTTCTGCGATGAAAGAATGCGCGCTGGTGGTGAAGAACTTAAACTATCGAGGCGCGGGGACAACATCGTAGAGCATAAACACAGACGCGATGATGATAGTGATTGACGAAGGGACGAGTTACTGATGGAAATGGAAAAAGAGGAACGAAAAAGATGACGCAGTAACATGGTGAGAAAAAAAATAAAAGGAAACGAAAACCATAAATAGCAAAATAGAGCATAGCAACAAGAAGTGAGTAGCAAAATTAAATGAAAAAAGCTATAATATAAAAAACAAAAATAGAACAGCAATAAGATGTGAAGAAAGTGTCTTACATGAAACACACACAAAACAATCACAAGGAAAATAGAACCAAACTCCATTACTGAATATTTTTTTTAATAACATAAGACAAAATAAAAGAGAAATTGCCGTACTAAATAAACCTAGAAGGACAAAGTTAATAGAGTTTGAAATTTGATGTCAAGAGCAAATACAAAAATAGAGGAAAATAGAAGGTTACACACACACACACACACACACACACACACACACACACACACACACACACACACACACACACACACACACACACACACACACACACACACACACACACACACACACACACACACACACACACACACACACACACACACACACACACACACAGAGACTATAGAAAGATGAGCAAGCAAAAGAAACCAATAGGAAAAAACGAAACACACACACACACACACACACACACACACACACACACACACACTGGATGATGAGAAACACGACTTTATCCACAAAACGCTGACAGTTGTGGTTTTAGCCAAGCGGACAACACTGACCCTTCTGCCCTTCCTTTTTTTTCCCCTCCCTTCCCTTCCCTTCCCTTCCTCCTCCTCCTCCTCCCTTCAATCTAATTTCCAGCGTTACCTCCACCCCTTATGTCCTTCCTCCCCTCTTCGTCATATCCCTCCATCCCTCCATTCCTTTCTTTCTTCCTGCTCTTCCTCCCTCCTCTTCCTCCTCCTCCTCCTCCTCCTCCTCCTTCTTCCTCCCAGTCTTCTTTTTTTCCCTACCTTTTGTTTGCTCTACATTTTTTTCTTCTCTCTTTCTTTCTCCCTTTCTTCCTGTTTTTCCTGTCTCTCCTCTCCCTATCTTTTTTTTCTACTTTTTCTTTGCCCTTTTTTTTCTTTTTCCTTTTCTCTTCCTTCTGTCTCTCCCTTTCTTCCTGTTTCTCCTTCCTCTCCTCTCTCCCTCCTTCTCTATCTTCGTTTTATCTCTCGTGTTTCCCTTATTTTCATATCTTTATCTTTTCTCTTTTCTAACTTTCCTTTTTTTCTCCTATATTTCTCATTTTCATCCTGCTTCTCCTCCTCCTTACCTCTCTTCCTTTCTTCCTTTCTCCCTTTCTCTTCCATTCCTTCCTTCTCTATCTTTATTCTTCTATTTCCGTTCTTCCTCTCCACCTCCTTCCTTCTCTTCCTTCCTCTTCCTCTTCATCACTTTCGCCCAATTTCCTCCTCTTCTTCCCTTCCATACATCCATGTCCCCTCCCTTCTCTCTTTCTCCTTAACCTCCCTTTCTCTCTCCCTCCCTCCCTCCCTTATTCTTTATCCTCTCCCTCCCTTCCTCCCTCCACCTCTCTCCTTTCCTTTCACCCTATTTCCATCCCACCCTCCTTCTCCTCCCCTATTTCATCTTCTCCCTCCCATCCTTCCTCCTTCCCTCCCTCCCTCATTTTTTTCCCTTCTCTCTTCCCTCCTTCATTATCCTTATCCTCTTATCCCTCCTCCTCCTCCTCCTCCTCCTCCTCTTCACTTCAACATCATCATTATTTCTTTATCTCCTTTTCTGTGCCCTAATTTTCTCCTCTTTGTGTTTTTATTGATTACTTTACGAGCGGGGAATTGACGATCTATAGACGCAGTCAAGACGCTGTTTTCTTTTATTTTTTTGGAAGTTATATTGTACTTCATTTTGCGAGTTCGTGTATTCCTTCTCTCGTTCCTTGATTCATTTACTCGTACGATCTTCATTTGCTCGTTCTCTTCTTCATTTACTCGTTCGTTTCTTCATTTACTCGTTCGTTTCTTCATTTACTCGTTCGTTTCTTCATTTACTCGTTCGTTTCTTCATTTACTCGTTCGTTTCTTCATTTACTCGTTCGTTTCTTCATTTACTCGTTCGTTTCTTCATTTACTCGTTCGTTTCTTCATTTACTCGTTTGTTTCTTCATTTACTCGTTTGTTTCTTCATTTACTCGTTCGTTTCTTCATTTACTCGTTCGTTTCTTCATTTACTCGTTTGTTTCTTCATTTACTCGTTCGTTTCTTCATTTACTCGTTCGTTTCTTCATTTACTCGTTTGTTTCTTCATTTACTCGTTTGTTTCTTCATTTACTCGTTTGTTTCTTCATTTACTCGTTCGTTTCTTCATTTACTCGTTTGTTTCTTCATTTACTCGTTTGTTTCTTCATTTACTCGTTTGTTCTTCATTTACTCGTTTGTTTCTTCATTTACTCGTTTGTTTCTTCATTTACTCGTTTGTTCTTCATTTACTCGTTTGTTTCTTCATTTACTCGTTTGTTCTTCATTTACTCGTTTGTTTCTTCATTTACTCGTTCATTTACTCGTTTGTTTCTTCATTTACTCGTTCGTTTCTTCATTTACTCGTTTGTTTCTTCATTTACTCGTTTGTTTCTTCATTTACTCGTTCGTTTCTTCATTTACTCGTTTGTTTCTTCATTTACTCGTTCGTTTCTTCATTTACTCGTTCGTTTCTTCATTTACTCGCTGTCCACTGTATTTGGTAATAAACGGTAAAATGAATGTACATAATATTAAATTTTATTGCAAGTTCAGTACGAACGACTTAATATTAATAACTGACCATTCATTTCATTATATTATTAATATTTAAGAAATATCTTGGGAATCTTTAAGTTGTAGCTGCAAAGTAGCACATCGAGTCACTTTCAGTTTCTAAATTTAATCTCTTATAAAACGGAAATTCATGATTTACTGTACGAGTAGAGGCAACGAGCCATCTCGCTGATTCCTTTCAGCTGCCCCGCGGCTACACATTACACTGCCGTCAAGTGCTGCAGCTGACAGCCACCGAGCTGCTGGGCTGATTACTTGTGCCATTCGTCCTGTGTCCTAACGCTGAAAAGCTTGTCAGTGAGAAGAGAACCCAAAAGTCTGGTTGCAAGGAAAATAATTAATCAAATTTGGAAGGATAGTGTTGGATAGTTGTATACTCCCGCACAATTTCAGAGTTATGTTCGTTATAAATAAATTTCACGCAAAATGTTAGATACGTATGCATAAATTTCCAGGAAATTATGTTCATAAGAAGTATATTTCAGATTAAAATGTTTCCTGGCTATTATTTTATATCATTTCTCGAAATTCTTCTGAAGAAATATATTTCAAACAAAGAAATGGTCCACGACATATCTTTTATAGGGTTGGTGGTTCGTGGCCTGAAACGAGTTGAGAACCATTGATTTACTCGTTCATTTCTTCATTAACTCGTTCGTTCTTCATATACTCGTTCTCTTCTTCATTTAGCGGTTCATTCCTTCACGTACTCGTTCGTTTTTTCACTTACTCCCTCGTTGGTTCAGTGTTCATGTTGCCTCACACCAGGGAAAAAAATGATCTCCGGATGGGAAGGCGTCTTGATACTGCGTCTTGATATCATGTTGTACTTTAGCACCCGAAAAAGACGGCACCGAACAGACCCGGACGAACGCAACTCGCACGGGTAGACGAAAACGCGGGGTGAGCACTGCTAGGAGGAGGGACCCATGCGCCTGCGCGTTCGTCGGCGCAGGCGCACTCCGTACCGAAATTCAAGGACAAGGGCGGTGAGCTAAGGTTAAGAGAAAAAAAATATACTTGTTCGTACTTACGTTCATCGGCTCTTGTCCTTGAGTTCGCTTGAGTTCCGCAGCGGTGTACCTGACGAAGGAGAGAAAGAGAGAGAGTGTTATTGCTAGATATATGGAGGGGAGGAGAGTGAAGGATGGGAGATATTCGGTGTAGTGTTGGTGATGGAGAAGAGGAAGAGGAGGAGGAGGATTAGTAGGGAATATACATGGAGGAGAGAGAAAAGGGTGAAGGATAGCAGACAGACGGTAGTGTTAGTGATGGTTAAATAGGAGGACAAGTAAGATAGACAAATAGAGGAAGAAAGGTGAAGGATAGAAAATAGACGGAAGACTTAGTGATAGAAAAAAGGAGATCAAGAAATAATGACGATGTTGGAAGTAGCACAAAAGGAGGAGGAGGAGGGGGAAGGTTAAGAGGATAAAGATAATGAGGGAGTAAAGAGAGAAGAAAAAAAAAGAGGGAGGGAGGATGGGAGGGAGAAGATGGAATAGGGTAGTAAGGGAGGGTGGGAGGGAGGGAAGAGAGTGAGGGATGGAATAGTGGAGAAAGGAAGGAAGGAAGGGAGAGAGGGATAAAGGATGGAAAGGAAAGGAGGGGAGGAGAAGAGGAAGAGGATAAACAACGGAGGGAGGAAGACAAGGAGGTTAAGGAGGAAGAAAGAAGGGAGGGGACATGGATATAAGGAAGGGAGGAGGATGAGGAGGATAAGTTAGGAATACACATGGATAATAGAGGAATGAAGAATAGGATGGTGATGGTTAGTGGCAACGTTAATGAGAGAAAAAAAAAGGAAGAAAAAATGAAAAGAAAGGTATTAAATGGTCACAGTGTTGGTGATATTGATAGAAAGTTAAGAAAAGACGAAGAAGGTTGCATGTAGGATGATGAAGAACGAAGATGGTGATGATAGTGATGAATAGTGAAGGGGGTGAGGTAGTTTAGGTGAGGGGGAGAAAGCAAATGATGGGAAGGGTGTGGTATAGTGATGGGACAGTGATGGGAAGACTAGAGGAGAATGAAGATGGGGGTGATAGTGATGAATAGTGAAGGAGGTGAGATAGTTTAGGTGAGGGGAAGGAAGCAGGTGATGGGAAGACTGTAGGAGTGATGGGACAGTGATGGGAAACTGGAGAACACTGATAGAGAGAAAAAACAAGAAAATTTAAAGACGATAAAAATATATTCTTCCAACTATACTAATATCTCTCTCTCTCTCTCTCTCTCTCTCTCTCTCTCTCTCTCTCTCTCTCTCTCTCTCTCTCTCTCTCTCTCTCTCTCTCTCTCTCTCTCTCTCTCTCTCTCTCTCTCTCTCTCTCTTGTCCCCTCTGCACCTGGCTCCTCGCACGCGCCTCCCCAGGTAATTAGCTTCCTGTTGGCTCACCTGACGTCACCGCGCAGGTAAACACAGGCTCCCCTCGCCCAGGTGTTCCCCTCGCCGGCACTTTTTGGCACTTTATTAATATAGGAGGTGTTGGCTACAAGGGTACACACGTTACGAGACTTTGGGAAGGTAATTTGCACTACTCCTGTTGATAATACTGATATGGCAGGTAATTTACACTACAATGTTAACAGAAATGAATATGAAGGCTTTATGAAGATGGTTTGAGGGTTTTGTAAATAGGATCCGTGTATTTCATGAATAAGGAAAGTTGGGTCAATATAAATGCAAAATGCACTTTATCGATATGGCATGTTCGTTTGATGCGGGTAAGCTATATATAAACCAGATGGGAAGACCGATCCCAGCCGATTGAATCACTGCAATAGCTGGGGGCAAATCATGTATGCAGATCGTAAAGGTTACTAATTTGAAGGGGCAAGCTTATTAATGCAGTACGATAAGTTATAGAGGTATCTTTTTCCTTCATTCCCTTTTCTCTTTCTTTATTTTCTTTCTTCTTTCCTCCACATGTCTCTCCCCGCTTACCCAATTTCCTTTTCTTCCTCCCTTCCATATATCCATGTCCCCTCCTTTCTCTCCACCTTCTTAACCTTCCTCTCTCCCTCCCTTGTTCTTTATCCTCTCCCTCTCCTCCTCCCTTCCATGGTGATAAACTACAATCCATTAAATAACGTTAGGCGGGTTTGGTTAGCTCGAACATTGGTCTAAGTTACTGGTTGTCACTTTTCTTCAAGTTTCATTGGGGAAAAAATATAAAAAAACAAGACATTAATTTTTGTCCTGAGAATTAAAATATCACGAAAAAATATCTACACGTACATAATAACCACAAACACACACACACTTACACACACACACACACACACACACACACACACACACCTGTCCACACCTGTGCCCAGCCCGTCCCAGCAGGTGTCGGGCGACGTGACGGAGCCCGCGACTAACAGATCACCGAAAATATGTGGGAGGCACCAGAGCCGATAATGGAAGGATTACTGAGGGGAGGGGAAGGGAGGGGGGAAAGGGAGGGAGGGAAAGAGTATGGAGTATATAGGAAGGGAGAGTAGAGAGATAGAAAGAAAAGGAAAGGGGAAGGGAAGGGTAGGGAGGGGAAGGGAAGGGAAGGGGAGGGGTGGAAAGGAGGGAGGGAAAGAGTATGGAGTATATAGGAAGGGAGAGTAGAGAGATAGAAAGAAAAGAAAAGGAGAAGGGAAGGGAAGGGAGAAATATAGAGGAGGGTGGAATTAGAGAAGGGGAGGAAGAGAAGGAACAGGAGGGGTGGGGAGGAGGGAGGAGGGAAACGCTGTGATAGGCAGGGGATGGAACGGGAAGGGGACGGAGGGAATGGAATAGGAAAAGACAAAAAGGGAGATAACAGAAAAAGAAAGGAATGGGGGACAGGGTGTGGAATAGAAAGGGGAAAGTAGGGAAAAAAGAAGGAAAAGAAAGGACACGGGAAATAGAGGGGAGGAGAGGAGAGGACAGAGATGGAAGGAAAAACAATGGTTGGGGGTTTAAGGGAAAGGAGAGGAAAGAGGTGGAAAAAAAAAACAAGAAAGAAGAAAAGGAAGAAAGAGGAAACAAAAAGGAAGGGAAGGAAGGGAAGTAAGGGAAATGATGGGAAGGGGAAATTGAGGAAAGGAAAGGATGGGAATGGACAGTAAAGAAATGAGAGAGAAAACGACAGGGAAGGGGAAGGAAGGGAAGGGAAATGATGGGAAGGAAAGGATGGGAATGGACAGTAAAGAAATGGGAAAGAAAGCGATAGGGATGGGGAAGGAAGGGAAGGGAAATGATGGGAAGGAAAGGATGGGAATGGACAGTAAAGAAATGAGAGAGAACACGAAAGGGAAGGGGAAGGAAGGGAAGGGAAATGATGGGAAGGAAAGGATGGGAATGGACAGTAAAGAAATGAGAGAGAACACGAAAGGGAAGGGGAAGGAAGGGAAGGGAAATGATGGGAAGGAAAGGATGGGAATGAACGGTAAAGAAATGAGAGAGAACACGAAAGGGAAGGGGAAGGAAGGGAAGGGAAATGATGGGAAGGAAAGGATGGGAATGGACAGTAAAGAAATGGGAAAGAAAGAGACAGGGAAGGGGAAGGAAGGGAAGGGAAATGATGGGAAGGAAAGGATGGGAATGGACGGTAAAGAAATGGGAAAGAAAGCGATAGGGAAGGGGAAGGAAGGGAAGGGAAATGATGGGAAGGAAAGGATGGGAATGGACAGTAAAGAAATGGGAAAGAAAGAGACAGGGAAGGGGAAGGAAGGGAAGGGATATGATGGGAAGGAAAGGATGGGAATGGACGGTAAAGAAATGGGAAAGAAAGCGATAGGGAAGGGGAAGGAAGGGAAGGGAAATGATGGGAAGGGGAAATTGAGAAAAGGAAAGGATGGGAATTGAAGGTAAGGAAATGAGAAAGAAAGCGACAGGGAAGGGGAAGGAAGGGAAGGGAGATGATGGGAAGGGGAAATTGAGGAAAGGAAAGGATGGGTATTGAAGGTAAGGAAATGGGAAAGAAAGCGACAGGGAAGGGGAGGGAAGGGAAGGGAGATGATGGGAAGGGGAAATTGAGGAAAGGAAAGGACCCCACCCTCATTTCTTTACTGTCCATTCCCATTCTTTCCTTTCCATAATTTCCTCTTCCCATCATTTCCCTTCCCTTCCCTTCCTTCCCCTTCCTTCCTTTTTTTGTTTCCTCTATCTTCCTTGTCTTGATTCTTGTTTTGTTTTTCTTCACCTCTTTCCTCTCCTTTATGTATGTTCCCTTCCCTTCCTTTCCCTTAAACCCCATTCCATTTACTATCCTTTCTTACCTCCCTCAATTTCCTTTCCATCGGCTGTTCCTTCCTCTCTCTTCCCTTCCCTCCCATACTTGTAACGATGATGTCTCCAGGTTAGCGTTATTCTTCCTCTCTCAGGTATAACTAAGGTGTTTACAGGTTAATAAAGGTTGATTTGAAGTAGATTTAGTATGCAGGGGAAAAAAAAGTGTGAAGGGGGGTTGTGTAGGGGTCGAGGGGGAGGAGGGGGGAGTTGAAGGAGGGGGAAGGGGAGAAGGGTAGGTTGTGTGTGTATGGGAAGGGGGAAAGGGAAGAAGGGGAGGTTGTGTGTGTAAGGGAAGGGGGGAGGGGAGGAGGAATTGTGGGAGGGTGGAAGGAGTGTGTGTGTGTGTGTGTGTGTGTGTGTGTGTGTGTGTGTGTGTGTGTGTGTGTGTAAGAAGGCAGCACAGGTGGGGATAACCAGGTGATGTCAAACCAATTAAAATCACATGCACCTGGATTAGCGAGCGAGACTTTTTTTTTGTCGCATTCTACATTTTAATATTTTTGTCGTTGTTATTATCGGTTCTATTATTATCATTGTTGTTGTTGTTGTTGTTCTTCATCTTTAATTATTATGTTCTTCTTCTTCTTCTTCTTATTATTATTATTATTATTATTATTATTATTATTATTATTATTATTACTATTATTATTATTATTATTATTATTATTATTATTATTATTTCTGTTGTTGTTGTTGTTGTTGTTGTTGTCGAAGAAGGGGAAAAGGCAATACTACTTCAACTACTGCAAGGGTAAATACTACTACTTTTACTATTACTACTACTACTACTACTATTACTACTACTATCCATCTCTCTCTCTCTCTCTCTCTCTCTCTCTCTCTCTCTCTCTCTCTCTCTCTCTCTCTCTCTCTCTCTCTCTCTCTCTCTCTCTCTCTCTCATTTTTCCATTCCTTTCATTTATCGTCTATTTATTTTTTCTTCCGTTGTGCACTCGTTACTGTTTTTCTTCCTGTCTCCCTGTTTCTTGTTTCTCATATCCCTCTTCACTGCCTCTCTCTCTTTCTCTCTCTCGTTCTCCGTCCCTGCTAGTTCATATCTGTCCCTTTCCTCTCCCTCTTCTCCCTTCCCCCGACTCGGCCTGTCACTTCGCGGGCGTCCTTTGGGAACACTCATCACCAAGCGACCAGGGAAAGAAAGAAGTCCAACCAAAGAACCTCGTGGACGGCAGAGCATCAATTAGGCGGGCACGCGGTGTAGCAGGCAGATACAGTAGAACACAGAGATCGGTAGGTTCAGACATCTCCACCTCTAACATCAACTATTTCCAGAGGCCGAAAAGTTGATTAATCGGGTTCTCATGAGTGTTTTTTCGCGTTCACCGTACAGAGGGTTTGTTGAACTACCACCAGGGTCATGATACTGCTTAAGAAGATGCCCAGTGCTCCTGAAAAAGCCTTGTTGATTACTCGGGTTCTAATGAGTGTTTTTTCGCGTTCACCGTACAGAGGGTTTGTTGAACTACCACCAGGGTCATGATACTGCTTAAGAAGATGCCCAGTACTCCTAAAAAAGCCTTGTTGATTAATCGGGTTTTAATGAGTGTTTTTTCGCGTTCATGGTACAGAGCCTTTGTTGAACTACCACCAGGGTCATGATACTGGCTAAGAAGATGCCCAGTGCTCCTACGAAAGCCTTGTTGATTAAATGTGTGTGTGTATCCCTTCTGTTCCCCTCTCCTTCCCTTCTCTTCCGTTCGTTCCATCCCATTACTTTTTCTCTTCACAATTTTCACTATTAGAAATACACATAAAATAACGCAAATTTGTATAAAAATATATAATTATACAAAATACACATAAGATAGTGTAAATTCGTATCAAAATAAGTAAACAAAATATACATAAAATAAGGTAAATTTGTATGAAAAAAAACAATCTTCTTTTTCTATCCCGTTTCTCTCTTTTTTTCACTTCTCTTTCTTTAGCTTCCTCTCCTCTTTAGCTTCCTCTATATGTGCATCCCTTCTCTTTCCTTCTCTTTCTTTCCCTCCTTCGCATTCTATCCCCATTACTCTTTCTCCTCAAAGTTTCCTCCGTTACCCTTCGCTTTTCCTTCCCCGTTTCCCTCTCTTTCCTTTTCTTTTAGCTTCCTTTCTTCCTTCTCTTCCTTACCTCTCCCTCACCTCCCTCTGTCTCGTCCAGCTCCCTCCCGCCTTGTCCAGCGTCCAAATCATAGCCACAAGAACGCACGCACTATACCCAACAAGCTATCGGAAGGAAGGCCACACATACCACTCTCCTGTTTCCATTTGCCACCTCCAGCCTCTTCCCAGCTCTTCCCGCTTCTTCCAGTGTCCAAATCGTGAAAAAACCAAACCCGTAAGCACTACCCAAGCATGCTATCGGTAGGAGGTCCACATATGCCTCTTCCCTCGCCTCCAATCGCTTCCTCAACCCTCGTCCAGCCCTTACCTCCTCTACCAACGTCCATACTCGAACATACCGAAGTCTTGAGCCTCAGAAAGCACGACCCAAGCATGCTATCGGTAGGAGGTCCACATATGTCTCTTCCCTCGCCTCTTCCAGCCTCGAAAACCGTGAACGTGAGCAATATTGACCCTCGCTGATCCCCAATACTCCTCCCGCGGCCGCCGTCACCTCCTCAGTCTCGTCCTCGGCCCCTCATTGTGCGCCCCGACCCGCCAGGAGGAATTTCGATGCGAGCTCCACACTTTTCACCACCCGCCCTATTGATATCTCCTTACCGATTTCTCTCTCCTCTCCCTCCTCCTCCTCCTCCTCCTCCTCCTCTTCCTCCTCCTCCTCCTCCTCCTCCCAAGCTTTCTTTCTCTCACCCTCCTACTATCTCTCCCTCCCTCCCAGCCCATTCCTCCTTCTCTCCCTCCCTATGTCTACCGATTCGTGTCTCCCTCCCTTGCAAGCTTTCTCTCCCTCACCCTCCTACTATTTCTCTCCCTCCTTCCCAGTCCATTCCTCCTTCTCTCCCTCCCTATGTCTACCGATTCGTGTCTCCCTACCTTGCAAGCTTTCTCTCCCTTCCTCCCATTCCATCACTCCCTCCCTTTTCCCTTCCAGTCCATCTTTCCCTCCCATTTCCCTCCCTCTCCTTTCTGATAAGCCTTCTCTCCCATCCTCCCGCTTTGCCTCCCTTTCCTCCCTCTCCATCTTTCCCTTCCCCACAAGGTTTCTCTCCCTTCCCTCCCTTAAGTCTCCCTCACCCTCCCTCCAAGTCTCTCGCCCTCAGCTTTTCTCTCTCACTCTCTCATTCCCTACCTCCCTTTCCTATCTCTCCATCTTTCCCTTCCTCATAAGATTTCTCTCCCTTCCCTCCCCCAAATCTCTCTCCCTCAACTTTTCTCTCTCACTCTCATTCTCTACCTCCCTTTCCTATCTCTCCATCTTTCCCTTCCTCACAAGCTTTCTCTCCCTTCCCTCCCCCAAATCTCCTTCATCATCCCTGCAAGTCTCTCTCCCTCAACTTTTCTCTCTCACACTCTCATTCTATCTCTCCTTTTCCTCTCCCTTCTCCCTCTCTCACTAGCTTTCTCTCCCTTCCCTCTCCCAAATCTCCTTCACCATCCCTCCAAGTCTCTCTCCCTCAACTTTTCTCTCTTACACTCTCATTCTATCTCTCCTCTTCCTCTCCCTTCTCCCTCTCTCACAAGCTTTCTCAAACACCCTACCAGTCTGTATCTATCTCTCCCTCCCTCCCTCCTCTCCCCCCTTACCCACCCGATGCCACTTTTGAGAGCCATTACATTATCAGAAACCAATAAGTTTGATGCGGCCAGATCTGAGGCGGGGGTCGCGGCCACGAGGGTCTCTTAGCGGGTGATGAATCCAACGCTGAGTAATTATTGAAGATGCCCGCCCGCCCTTAGAGACCCACCTGTCCCTACCTGTCCTCCCCTGTCACCCTCCGTCCCCACTCTCCACTTGCTCCCATCTGCCCCACCCCTCCTCCCCCGTCATCCTCTGTCCCACCTGTTCCCTTATTAGTGATTTACCTGCCCGCCAGACCACACCTGCCTATCTCCTGCCCACCTGTGATTCTTGCTTCTTCTCGATTTAATTTATTTTTCTTCACCTTCTTCTTTTTCCTTTTCTTTTTCATCCTCATCATCATCATCTTCATTCTTCTAGTCTTCTTGGTTTTCTGTTTTTCTTTTTTTTCTTCTTTTTTTTCTTCTTTTTCTTCAT
>NC_066532.1:4329158-4331658 GCF_024679095.1 Eriocheir sinensis | reverse complement strand
CGCTAAACCCGTCTAATAAAACCTTAATCATCTTACATAATTATATATACTTTTTTTTTTACTTGTATGAAGTCTGACCCCCCTCCCCCCTCCTTCCCCCCCTCTCACCCTTCCTCCTCCCCTATACCTTCCTGTCTTCCTTCTCTCTCCCTCCCCTTTTTTCCCTCCACCTCCTTCACCTTCCTCTCCCTCCACTCTTTCCTCCCTCTTCCTTCCTTTTTCCTTCCCTCTACCCTCCTTCCCCTCTTTTTCCTTCCCTTGTTTTCCCTCCACTTTTCCTTCCCTCTCCTATTCTCTCCCCGTTTCCCATCTCCCCTTCTTCCCCTTTTTTCCCTCCCTCTCCGTCCCCTTTCCTTCTTCCTTCACTCCCCTCTTCCCTCCTTCTCCCTTTCCTCTTCCCTCTCTTCCCCTCCCTTCTTCCCTCCCTCCCTCTCCCCTCTTTACACCCCCACTTCTTCCCTCCCTCTCTCCCTCTCCCCTCTTTACACCCCCACTTCTTCCCTTCCTCTCTCCCTCTCCCCTCTTTACACTCCCACTTCTTCCCTCTCCCTCTCTCCCTCTCCCCTCTTTACACTCACACTTCTTCCCTCTCCCTCTCTCCCTCTCCCCTCTTTACCCCTTCTTCCCTCCCTCTCTCCTCCCCTCTTTCCTCCCCCACTACCCTCTTCCCTTCCGCCGTCTATGTTCAGTAACACTTCAATTCTTTCTTTTTTATTTCATCCCCTTTTTGCCGCCTGTCCGAGTTAATGAGACGCCGACAAGCTGTTCCGCGCTAATACGATGGGAGGCGAAGGACGAACGCTCGGATTACATTACGTTAGGATTCCATGACAGATTGTTACTGTTTAGCGACGCTTAATTAGATTAGGTTAGGTTAGGTTATAATTCGTAAGGTTTCGTTTGGTTAAGTTCGTGTGTGTCTGTATGTGTGTGTGTGTGTGTGTGTGTGTGTGTGTGTGTGTGTGTTTAGTAGTGTTTCTGTATTCAATGTTATATTTAAGTAGAAGAACAGGGAGAAGGAGGAAGGGAAGGGAAGGAGAAGGGAAGGGAAAGGAAAGGGAAAGGAAAGGGAAGGGAAGGAAGAAAGGAAAGGAAGGAAGAAGAAGGAAGGAAGGAAAGGAAAGAAAAAGGAAAGGAAGGAAGGAAGGGAAGGAAGGAAGGAAGAAGGAAAGGAAAGGAAAGGAAAGGAAAGGAAAGGAAAGGAGAGCAAAGGTTATGTCTGGCTGAATTGCGCTGGATTTCATCAGGTGGCGGTGGCTGAGTGGTTAGTGTGCAGGCGTGGCGTTAAGGTTCGCATCCCGCCCGCCGCTGCAAACAAAGAGGCAATTTTTCAGTCACCGCCGAGTGGCCTAAGACTACCCACATGCTGCCCTGAAGACCACCCATCAACCCGGACTCTAGATTCTCTCTAAAGACAGGATCAAAGATGAGCTCCGGGGTACAGCATGAGTCAGGCAAGATGGCGATACTATAAACACTTGCCTGCGCCATAGCGGGCTGGGGTCCATCACCAGGCTCCACCGAGAAAGCGAAAGGCGAAACGTTAAAAAAAAGGGTTCGTTAGGTTCGGTTCGGTTACGGTAAGTTCGGTTTGAATGGCTCGGTGAACTAAAACGAACTAAAAAGAAAAAAAAGATACAGAAATGAGGAAGACTAACAACACATCACATAACATAACAAAGAGAAGAAAAACCGAAAACGAAGGGAAGGCAGAACAGCAACAGCAGACAGGAAAAAAGAGGAAGAACAGGAGGAAGAGAAGAGGAAGAGGAGGAGAAGAAAAAGGGTGGAAAGGAACAACAGCAACAGCAGGCAGAAAAAAAAGAGGAAGAGAAAAAGAAGAGGAGGAGAAAAATAAAGAAGGTGGAAAGGAAGACAGAGTGGAGGCAGGAACAGAGAAGAAGAAAAAAAGAAGGTGGATAGGAAGACAGAGTGGACGCAGGGACAGAGAGAATAAGAACAACAACAACAACACATCATAACATAACAAACAGAATAAAGCAAACAAAAACAGCCGCCCCAGCAAGTGACAGGAGGGGGCGGGCGGTCGGCAGCATTTTGAAGCCCGGCGCGCAGCTTCACACCGTCCATCATTAAAGCTGGGAATGATTACGAGACTTTGTTATGCTTTTTGACAGTGCAGCTTCGTGGGCCCGGGCCGGTGGGGGAGGGGGTGGGGGGATGGAGGGGGTGACTGGTACAGAGGAGGAGGAAGAGGAGAGAGGGTGACGCTGGTATGATATAGGGAGGGAGAGAGACAGGGATAGAGGAAAGGAAAAGGATGAGGATGAGGAGAAGGAGGAGGAGGAGGAGGAGGAGGAGAGAGAAAGGAGAGGGTGACGCTGGAATGATATCGGGAAGGAGAGAGATAGGGACAGAGGGAAGGAAAAGGAGGAGAAGGAGGAGGAGGAGGAGGAGGGGGAGACAAGGAAAAAAGGAAATGAGAAGGAGGAAGAGCAGGAGAAAGGAGGAAGAAGAAAAGGAAGACAAAGAGGAGACA
>NC_066532.1:4274158-4326658 GCF_024679095.1 Eriocheir sinensis | reverse complement strand
AGTGAGAAGAGGTGGAGGACGAGGAGGAGGAGGAGGAAGAGGAGGACGAGAAGTAAGAGGACTAAGAGGAAGAGAAGGATGAAGACGAGAATTAAGAGGAAGAGAACGAGAAATAGAAAACAAAGAGGAAGAGGAGGAGGAAAAGGAAGAGATCGAGAAAGAGGAAGAGGAGGCGGAGGAGAAAGAGGACGAAAAATAAGAAGACAAAGAGGAAGAAGAGGAAAAATAAGAGGAAGAAGAGCAAAAGGACGAGAAAAAGACGAGAACGAAGAGAAGAACGAGGAAAAACAGACCAAAAATAAGAAAACAAAGAGGAAGAAGAGGAAAAATAAGAGGAAGAAGAGGAAAAGGACGAGAAAAAGACGAGAACGAAGAGAAGAACGAGGAAAAACAGACCAAAAATAAGAAAACAAAGAGGAAGAAGAGGAAAAATAAGAGGAAGAAGAGGAAAAGGACGAAAAAAAGACGAGAACGAAGAGAAGAACGAAGAAAAACAGACCAAAAATAAGAAAACAAAGAGGAAGAAGAGGAGGAGGAGTAAGAGGAGGAAGAGGAAGAGGGTAAGAAGGAGGTGGAAATTGTTTTAGAGTCTCGATTAAGGGAACATAGAGTCGGATTGGGTCGGACAATCTGGATTAGGCAAGACTCGAAATTGGAGAGAGAGAGAGAGAGAGAGAGAGAGAGAGAGAGAGAGAAATGAGAAATAGAAAAGAAGAAAAGAAAAGGAAAAATGAGAGAGAGAGAGAGAGAGAGAGAGAGAGAGAGAGAGAGAGAGAGAGAGAGAGAGAGAAAATTCATAATACTGCCGTTGCTGTTGTTGTTGTTGGCTTATTATCAATACACGCGGCCTCGTCCTTATTATTAAAGTTGTTGATGTTGTTGTTCTTTTTCTTTCACCTGCTGAGTTTAGTACACACGAACGAACTCTTGTTGTTGTTATTTTCCGTCACTTTCTTCCGTTTATATTTAGACAGTAAGTACTTTTAAAATTAACAAAAAGCCGATTTCCTTATACGAAAACTTCTTGGCTTTTCCCTACTTAAAAGTCGTATAGGAAGGCGAAAAAAGTGCTAACTTGTCGAAAACAAAATACAAAACCATCAAATATAACAGAGGTTAAATAATTCATCCTTGTCTGAACTGTTTTGATTTATTTATGTGTCTTTTGCTACGTTCTGCCTATGGCGCCGGTAAGGTTTCCTGGTGGGGACTTGTGGTCGGCCTCAGCCCGTTATGGCGCAGGCAAGTGTTTATAGAGCCGCCATTTAGCTTGGCTCATGCTGCCCCCGGAGTTCATATTCGATCCTCTTTTAGAGAGAATCTAGAGTCCGGGTTGATAGGTGGTCTTCAGGACAGCATGTGAGTAGTCTCAGGCCATTCGGTGGTGACTAAAAAATTGCCAGCTTGTTGGTAGCGGCGGACGGGACGCGAACCTGTGGCCTCCTGAACGCTGCGCCCGCACGTTAACCACTCAGCCACCGTCTCCCAAGTTTACTGAACAGTATTTGCAGGAGCAGCGTCACTGTGTGTGTGTGTGTGTGTGTGTGAGAGAGAGAGAGAGAGAGAGAGAGAGAGAGAGAGAGAGAGAGAGAATGTGTCCTCTTCATTTGCGCCTTTGAGCTGCCTTCATTTCTATATAAAAATCATAGTTGTCAAAGTTCTTGTTGTAACTCGTCCTCGTCTTCGTGGGTCTGACCATCACCAGCAGCTCTCACTCACTCTCACTCTCGCTCTCCGCGCTGGCCGTATTAATAAACACCTTCCCGGGCAGGTGTCACCGGCAGACAGCTGGACAAGGAGGGAGAGCGCCGCCGCGGGCACTCCTGCGTCGCCCCTTCTCCGCTGGTCTTCTTGTGGGTGTTTTTTGCCCTTGGTGGTGATATGAACCCCACTCTTTCTTTCTCTCCCTCCCTCCCTCCCTGCTTCCTCCTCCTTTCCCTTCCTCCTTTCTCCTCTCTTTTATTCCTTCCTTTCTTTCCTTCCTTTCTTGCTCCTTCCCATCCGTCCTTCCTCCTATTCTGTTTCTTCCTTTCCTCCTTCCTTCTTTGCTTCTATCCCTCTCTCCTTTTTTTTTCTTTTTTTCCCTCCCTCTTCCCTCCATCCTTCCTCATTCCTTGCTCTTTTCCCTCCCTCCCTCCTTCCTTCCTTCTTTCCTTTCTCTCTCTCCTTCATTTCCTTCTTGCTCCTTCCTACAGCTCCTTCCCTTTCTTGTCCCTTCCTTTTTTTCTTTCCCTCCCTCCTTCATTCATTCCTTACTCCTCTCCTTCCCTCCTTCCTTCCTCCTCCTTTTCTTGTTCCTTTCCATCCCTTCTTTCCGTTCTTGTCCCTATTCCTCCTTACTTCTTTCCATCCTTTTTCTCTAATAACAGTAACAACATAAACAGGTGACAAGATTAACAGGTGTCCCGGCAACGGAATAAACGCTAGGTATGCAGACAGTACCCCCCCCCCCTTGCCCCCCCTGTCTATACTCCTTCCTCCCTACGCTGATCGGAAGTCTCGCAAAAACAAGTTACTGACGAGAGCAAAACAAGAGACGTCCCGCTGTACTGTGTGTGTGTGTGTGTGTGTGTGTGTGTGTGTGTTTACGACAATGGATAATGGAAAACGCCGAGCAAAAAATAAATTGTGGAACGGAAATAAAGGAAAGAAGGAAGGAAGGAAATGAAAAGTTATGATGAAAGGAAAAGGAAAATAGAAAAGGAAAGGAAAGGATATAATAAGAGGAAAAAAAAGAAAGGGAGGAAAAGGAAAAGACAATAAAGGATTTGATGAAAGGAAAAAAGAGAAAGAGAAGAAAAAAGATTTAATGAAAGGAAATTAAATGAAAGGAAGAAAGGAAAGGAAGAAAGGATGGAAAATAGAAGAAAAGGAAGAGGAGGGAAGGAACAGGAAAGGAAAGATTGTGGTGAGAGGTGAGAAAGTTAAAGGAAAAGGAAGAAAGGAAGGGAAGCAATGAAAGGGAAAGGAAGAAAAGAAAGAAAAGGAAAGGAAAAAAAGGGAAAAGAGGAAGGAAAAGCAGAGAAGTGAAAGAAAGGAGAGAGAAGGAGGGAAGAAAGAACAAAAAAAAAGGGGAGGAAGGAGGGAAAGGCTGAAGGAAAAAGAAGAAAGGAAGGGAAGGAACGCAAGGAAAAGAAAGGAAAGGAAAAAAAGGAAAGGAGAAAGGAAAAGCAGAGAAGTGAAAGAAAGGAAAGAGAAGGAGGGATGAAAGAACAAAAAGGGGAGGAAGGAGGGAAAAGCTAAAGAAAAGGAAGAGAGGAAGGAAAGGAAGAATCAAAGAAGAGAGAGGAGGCGAGATGATCACAACTTTATTCTGGTAACGATGTATTTTTAGAACACATTCTCTCTCTCTCTCTCTCTCTATCAAAGTTCCCGCTACAACCACCATAATGACCTTTGATTGCACAGAGACCTTTAGACAGCTACCAACATTATTCCTATACTATTTTACAGACCCAACCATACCATAGGACTCCTTACCAGATGACAGACCCAACCATAGGACTCATTACGTTCACCTCCGTCTTGTATTATTTTGGTTACGTTAAAAATAAATGTAGCTTTTGTCTTAGGTTAGGGATTGATGTTTCTAGTTTAAATTTATATAGTCTATTGGGGCTCGATTATGTGTTTGGCTGTATATATGTGTATCTATCTATCTATCTATCTATCTGTTCATCTCTTTCAAAACATCACAACTCCCCTTCGTTCTTTCGGCCATTCCAGCGCTTCTTCATATTATCCTTCATATTACAACGACTTGATATGCTTGACTCACGGACGTCACACACACACACACACACACACACACACACACACACACACACACACACACACACTCACTCCCGTTTACACACCTGCCCGAAACGTGAAGGAAGGAAAGGAATGGAAAGCAGGAGAGGAAAATAAAGAAGGAAAGAAAGGAAAGAGAATGAAAAACAAGGAATGAAAGGAAGAGGAAGAAACGAAGAAAAGGAAAGGGAAGGGAAAGAAAAAAATGGAGAGGAAGAGAAGAAAAGAAAAATGAAAAGAGGAAAGAAAGGAAAATAAGTGAAGAAAATTAAAGAAAAAGAAAAAGAGAAGTGAAAAACAAATTAGGGAAGGAAGAATAGAAGGAAGGAAAGAAAAAAGATGATGATAAAAGAACAAGAATAAGCTCAATATCAATTTTTTTTCTCTATGTCTGCAATTCTTTCCCTTTTTAATGTCCGTCGTATCCAATGTAATTATTCTTATACAAAGGGACGAACAGGATAACGTAATACGCTTCAACACACACACACACACACACACACACACACACACACACACACACACACACACACACACACACACACACACGATATTAAGTTATTTTTATCCTTATGACAGAAATGAGCCTCCGGTTATGATGATGCTAATATTAAACGGCCAGGCTGTGTGTGTGTGTGTGTGTGTGTGTGTGTGTGTGTGTGTGTTAGGAAGTCCCTCACTATACACATTTTCACCTTCCAATTTTCATGTATACAAAGAATATGACAAATAAATAACAGGGAGAGGAAATAAGGGAAAAGAGGAGGAAGAAGGGAGGAAGAGGAAGAAGAGGAGAAAGATGAGGAAAGAAAGGGGAAAGGAGGAGAGGGAGCAAGGAAGAGGAGGAAAATGAGAGGGAAACAGGAGGCGAGGAGGGTAAAAGGAGACGAAGAAGGGTGAGAGGGGAAAATGCGGGGCAAAAAAGAGTGAAAGATGGGAAGAGGATGAGAAGGAAGGAGGAGGAGTAAGGGAGAGTAAGGGAAGAAAAGGAGAAGGAGGAGGGGAAGAAGAGAAAGGGGAGGGGAAGAGGAAGAGTGTGATAAAAGGTAGGAGGAATTAAAAGGCTGTGAAAAGGATGAAGAAGAAATATGGGAGTGAAGAAAGAGGGGATACAGGAGGGAGGTGGAGGAACAGAGAGAGAGAGGAGGGGGAGGAGGAGGAGGAATGGGAGACGTAAGAGGCACTTGAGGAGAGGAAAGAGCAACACAGGAGGAGGAGGAGGAGGAAGAGGAAGCGTAAAATATTTGACGGATGTGTTTCAGAATGCGCCGAAAAGTCTTGCCGAAGTTTGAATTGACAGCCCTGATATAAGTTACGATGAGAGAGAGAGAGAGAGAGAGAGAGAGAGAGAGAGAGAGAAAGAGACAAGACACAAAAAAAGGGAAAGAAATAGAAAGAGAAATAAGAAAAAAAAGGAAAAAATGAGAGAGAGAGAGAGAGAGAGAGAGAGAGAGAGAGAGAGAGAGAGAGAGAGAGAGAGAGAGAGAGAGAGAGAGAGAGAGAGAGAGAGAGAGAGAGAGAGAGAGAGAGAGAGAGAGAGAGAGAGAGAGACACAAAAAAAGGAATGAAAGAAATAGAAAAAGAAATGAGAAAAAAGGAAAAAATGAGAGAAGAGAAAGAGAGAGAGAGAGAGAGAGAGAGAGAGAGAGAGAGAATAAAAAAGAGAGAAATAAGAAAAAAAAGGAAAAATTGAGAGAGAGAGAGAGAGAGAGAATGAATAATGACCAACTGTATAATTTTTTCTTCAGTGTGTCATGGCGTCTCTCGTCTCGCTTGTACGGACACGAATCCCTCAACAATGTGAACAACAATGACAACAACCTTTCACACATCAACATACCTTCACTAAGTCCTCCGTCTCGTGTCCCGTTGTTGCCTTCGCCAGCCTCTTCACTCCAGTCAACGTTATGCACTTCAGTTCTAATCCCACATCACAAACTACTTCACCAAGCCTTTTTCAATAGCGTAGTCTCAAAATGCACGTGTTTTTCCCGCCTTTTTATCACCGTTTCCTCTCTCCAGTCACAGTTACACCATCAGTACGTCTTCCATAGTTCCAAGACTCTCTATACTCCGAGCTATTCCCCCTTCAGTTAGTCGAGTTTCAGTATTGTCGTCTGAATGTCAACTTATTTGCATTGTTTCGCCTCTACAGTCAACGTTACACAATCAGTTTTTGTTCCACACTTCTTTTAACATCACTTCGCTACATGTCAAGCTTCCTTCCCTCCTTGAGTTTCATAGTATTGTCGGCTGAATGTCAACTTATTTGCATTGTTTCGCCTCTGCAGTCAACGTTACACAATCAGTTTTTGTTCCACACTTCTCTTAACATCACTTCGCTACATGTCAAGCCTCTTTCCCTCCTTGAGTTTCATAGTATTGTCGTCTGAATGTCAACTTATTTTCATTATTTCGCCACTGCAGTCAACGTTACATCATCAGTTTTTGTTCCACACTTCTTTTAACATCACTTCGCTACATGTCAAGTCTCCTTCCCTCCTTGAGTTTCATAGTATTGTCGTCTGAATGTCAGTTTATCACCGCTGTTTCGCCTCTACAGTCAACGTTACATCATCAGTTTTTGTTCCACACTTCTTTTAACATCACTTCGCTACATGTCAAGCTTCCTTCCTTCCTTGAGTTTCATAGTATTGTCGTCTGAATGTCAACTTATTTGCATTGTTTCGCCTCTACAGTCAACGTTACATCATCAGTTTTTGTTCCACACTTCTCTTAACATCACTTCGCTACATGTCAAGCCTCTTTCCTTCCTTAAGTTTCATAGTATTGTCGTCCTAATGTCACTTTTTTACCACTGTTTCGCCACTGCAGTCAACGTTACATCATCAGTTTTTGTTCCACACTTCTTTTAACATCACTTCGCTACATGTCAAGCCTCTTTCCTTCCTTGAGTTTCACAGTATTGTCGTCCTAATGTCACTTTTTTACCACTGTTTCGCCACTGCAGTCAACGTTACATCATCAGTTTTTGTTCCACACTTCTTTTAACATCACTTCGCTACATGTCAAGTCCCCTTCCCTCCTTAAATTTCACAGTATTGTCGTCCTAATGTCACTTTTCTACCACTGTTTCGCCTCTACAGTCAACGTTACATCATCAGTTTTTGTTCCACACTTCTCTTAACATCACTTCGCTACATGTCAAGTCGTCTGAATGTCACTATTACCACTGCTTCGCCACTACAATCAACGTTACACCATTAGTACTTCTTCCACACTTCCAAACTCAACTTCACGCTATCCCATGCCTCCTTCCGATAGCCTAGTCTCTCAATATTCTAGGGTTCAATGTCTATAGTCAACACGCACCGCCGCGCCGCTCCCCCGCTGCTCACCCGTAACGCACTGAGGAAAGAAAACGGATATGCAGACACGGGCTCAAGGCGACATTCCATAACGAGTTCCCGATCAAGATTCAAAGCAGAGTTCGAACGCGCTTCACTGTCTCCCTGCCTCTGAACACACCTTGCACGGGGGAGGTAAAAGAGATAAGGACTGATAAATATATATAGAAATAGAGATAGTGAAAGAGATAGGGAGGGAGAGAGCGCGTTTTGTCAATTTTTATGAGGTTTTGCAAATATCGAATCAAAAGTAAGAATTGGTTCCTGGTCTACTAATTCCTTGTTTATGTTACTGGTGATTGCGGAAATATATAAAGAGGAGGAAAAAGATAAGATAGATAGATATAAAGAGAGCGAGAGATAGGTAGAGAGTGTATTTTCTCATTGATACATAAGAGAAGGTTTTGCGTAAGTCCATTCAAGGCAAGATATGATTCCGTTCTTCTTAATCCCTTGTTTATGCTACTAGTGGTTACGTGGATATATATAGAGTGAGTTCAACGTAGATATATATAGATTAAAAAGCATATATAGAGAGAAATAGAGATAGAGAAGGTTTTGGATATGTCCTAAGTAAGATATAGCTCCGATGTTGTTAATTCCTTTTTTATTCTACTGGTGGTTACGTGAATGTATATAGAGTGAATCCAACGTGTATATATAGAGTAAAAAGCATATAAATAGGGATAGAGAGCTAGAGAAGGTTTTGCATATGTCCTAAGTAAGATATGGCTCGAATCTTACTAATTTCTTCTTTATGCTACTGGTGGTTACGGAGGTACATGGAGAGAGAGAGAGAGAGAGAGAGAGAGAGACATATTCTTAACATTTCGTCTCCCAAGCACAGATATTTAACAAGGCTTCCGTAGGCTTTGTGGGCATTTCCATGGGTACTTTTATGACCCTGGTGGTGGTTCGACAATGCATCTGCACTGTGAATGTAAAGAAACACTCGTTGGGGGATTTTGGGACAAGTTTAACATCAAATTTTCCCTTTATATATATAGAAATGATTGATGTAAGAGAAGGAAGCGTCTAGGAATATATATGTCAACCAGAGTCCGGCGTGTATATCTATCGGAGCAAACCTTAGATACATAGCCCAAGTGTCAGGTGCAAGTATGAAAGGGTGAACACAGCGGGAAAGGGAGAGGACGATTGCTAGCCTGAGCCGAGAGATATAATGGGAAAAAAATGAATGAAGGAAAGAGTAAAGCGAGAGAGAGGATGAATAGCAGACTGGCGGACTGGTTGTTGGTAGTGAAGAGTTGAAGAATAGAAAGGAGAATGAGCGTTTAGTAGTAGTAGTAGTAGTAGTAGTAGTAGTAGTAGTAGTAGTAGTAGTAGTAGTAGTAGTAGTAGAAGAAGAAAAAGATGAAGAAGAAGAAGAAGAAGAAGAAGAAGAAGAAGTAGTAGTAGTAGTAGCAGGAGGAGGAGGAGGAGGAGGAGGAGATCGAGTAGAAACAGTAGTCGTAATAGTATAGTTATTGTTGGTGAAATTGGTGCGTGTGTGTGTGTGTGTGTGTGTGTGTGTGTGTGTGTGTTATGTAAGTTTTATGTTTCTCTGCGTGTGCGTGTATGTGTGTATAAAAGGAAGGGAAGGGAAAGAGGAGGGAGGGAGGGAGGGAAGGGACGAGGAAGGGAAGTGAGGGGAAGAGGGTGTCGGGAGGGGAAGGGGAAGTGGAGGGGAGGTAGGGGAGGGGGGGGGGTAGAAGGGGACACGTATTCCCCTAATGTACCAAAATGCGAGCCATGAAAACTTCCCAAGGACGCATGTTAAGGGGTTTTAAGTGTACAAATTCCCTTCCTGGTCCCCGCCGGCGCCACTCTTCCACCTGCTCCACCTTCTTCCCCTCCACCAATGACCATCCTCGCCCCCTCCTCCTCCTCCTCTTCCTCCTTCCTTATGCGGCAATCACTGGGTCCCTCTCGTCCCTTCCCTGTCCCCTTCTGACCGTCTCTACGACACCGCGACGTCCGACCCTCCAGCCCTTGCTTAACCTTGCATGTGGGGCGTCGTCTCCGCGGTGGCTGCTCTTCGCTTAAGGTTCATTCTTCTGCCCAAAGCGAGGCACAGAAAGAAGGACCGTGCACTTAGATAACAAAGCAATGATACAAAATGTTCACCTCCACTTTCGCCCATGCCCCTCTTGCCTTCCTTTCCTGCAGTGTCCGCTCTCTGCTTAAGATTCACTCTTCTGCGCAAAGCGAGACACGGAAAAAAGGACCGTGCATTTAGATAACAAAGCAATCATACCTAATGTTCACCTCCACTTTCGTCCATGCCCCTCCTGCCTTCCTTTTTGTATGTGGGCGTCGGTCCCTCAACGTTCATTCTTCCACCCAAAACCAGACGCAGAGAAAAGGACTACTCACTTAAATAGCAAAGCAGAAATGTTACTTAACCCTCATCTCTCCCCTTGTCCATGCCTCTCCTGCCTTCCTTTTCTGCAGTGGCCGCTCTCCGCTTAAGGTTCATTTTTCTTCCCAAAGCGAGACACACAAAAAATGACCACGCAGTTAAGTAACAAAGCAGAAATGTTACCAAATGTTCCCTCCACCTTCGTCCACGCCTCTCCTTTTTATTTGGATGTAGGGAGTCAAATGGGCAGTGGTCGCTTTCCTCTTACCCAAAGCGAGACACAAAAAATGGCCATGCAATTAAGTAACAAAGCAGAAATGTTACCAAATCTTCCCTCCACTTTCGTCTATGCCTCTCCTTTTTCTTTGGATGTAGGGAGTCGGATGGGGCAGTGGTCGCCTCTCTCTTAACGTGCATTCTTCTACCCAAAGCCAGACGCAGGAAAAACGACCATGCACTAAACAATAAAGCAGAAGTGTTACCTAATGCTCATCTCCAACCCCATCCATGTCCCCCTAGTTTTGTTTTGTTTCCTGCGGCCACTCTCCCTTTACCGTTCATTCTTCTGTTCAAACTCACACGCAGAAAAGAACGACCATGCACTTAAATAACAAAGCAGAAGTGTTATCTAATGCTCATCTTCACCGCCATCCATGTCCTCTAGTTTTGCCTCTCCCCATGCAGAAAAAAACGACCATGCACTTAAATAACAAGGCAGAAGTGTTACCTAATGCTCATCTCCACCCCCATCCATGTCCTCTAGTTTTTTTGTTTTGTTTTTCTTTCCTGCGGCCACTCTCCCTTTACCTTTCATTCTTCTGTTCAAACCCACATGCAGAAAAGAACGACCATGTACCCCATCCAAGTCCCTCTTGTTTTCTTTCCAATGTCCACTTTCCCTTTACCTTTCATTCTTCTGTTCAAACCCACATGCAGAAAAGAACGACCATGTATTTAATAACAAAGCAGAAATGTTACCTAATGCCCCCCCATCCAAGTCCCTCTTGTTTTCTTTCCTATCTCCACTTTCCCTTTACCGTTCATTCTTCTGTTCAAACTCACACGCAGAAAAGAACGACCATGCACTTAAATAACAAAGCAGAAATGTTACCTAATGCTCCCTCCAATCCCCCCTCCACCTCCTCCCCGCCCGTGCCCCCATTGCTGTTCCTGGTGCCGGGGTTCATTTCATTTCAGGATCGCGCAACTTTCTTGTTCTGGACAGCGGGTGGTGTAATGCGGACATAAAGAAAATTACCGCCAGTTTATTTACATGTAATCCACTTAACCGACACTTAGGCCGACCCACTGTTTCCAGAGGTGGCCGGGAGAGGGCGAGGGGCGGTGTTGCCAGTAGGCGGGGCGCGTTTTATGGCCAACCTTAGACCCCCTGAACCGCCTCCTTCCCGCGCGACCCTTTCCCGCCACTCCCTTTGTCCCCCGCCCGCCCGCCACGTTTCTCCTTTCTTGTCCGTTTGTAGTTCCAGGTTTTTGCTGCCGCACTGCCCACCGGCGCTGCTTTTTCCTGGCGTCTCCATCGTTTAGGTATTCGTTGAGGGTTGTCTTGTGTTAGTGTAGATGTGGTTTTGGCTTTTATGCTGGTTTTTGGGTCTTGGTTCCACTCTTCTGTCCTTCCTTCTTCCCCTCCTGACCTCCCCTCTATTCTTGCTCCTCTCTGCCTCTCTTCATCGTTCTGGCATTCGTTGAGGGTTGTCTTGTGTTCGTGTACTTGAGGTTTTGTCTTTTTTCTGGCTTTTGGTGTTGGCTGTACTCTGCCCTGGACTTTCCTTCACGCTTTCACCTCCATTTTTGTTCTCTTCTTGTGCTTTTCATCGTTTAGGTATTCCCTGTAGGTTGTTCCGTGTTAGTGTAGTTGTGGTTTTTTCATTTTTTCTGCCTTTTGGTCTTGGTTCTACTGTTCTACCTCGCTGTCTTGCCCTCCTGCCCTTTCCTCTCCCAGCGTTTGCCTTCATTCTTGTTCTTTTCCTGTACTTCCTCCCATCGCTCTGATATTTGCTGGACGCCGTCTTTTGTTAGTCTTCTGGAGTTACCTTTTTATGTCCCTTGGTCTTTGCTCAGTAGTTATCTACTGTGCCATTTTGCCCTTTTTTTGCCACCCTAAACGTCGTAGGGGAGGCGGTGGCTTAGTGATCAACGTGCGGAAGCAGCGTCCTGCAAGACAAGGGTTCACGTCCCGTCCTGCACTATCTACAAGTTGACAATCTTCAGTCACCGCCGAGTGGCCTAAGTTACCCACATGCTGTCCTGAAGACCACCTGTCAACCCGGACTCTATATTCTCTCTCTAAAGAGAGGATCAAGGATGAGCTCCAGGGGGCAGCATGAGCCAAGGAAGATGGCGCCACAGCAGGCTGGGGCCGACCACCAGGCCCCACCAAGAAAGCCTGCCGGCGCCAGGGGCTTAAAAATGCCTCATTGTCTCAACGTGTTGCTTCTTTTAGTCTTCAGTCGCGATTCTGCTTAATTCTGTCCTGCATTGCCTTGCCTTCCCTACCTTCACGCCCCACCCCAACCAAACACATGCTTGCCCTCCACTTATTCCAGCACCTTCCCCTTCCCCTGCTTGTTCCCCCCCCCCCCCTGGCCCTCCTCCCCTTGTTCCGCCGCCAGAGGTCGTTAATGCGGTTATCGTCGCCTTCCCGCGGCTGCCGAGGCGTCTGTGCGTGAATAATAAGAACGAATAACACGCCGGATCGCAATTCAATTTCTATTATCTATTTTTTTGTTGTTGTTTTGTCTTTTCTTATGCTCTCTCTCTCTCTCTCTCTCTCTCTCTCTCTCTCTCTCTCTCTCTCTCTCTCTCTCTTATACTACATCTTGAGCTTTTTTAGGGGATATACCGGTTAAAGGATGTATGGTGAGTCCTCTCTCTCTCTCTCTCTCTCTCTCTCTCTCTCTCTCTCTCTCTCTCTCTCTCTCTCTCTCTCTCTCTCTCTCTCTCTCTCTCTTCCTTCCACTAATTGCAAACGAGTACGAGAATGAGCAAATCGAGGCACCAGGGCAGGGAGGAGGAAGGTTACGAGGAGGGGCAGGAAGGCAGGAAGGTAGGGAGGGAGGAAGGGAGGAGGTCGTGGGAAGGGCAAGGGAAGGAAGGCAGGGTTAGGGAAGGTCACACGGGGAGTTGTTACGCCCCTCGGAATGGCTGCAGCGAATCTCCACGCCTTTAGCCTCCTCCTCCGCGCCTGGGAACCTTAACTCTGCTATTAAACCCCACAATGGGTCCGTCCAAATCTTGTTTTCTCCCTCGCCATCCATCTTTAGGTTCTATCAGGCTCGTAAAACCCCCAGCGCGCAAAAGAAGACTGCGCTCACGGATATAGATAGACAGATAGATAGATAGATAGATAGATAGATAGATAGTTAGATAGATAGATAAATAGATAGAGAGATACATAGATAGATAGATAGATTGATAGAGATAGAAAGAGACTGAGAGAGAGAGAATGAAGAGCCTCAAGGAAAGAGAAATGAAAAAGAAAGAAGAAAAGAAAGAAAAGAAGAAAAAGAGGGAAAGAAAGAAGTTTAAGAGTGAAACTGAAAATCACAGATAGATAGATAGATTGATAGATAGATAGAGAGAGAGAGAGAATTAGAGAGAATAAAAGAGAGAGACAGACAGCTAAAAGAAAGGGAATGAAGGAAAAAGAAAGAAAAATAGAAAATATGGAAGGAAAACAGAAAGTAAGGAAAAAGACAAGTAGACATAAATAGATAGATAGATAGAGAGAGAGAGAGATGATCGTAAAGTTGAGACACAGAATCGTTCCTTGAGGGTCGAGAGGAAGAGGAACGTTAAAAAAAAAGTATTAGTGAAGAAAATAAAAAAAGTTAAGTCGAGAGAGAAAACACAAAAGAAAACAATAAAGAAAAAAAGAAAAGGAAAAAAACAGAAAATAGAAAGTTAAGTAGAAAGGGAAAACATAGAAGAAAATAAGAAAAAAAGAAAAGTAGAGAAGCAGAAAATGGAAAAGTTAACTCGAGAGGGAGATCACGAAAGAAAATAATGAAGAAAAAAAGAAAAGGAAAGAAGAAAATAAAAAAAGTTAAGAAGAAAAGAAAAACATAGAAGAAAATAATAAGAAAAAAGAAAAGGAGAAAGAAGAATATAGAAAAGTTAAGTAGAAAAGAAAAAACAAGAGAAAATAATAAAGAAAAAAAGAAAAGGAGGAAAGCAGAAAATAAAAAAAGTTAAGTAGAAAAGGAAAACATAAAAGAAAATAACAAGAAAAAAAGGAGAAAACAAGAATATAAAAAATGTTAACTCGAGAGGGAAAACACAAAAAAGAAGATAAGAGAAAATGAGAATTAGAAGGAAAAAGAGAAAAGCTGAAAAACATAATAATAATAAAACAATTAATAAATATAAATAAATAAATAAAATAATAAAGAAAACAAAAAAAAGGGAAAATAGTTGAAAAAAAGTGAGTTAAGGAAAAATTAAAGAAAGTTAAGCTGTTTATTAAGATGTGTGTGTGTGTGTGTGTGTGTTTAACTCTGTCTGTTTAAGTGAGTACATGATCATAAGTATACCACAACCACCACCACCACCACCATCCTATAAATCACCACCACCAAAATAATAACCACCACCACTACCACCACCAGGAAATAGTTGAAAAAAGTGCTTAAGGAAAAATTAAGAAAATTAAGCTGTTTATTAGGATGTGTGTGTGTGTGTGTGTGTGTGTGTGTGTGTGTGTGTGTGTGTGTGTGTGTGTGTGTGTGTGTGGGTGTGTGTGTGTGTGTGTGTGTGTTTTTAAGTAAGTACATGAGAGACATGATACCACAACCACTACACCACCACACATCCCTCTCACATCAAAAGGAGGGAGTGAGGGGTACCACCACCACCAGACATATAGGAGAAGAGGAGGCAGGGGGGGAAAAATAAAGGAATTAACCCAGTAATGTTCCTACTCCCAGCCTGCACCTGAGCCTTCCAGTCGCCCATTCCAGCCCCGGCCTCATCTCCTTCCTTCCTTCCTTTCCTCCTTCCTTCTATTGCCTTCTCTACCCCCCCTCCTCCTCCTCCTCCTCCTCCTCCTCCTCGTCAGACCAACCCCGTCCGACTCGACTACTCTAATTTCCTTTCTTCCTTTCTTTATTTACCTTCTTCATCTTTTTTTCATTCTTTCTTCCTTTGTTTTTCTTCTGTTCTTGCTGTTTCTTCTTTTCCCTTCTCCTTCCTCTTCTCCCAGTCCTCCACCAAATTTCCTTTCTTAATTTTTTTTTGTCTTCTTCAGCTTTTCTTCATTCTTTCTTCCTTTGTTTTTCTTCTGTTCTTCCTAATTCTTGTTTTCCCCTCTCCTTCCTCCTTTCCCAGTCCCATTCACCTCCCTTGCCTCCCCCAAATTTCCTTTCTTCATTTTTTGTCTTCTTCAGCTTTTTTTTCATTCTTTCTTCCTTTCGTTCTTATTATGTTCTTGCTATTTCTTCTTTTCCTCTCTCCTTCCTCCTTTTCCAGTCAGATTCACCTCCCTCGCCTCCCCCAAATTTCCTTTCTTCATTTTTTTGTCTTCTCCAGCTTCTTTTTTTTTCATCCTTTCTTCCTTTCGTTCTTCTTTTGTTCTTGCTATTTCTTCTTTTCCCATCATCTTCCTCCTTTCCCAGTCCCATTCACCTCCCTCGCCTCCCCCAAATTTCCTTTCTTCATTTTTTTTCTTCTTCAGCTTCTTTTTCTCATTCTTTCTTCCTTTCGTTCTTCTTCTGTTCTTGCTTTTTCTTCTTTTCCCTTCTCCTTCCTCTTTTCCCAGTCCGATACACCTTCCACGCCGCACCCAAATTTCCTTTCTTCATTTTTTTTGTCTTCTTCAGCTTTTTTTCATTCTTTCTTCCTTTGTTTTTCTTCTGTTCTTCCTATTTCTTGTTTTCCCCTCTCCTTCCTCCTTTCCCAGTCCCATTCACCTCCCTCGCCTCCCCCAAATTTCCTTTCTTTATTTTTTTTGTCTTCTTCATTTTTTTTTCTCATTCTTTCTTCCTTTCTCTTTCTTCTTCTGTTCTTGCTATTTCTTCTTCTCCATTCTCCTTCCTCCTTTCCCAGTCCCATTCACCTCCCTCGCCTCCCCCAAATTTCCTTTCTTCATTTTTTTTTGTCTTCTTCAGCTTCTTTTTCTCATTCTTTCTTCCTTTCGTTCTTCTTCTGTTCTTGCTATTTCCTTCTTCTTTTCCACTTCTCCTTCCTCTTCTCCCAGTCTGATTCACCTCCCTCGCCTCCTTTCCTTTCTTCCTTTTTTATTTGTCTTCTTTAGCTTTTTTTCATTCTTTCTTCCTTTGTTTTTCTTCTGTTCCTCCTATTTCTTGTTTTCCCCTCTCCTTCCTCCTTTCCCAGTCCCATTCACCTCCCTCCCCTCTCCTTATACCTTTTCTTCCTTTTTTTAATTTATTTTGTAACTTTTCTTCATCCTTTCCTCTTCCAGCCCCGACCTCACCTCCTTCCTTCCTTCCTTCCCTTCCTCCTTCCTTCTATTGCCTTCTCTACCACCACCCCCTTCCTCCTCCTACTCCTCCTCCTCCTCTACTTTAGTCGCTTCCCCTAATTTTCTTCCTTTCTTTATTTACTATCGCCACTATTTCCTTTTTTTCCTTGTTTTTCTTATTTCCTTCCTTCCTTTCTTCTTCTCTTCTTGGTATTGCGTTCTTCCTCCTCCCTTCCATCTCCTCCTCCTCCTCCTCTCTCCCTCCTCTTCCTCCTCCTCTACACAACTCGCCTACTCCAACCTACATCTAATTTTTTTTCTCCCTTTCTTATTTACTTCCATGTTTCTATTTATTTCTTCCTTCCTTCCTTCTTCCTTCTTCTCTTTTTTTTTTGTAACCATTCCCCTCACCCACCCCCTCTACCCCCCTCGCCTCCGCATTCTAACCTTAATTTCTTTCTTCTTTTTTCTTTTTTTTTCTTCCTTTCCGCTCATCCTTAAACCCTTTCTTCCCTTCTTGCTATTTGTCTCCCCCTGCCCCTTCTTCCTCCTTTCCCTCACTCGCCTACTCAGCCTAATTTCTTTTCTTCCTTTATTTACTTTTGTCGTTAGTTTTTATTTTATTTCCTTCCTTCCTTTTTACCTACTAATTAATGCCTTCTCTTTTCTCCCTCCACCTTCTCGTCCTCTCTCACACTTGCCTACTCCAGCCTAGCTCTTAATTTCCTTTATATTGTGTAGTTTTTTTCTTCCTTCCTTTCTCTCTTCCTCTCTTTTACCTTACCTAATTACTCTCTCTCTCTCTCTCTCTCTCTCTCTCTCTCTCTCTCTCTCTCTCTCTCTCTCTCTCTCTCTCTCTCTCTCTCTCTCTCTCTCTCTCTCTCTCTCTCTCTCTCTCTCTCTCTCTCTCTCTCTCTCTCTCTCTCTCTCTCTCTCTCTCTCTCTCTCTCTCTTTCCCACCTCTTTCTTTCCCTTATTTTCCGCTCCTAGACACCTATTTTATATTTTCTTTGTTTTCCTGCATATTGTTTTCTGCTTTTCTCCTATTTTCTCTTTCTTTTCCTCCTTATATTTATCTTTGTTATCCTTCCTCGCTCTTTCTAATCTTCCAATCCTAATTATCCATTGCTTATCCAACTTATCTAATCTTTGCACTTTCCTTCTCTTCTCTCTTTTCATATTATTCTAAGTAATTCCCTGGACGCACTTTCTTCCTCATCCTATATCTCTTTCTCTCTTCCTCTCTGCATTATCTCCTCTCCTCCTCCTCCTCCTCCTCATCCTCATCCCGTGTTTCTTTCCTTCTGTACAGCCTACCATCCTTGCCCTCTCCTTTCTCTGTTCTCCTCCTATTCCTACTCCTCTCTTCCTCCTCCTTCTCCTCATTCCGTGTTTCTCTCCCTCTGTACAGGCTACCACCCTTGCCCTCTCCTTTCTCTCTTCTCCTCCTTCCTGTTTCTCTTCTCCTCTTCCATCAAATTTCTGTTCATATATAGTCCATTCAAGTCCGCTAGGCAGGTCATCTCTCGTCCAGGTCCCCCCTCTGTCAAGCTTCAATCAGGGTCTCTGGGACAACTCAAATCCTCGTCCTCCTCTTCTTCTTCTTCTTCTTTCTCCTCTTCTTATTTTTCTTCTTCCTCTTCTTCTTCTTCTTAGTTCTGTCCCTCTTCCTGTTCTTCCTCATTCTTAGTTTCCATATACTCTTCATCCCATTATTCTTTCTCTTCTTTTCTCTTCCTTACTCTCTTGCATCATCTTTTCCTTCTCTTCTCTTCCTTTTCCGCACTCTTCATTAAGTCATCTAGTCCTCGTCCTCCTCTTCCTCCTTCTCCTCTTTTTCCTCTTTGTTTTTCTCCTTTTCCACACTCCCTCTTGTTCTCTTCTTCCTAATCATTCATGTATTTCTTCTTCTTCTTCTTCTTCTTCTTCTTCTTCTTCTTCTTCTTCTTCTTCTTCTTCTTCCTTCTCCTACTCATTCTCCTCCTCTTCCTCCTCTTCCTTTCGTTTTCCACACTCTCCATCTAGTATTCTTCCTGCTCATCTACCTCTTCCTCCTCCTCCTCCTCCTCCTCCTCCTCCTCCTCCTCCTCCTCTTCCTCTCTCTCCCCTTCCAAGGCTTGTTTCATCGCCTTCAGCGTCCCCTCACTGCCCACGTATATGACTGTTTCAATTACCTTATATCCAAAATGATGAATTCCCTAATCTCTCTCTCTCTCTCTCTCTCTCTCTCTCTCTCTCTCTCTCTCTCTCTCTCTCTCTCTCTCTCTCTCTCTCTCACTCTCTCTCTCTCTCTCTCTCTCTCTCTCTCTCTCAGGGATGGAAAAAGACGCCAGGAAGAAAGTAAGAGAGAGAGAGAGAGAATAAGAAAACCATGACTCTTGGGACGGCCTTCAAAGTGAGAATGAAAAAGCATGGACGGCGAAAGAGAGGAGGAGGAGGAGGAGGAGGAGGAGGAGGAGGAGGAGGAGGAGGAGGAGGAAAATAAGAAAAGGAAGAGGAACAATAAAAAAACATCAACAAAAAGATCAAGCACAAAAACAAGGATTGGAAGAACAGGCAGAAGTACTCGAGCAAGGACATAACATCAACAAGAACAAGAAGAACAACAACAAAAACAAGAGCCAGAGAAAAAATAAGGATCAAAATTAAAAGAAGAAACAATTACGTTGAAAAACTTGTCGCAATCCTTCTCTCTAAAATTAACAAAAACAAGAAAAAGAGGAACAAAAAAAAAAAATCTGTAGCACCTCGCATTCCTCCCTCGCAAGATGAGCACAGACGCGTTACCATGACGTCTGATACTTAGAAGTTTGTGAAGGAGAGGAAAAAGAACATTCTGAGTCCATCTTGATTAATGTGTTTATCCTGAGACACATCTCTCTCTCTCTCTCTCTCTCTCTCTCTCTCTCTCTCTCTCTCTCTCTCTCTCTCTCTCTCTCACACACACACACACACACACACACACACACACACACACACACACACACACACACACACACACACACACACACACACACACACACACACACACACACACACACACACACACACACACACACACACACGCATCAACCACCAAAAATGTACTTCAACCTTTCAGCAACAACGACAACAACAACAACAACAACAGTACGTCTCAAAGATCAAGGTTCGCGGGACACGTTTTATACTGGTAACCGGAACGAGAGAACCTGAAATAAGAACCAGAATAATAATAACGAAAATTTGGTGACTTGAAACTGTACCAATACCGATATGAATAACGTAAATGTGATAACTCAAAACGATAACAACGATAACTTGAAACTACAATAACTTAAACACCCGAAATTGACCTCCCTCTTGGCTACTCTTTACTATTTATTTTTGTGGGAGCGGAGAGTAGCGGGCTTTTTTTTGTACCCTTTTTGTTGCCCTTGAGCCGTATCCTTTAATGTAAAAAAAAAAAAAAAGAGAGAAAAAAAAGGCAGTTAAGCGTAAAAAGGTATACAAAGGAAAACCCAAATAACTACTGATTAAAAAAATAGGGATAGAAATTCCCAAGACAATATTCAAATCCGGTTGGTACTATGTTGGTACTATGTTGGTACTATGTCTGTATTGAGTACGAGTCGAGTGTTTTCTTTCGTGTCATCTGCCTATACATTTTGCATTCTTTCTCTCGCCTCACTCAGCCCTTCTTGTAACCCATGCAGAGTGCTGGATGAAATATTCTCTCTCTCTCTCTCTCTCTCTCTCTCTCTCTCTCTCTCTCTCTCTCTCTCTCTCTCTCTCTCTCTCTCTCTCTCTCTCTCTCTCTCTCTCTCTCTCTCTCTCTTCCCTTCTCTTCTCTTCTCTTCTTTTCTCCTCTCTCTTTTTTTCTTCTCTTTTCTACTCTTCTCTTCTATTCCCTTCCCTTAATCTCTCTCTCTCTCTCTCTCTCTCTCTCTCTCTCTCTCTCTCTCTCTCTCTCTCTCTCTCTCTCTCTCTCTCTCTCTCTCTCTCTCTCTCTCTCTCTCTCTCTCTCTCTCTCTCTCTCTCTCTCTCTCTCTCTCTCTCTCTCTCTCTCTCTCTCTCTCTCTCTCTCTCTCTCTCTCTCTCTCTCTCTCTCTGGTTTTTTTCTTTTATTTATTCTTTCTGTTCCTTTCTTAATGTCTGTCTTTAATTTCCTTTGTCTTTCATTTATCAATTATCGTTTTCTTCTTTATCAATATTTGTCTTTCTTATTTACTTTCTTCCTTACTTTTTATTTTCACTGACCTTTCATCTTTCGTCTTTGCGCTCTATCTATCTATCTGTCTATCTATCTATCTATATATCTGTCTATCGATCTATCAATCTATTAATATCTCTTTATCTCTATCTATCAATCTATCTATATACTCATCTCTCTCTCTCTCTATCAGTCAGTCTATCTATCTATCTATTAATCTCTCTCTATCTATCAGTCTATATATCTACTCATCTCTCTCTCTCTCTCTCTATCAATCAGTCTATCTCTCTCTCTCTCTCTATCTATCTCTCTCTCTCTCTCTCTCTCTATCAATCAGTCTATCTATCTATCTATTAATCTCTCTCTATCTATCAGTCTATCTATCTATCTATTAATATCTCTTTATCTCTATCAATCAGTCTATCTATCTATCTATCTATCTATCTATCTTTATCTATCCATCCATCTCTTACACAGTCTATCCCAGTCTATTCCTTTCCCCTCTTATCTCGTCTTCCCTTTAAATGTCTCTCAGCATGTGGATATATTTTTTTTCTCCCTATTCAAGCTCTGCACCTAACCCCTCTTCTTCTGGCGTCCCTAGATCAATATATATATTTCCTATGTTTTTACTTCGACCCATCCACGCAAGTCTGTCTCTTCATCCAACTTACAGCAATGGCAACTTCCTCTCCCGTTTGCTTTCTCCTTTATCTTTTACCTCCACACATCTTTCATCTCCCATTGATCTCTTTGCAGGTGTGGGAGGCGAGACGAGGCTTGATACACCTGACACACACCTGGACGCACATCTGAACCCACCTGTGTGACGTCTAGAGCTGCTGATGTTGCTTCGCGGACCTGCAGTGGGATCGGATCTTTTTATATTCTTTGCGTCCTTTCTTGGTCTCTGAAGTAAGGATGATGAGAGAGTGAGACGCGATGTGTGGAGCTTAGATCTTGAAGGTAAATATTTTGAGAGAGAGAAGAAAAGCGATTTGTGGTGCAGTTTAGATCTTGAAGTTAACATTTTGAAAGAAGGAAAAGCGATGTGATGAAGTTTAGATATCAAAGTAAACATCGTAATTGAGAGACAGAAAAGCGATGTGTGATGAAGTTTAGATATCAGAGTAAACATCGTGACTGAGAGAAAGAAAACGATGTGTGGTTGAGTTTAGATCTTGAAGTAAGTATTTTGAGTTAGAGAGAAGAAAATTACATGTGAATGGTGATGGATAATGGGACTTTTGATTTTGTTTTCTTACTCTGAGGCATAAATACGAAGAGAGAGTGACAGATATGCGGTTTTTATCTTAGAGTAAACATAAAAATTGAAAAGAAAGTATCTCAATTGAAAAAGATAGGAAAGAATATTAAATTGAAAAACAAAAGAAAGAATATTAATTGAAAAAGAAAAGAAAGGATATTAAATGAAAAACAAAAGCCAACATATTTATCAGAAAACAAGAATAAGCATATCAAGAGAAAAACAAACATGCGGAAACAGAAAATGAATACCGTATCAATAAATCTTCCTCTCTGTGACGCCAAGATGAGAAGGAAAGAGTGAAGTGAATGACGCTTAGCTCCTGAAGTGAAACAACATCATAAAAAGAAGAAAAGAAGAAATTTTGTAACGTTTAGATCCTGACGTTCAGCTCCCAAAAAGTGATGACGTTTGCACCCTGAAATAACTATCACTAAAAGAAGAAAAGAAGAAATTTTGTAACGTTTAGATCCTGACGTTCAGCTCCCAAAAAGTGATGATGTTTGCACCCTGAAATAACTATCACTAAAAGAAGAAAAGAAGAAATTTTGTAACGTTTAGATCCTGACGTTCAGCTCCCAAAAAGTGATGATGTTTGCTTCCAGAAATAACCAACATCACTAAAAGAAGAAAAGAAGAAATTTTGTGATGTTTAGATCCTAACGTTTAGATCCCAAAAAGTGATGACGTTTGCTTCCAGAAATAACCAACATCACTAAAAGAAGAAAAGAAGAAATTTTGTGATGTTTAGATCCTAACGTTTAGATCCCAAAAAGTGATGACGTTTGCTTCCTGAAGTAACCAACATCACTAAAAGAAAAAAAAACGTGACATTCTTGAAAAAGTCGTCTCGCGCGTGACTCAAGACAGGAAAAAATAAACAAATAAACGAAATAAACAACAGATCAGGACACGAACGAGAAATAACACTCATAGAAAAGACTAAAGAAAACAAACAAACAATTTAAGACAAACAAACAACAAGAATCACAGAAAAAACCAGACAAATTGATCATTCTACTTTTGTCTCCACTTCGTTTTGTGCCACCTCGATTGACACACGCACACACACACCTACACACACACACACACCTACACACACACACACACACACACACACACACACGCACATCTCGCTATCTCATCGTCATCAAGTAGCTGTGAAGTGACTGACGTGCACACAAACACACACATACACACACATACACACACACGAACTCAGTCAGTGGCGGGAAGACTTGAGTGAAAAAATTAAAAAGTGTAGGAAAGACAAGAGATGAAAAGGTCACTGAAAATAGCAAGTAAGGAAGAAAGTTAACAAGAAAGACAGACATTAAGAAAGGGATAAAAGATGATAAATAAGGAAAGACAAAGAAAATCAGATAGAAAGACACTAAGAAAGGAATAGAATAATAAAGAAAAGGAAGACAGCGCGCAAGATTATAACAAGGGGAAAAGGGAAAAGAAAATATATTATAAATTGATAAAAGACGTGATTAAGAAACTGAGATTGATATATAAGTAAACGATTCTGTGCTCTTATACGAAACTGTGATCCAAATGTTGAACGCCGAAGCACTTGAAAAAAAAAAAAGACTAACTCTACATCGATTTCGTAGTGAGTGAAAAGGAAAAAAATAGCAAGGTGATTAAGAAGGAAAAAAGGAAGAAAAAAATAACTCACTCACTTTGGAAACGGAAATTATTATAGGGTGAGAGAGAGAGTGAGACAGAGAGAGAAAGAGAGTAGGAGGGAGAGACATAGAAAAATAAGATTAAAAAGAATAGATTTACACCCAAAATAAAATAGAAAAAAAATAAAAAAAGAAGAAACAAAAGTGACTAAGCTCAACAAAGGACGAGACAAAAGAAAAGAATACGAGAACAAAACAAAATAAAAGAAAAGAAAAGAAAATAGCAGCAAGGGAAAACAAAAAGATTCGCATACATAGAAAAATAAAAAAAATAAAAAAAAGACGCAACACAAGAGAAACAAAGGAGGAGCAACACAAACAACAAACGCGAAAAGTAAAACAGATACCAAAAACAACAGAAAAACAAAGAAACACAAATAACAACAACAACAGTAACACAGACAGCAACAACAATAACAGTAAAACAAGCAAACGACACAAACAACACAAACAACAAACAAACAAACAAACAGCAACACCACCACAACCACCTTCAATAACATCAATAACAAACAAAGAGCAAAGATCAAAAACTCCTATCAAACACCAACACCATCAACACCACTTTCATCACCACAAACACCACCACTTGAACACGCCCCAAAAAAAGAAGAAAAGAGAGTGACCATCAACCTAGCATCATCTCCGCTCCATCTCCGTCTTCGCCTCTCAGTCCAGCAGCCTCCCAACCCTTGCGTCTGCCCGCCCAGCGTCTACGAGTGACCACAATGCACCTGGTGGCTTCTGGTTCCCCGTGGTGGCGGCTCCTTCCCCTCCTGCTCCTCTTTATGACAGGTAAGTGATCGTGTGTGAAAGAGTGCTACTACTACTACTACTACTACTACTACTACTACTACTACTACTTCCTCCTATCCTATTCTTTTCTCGTCCCTTTCCTTCTCTCATTTTTCTCTTCTCTCCTCTATCTTTCTTTCCCTGCTTTTTCTCCCTTTCCTCTCTTCACCTCTCATCTCTTCTCTACTCTTCCCTTGTCTTCTCTTATCTTCTCTCCTCTCCACTTTTAACATTCCTTCTCCTCTTCCCTTCTCTTCTCTTCTCTTTTCATCTCTCTTCTTTTCCCTTATCTCCTCTATCCTCTCGTCTATTGCCTCTCCATTCCTCACCTCTAGTCTCCTCTTTCCTTCTTTCCCCTCCCTCCCTCTCCTCTCCTCTCCTCTTCATCTTCCTCCTCTTCCTCCTCCTCCTCCTCCTCCGGCATGTTATTCCCCTCCTAATTTGCATTTCCAGAGGGTCCTGAAGGTGTCTTCCTACAAGGGGAATTTTTGGTAATGTAATAGATTCTCTCTCTCTCTCTCTCTCTCTCTCTCTCTCTCTCTCTCTCTCTCTCTCTCTCTCTCTCTCTCTCTCTCTCTCTCTCTCTCTCTCTCTCTCTCTCTCTCTCTCTCTCTCTCTCTTGTTATTATTTGTTTTTTTTGTGTGTAACTTGTTGTTTTTGGTGTTTTTTTCGGTGGTGGTGGTGAAAGTGGTGTTCAAGTGGTAGTGATAGTGGTGGTACAGTGGTTGTAGTGATGGTGGTGGTGATGGGGGGACTCATGGTGGTGGTGGTGGTGGTGGTGGTGGTGGTGGTGAGGCCAGAGGGAGCAAAGTCACTAAAATATGCATAGGTACGGATTTCTCTCTCTCTCTCTCTCTCTCTCTCTCTCTCTCTCTCTCTCTCTCTCTCTCTCTCTCTCTCTCTCTCTCTCTCTCTCTCTCTCTCTCTCTCTCTCTCTCTCTCTCTCTCTCTCTCTCTCTCTCTCTCTCTCTCTCTCTCTCTCCACACACACACACACAAACAGACGCGCAAAAATTCCGTCTTAAATATTTTCTCTAAGACTAAACCCAAAGAATCGATTTAAAGGTTTTATATCGAAGGAAAAAATAACAGGTTTGTGTCTCTCTTAATCCCTTTGTATATGTGTGTGTGTGTGTGTGTGTGTGTGTGTGTGTGTGTGTGTGTGTGTGTGTGTGTGTGTGTGTGTGTGTGTGTGTGTGTGTGTGTGTGTGTGTGTGTGTGTGTGTGTGTGTGTGTAAAAGTGTGTGTGTAAAAGTGTGTGTGTGTGTAAAAGTGTGTGTGTGTGTAAAAGTGTGTGTGTGTGTGTAGTAGTAGTAGTGTGTGTGGTAGTGGTAGTAGTAATAGAAGTAGTAGTAGTAGTAGTAGTAGTAGTAGTAGTAGAGTAGTAATGATAATAATAATAATAATAATAATAATAATAATAATAATAATAAAAAAAGATGATGAAAAAGATGAAGAACAAAAACAACAACAACAACAACAACAACAACAACACTATTACTAAAGATGAATAATAATAAAACAACAAATTAAAAAAAAACTCCAGCGCGTGCATTAAAAACAAAAAAAATAAAATAAAATGGAGTCATCCGATCTCTCTCTCTCTCTCTCTCTCTCTCTCTCTCTCTCTCTCTCTCTCTCTCTCTCTCTCTCTCTCTCTCTCTCTCTCTCTCTCTCTCTCTCTCTCTCTCTCTCTCTCTCTCTCTCTCTCTCTCTCTCTGTTTTTTTTCACATTAGTTTTTATTTTATTTTGCACCCATGCCACGTCATCTCCTCCCCCCCTCCCCTCTTCCCCCCTCCCCTCCTCCCCCCCTCCATTTTCCCTCTGGCCTTCAATACCAAAAAAAAAGTGAGTTAATTAAAAGTATCTCGCTCAGGTAATCTTCAAACAGGTGAAAATGAAATCGATGCATGCGACACAAATGATAAACAACAACAACAATAACAACAAGAATGATGATTACACACTCTCTCTCTCTCTCTCTCTCTCTCTCTCTCTCTCTCTCTCTCTCTCTCTCTCTCTCTCTCTCTCTCTCTCTCTCTCTCTCTCTCTCTCTCTCTCTCTCTCTCTCTCTCTCTCTCTCTCTCTCTCTCTTCTCCTTTTCATTCTCTCCTCTCCATTCTGTTCTTTATTCTCTCCTCTACATTTTCTCTTCTTCATTCTCTTTTTTTCATTCTTCTTCATTCTCTCATCTTCATTCTCCCTCCTTCAAAATCTCCTCCTCATGCTCTGTTCTTCATTCTCTATTCCCTCTACCTACCTACCTACTTATCTATCAATCTATCTTTCTATTTATCAATCCATGTATCTATCTATATATCTATTCATCTATCTATTTATCTATTCACCTATTTATCTATCTATTTATCAATCTATCTACCTATTCATTCATCTGTCTATCTTTCTAAAACTCTAAATCACCTCGTCTCTATTAAAACCAAGTGCCACGGATCGACAGGGCGGCACACACACACACACACACACACACACACAGACAGAGGGCCAGAATGTCACCTTAAGGGCATAACCGTGACTCTGGCATAAGAAAGACAGACCCATCACTAAGAATGTGTGAGTGCATGTTTGATAGCCCCGACCTTAACACCAGTGGGAAGGGAGACACCTGGTATACGACTTTGCCTGCCCCCCCCCCCCCCCCCTCTCTCTCTCTCTCTCTCTCTCTCTCTCTCTCTCTCTCTCTCTCTCTCTCTCTCTCTCTCTCTCTCTCTCTCTCTCTCTCTCTCTCTCTCTCTCTCTCTCTCTCTCTCTCTCTCTCTCTCTCTCTCTCTCTCTCTCTCTCTCTCTCTCTCTCTCTCTCTCTCTCTCTCTCTCTCTCTCTCTCTCTCTCTCTCTCTCTCTCTCTCTCTCTCTCTCTCTCTCTCTCTCTCTCTCTCTCTCTCTCTCTCTCTCTCTCTCTCTCTCTCTCTCTCTCTCTCTATATATATATATATATATATATATATATATATATATCCGTCTATGTATTTTCTCCTCCTTCCTTTTCCTTTCCTATCCCTTTCCTTTCCTTAATTTCCCTCCTTTTTTTTCTTTTTGCATATCGACTTTTCCATCCATTCCATTTTTTTTTCTCCACCTCCTTCTCCCTTCCCTTTCCTCACCTTCATCCTTCAGTTATCCCAATCTCCCATACTCTGATTTCTCTCGTTCTTGTTCCTGCTTCCTCCTCCTCCTCCTCCTCCTCCTCCTCCTCCTCCTTCTCCTCCTCCTCCTCCTTGACTTTTCTCTTTCCTCTTGTCCTTTACCCCTTCAGAAACAAGAGGTCAGAATATAAAGGGGAGAAGACAGGAAGAAGACACAGACAGACAGATAGACAGACAGGACTAACACACGGACATGAAAGATAAACTAGAGATTAAGATACAAGATATGAATACAAAGCAACCAAACACACACACACACACACACACACACACACACACACACACACACACACACACACACACAAAACGACCCCCCCCCCACACACACACACACAATGACCCCCCCCTACACACGCACACAGCCTCACACAATGACCCCACGCACACAACACAAACACACATACAGATAGACAGACAGACAGCGAGAGACAAGAAGAAAAAAAAAAAGAAGAAAGGCTACAAATTAACAACCAAAACAATGACCCAAATTAAACGACACACACACACACACACACACACACACACACACACACACACAGATTCATACATCCCCCCCCTCCTTCCCCCCTCCCCACCACCCACACAGGTCAATATTAACACACCTGGACGCCTCACTTTCCCTAACGTGGTCGCATCTGGCTGGCCGGAGCGCATTAGCTTGCAATTAGTAGATTTACCTGTGATCCCCTAAAACAGACCCGTTCATCCCCTGAGCCTCACCTTACCTGTTACCTGTTCGGGGCCTATTACTCCTGCACACCTGGCGAGAGAGAGAGAGAGAGAGAGAGAGAGAGAGAGAGAGAGAGAGAGAGAGAGAGAGAGAGAGAGAGAGAGAGAGAGAGATGAGGTGGTCTGTCCTAAACCTAAGTGACAGTTGTTATGCGGTCACCATGGCGTTGAAACTGACCTAGTGAACATTTAGATGGAGGAGACAGCGGTCAAGATTATTCTTAAACAGTGCAATCGAGTTACACTGCACCACTGATGGTGGTAATCTGTTCCAATCTCGAACGACAACTCTAGAAAGGCGAAGGGTGCGTGGAGACATGATCGAGGTTTATAAATGGATGAAGGGCTTTAATAAGGGAGACATTCATAAGGTTTTGTTGGTAAGAGAACTGGGTAGGACACGAAGTAACGGGTTTAAACTGGATAAATTCAGATTCAACAGGGACATAGGCAAAAATTGGTTTACTAACAGGGTGGTGGATGAGTGGAATAGGCTTAGCAGTCATGTGGTGAGTGCCAATACAATTGTCACATTCAAAAATAGACTAGATAAATTCATGGACAGCGATATTAGGTGGGGTTAGATACACGGGAGCTTAGGGTCAAAGGAGCTGCCTCGTACAGGCCTACCGGCCTCTTGTAGACTCCTGCGTTCTTATGTTCTTATGTTCTTATTAGTGAAGAAGAATTTTGTGTAATCTGAATGAATTTGTCTACATTAGAGTTTAGCGCCATTATTTCTCGTTCGCGTCGAATCATCCATCACAAACAGCTTGGTCGGATCCACGTTGGTAAAACCGTTAAGTATTTCAAAGCACTCGATCAGTTTTCCTCTGAGGCGGCGTTTTTAAAGAAAAAACAGGTTTAGATGTGACAGCCTTTCCTCGTAGGGTTTGTTTCATAATGAAGGAATCATCTTGGTTGCTCTACGTTGAACACCTTCTAATTTAGCAAAATCTTTCGCATGGTGGGGAGACCAAAACTGCACGGCATACTCCAAATGAGGTCTGACGAAACTATTATACAAAGGTAGTATAACATCTTTATTCTTGAATGAAAAATTTATCTTAATCAAACCGATCATCCTGTTTGCTTTTTTAACGGACTCGTTGCACTGCTGGGAAAACTTGAGGTTAGACGCGACTGTGACGCCAAGATCTTTGACCAAGTGAACGCCTTTAACTTTAACGCCGCACATTTCATAGTCCTTCTTTATATTTCTAGATCCAACCTGCAGAATCTGGCACTTGTTTATATTAAAAGGCATTTCCCATTTTACTGACCAATCTGATATTTTACGCAAATCTTCTTGTAGGCTCCGCCTGTCACATTCTGTAAGTACCGCATTGCCGATTTTCGTGTCGTCCGCAAATTTACTAATGAAATTATTGAGACCAAGGTCAATGTCGTTGATGTAAATGACGAAGAGAACGGGTCCCAGGACAGACCCTTGAGGGACACCACTAGTGACTGGCATCCACTCAGAGGTCACTCCATTTATTACAACTCTTTGCTTTCTATTGCTTAGCCAGTGCTTGATCCATTCGTGAAGCTTACCCCCGATACCTATTTCCTTGATTTTATGAAGCAACTTGTAGTGTGGGACTTTATCAAACGCCTTCTGGAAGTCCAAATAAATAATATCAAGTGATTTAGAAACATCATAGACTGCTAAAAGCTCGTTATAGAACGTTATAGAATTCGACAAACAAGATCTATTGTTACGGAAACCATGTTGCGAGTCCAGGATCAGCGAATTACACTCTAGGTAGTTAACTACTTTATCTCGAATAATTGTCTCAAATAATTTACCAATAACTGAAGTTAAGCTAATTGGCCTGTAATTATCCTGTAATTTTCGGTCGCCTTTTTTTTTAAATGGGTGTTACGCAAGCCATTTTCCAATCACTAGGAACGATACCATGGTGCAAAGACATATTACATAGCATTGTTAAAGGTCTGAGTATCTCTCTTGATACTTCTTCAAGTAATTTTGGATATATTTTATCAGGTCCTGGACTTTTGTTGGTTTTAAGTAACTGCAGCGCTTTGAAAACCTCATCTGTACTGATTTCAAAGTCAGGGAGGGTATGACTGGGATTTTCAATAGAGTTAGGAACAGCAGAAGTATCGGTATAATTACTATTAAAAACCGAGGCGAAATAAGAATTTAACGTGTTCGCTATGTGAGTGCGTGCGTGCGTGCGTGCGTGAGTGAGTGAGTGAGGCTGGGTTCACACGAGACACTTTTAGTGGTCAGTGGCCACCACAAAAAATGGTCGCCACGAAAAATGGTGGGTAGGTGCACCATGCACACGAGCCACTCGGTGGCAGCCACTAATGAGGTCAGCACGTGGCGTTATGGATCTCGTAGAGGCAGCAGCTGTCTGTGCTCTCTTGGCAAAAAGCGCTGAAGAAACCCACGGGTTCACCCCATATATACTTAGCAACAGACTACTGCGTGTAGCATTCCACACATTATTTACAGAGCTAAAAGAACACGATAATTTTTTTACTACTTCAGGAGGTCACAGGATAGGTTTAATCATCTTATGACAATAATTAGTCCACGTATAACACGGCGGGACATCAACATGAGGAAGTGTGTCCCAGTAGAAGAGAGACTTGCGGTAATTTTGAAATAAGACTGAACAAGAATATTAAGTCACATTAGATGTAATTTATTGACATAATTCAGCTGTCTTTGCGGCTACATAACATTTTCCCCTTTCTACTTCCGGGTAAATAAAACTACCACATTCAGTAATTAATCCAAACCAGAATCAATTAATATGCAAAACTGTGAAACGAAATGAAACATTGGTTCTGAAAGCACATAAGAGCTTATCCATTATATCCTGAACACAAGTTACGCGTGAAGGTCATACTTATACATCATTACGACAGTTAAAATTCAGGTGTTCAAGTGTCAAGACAGAGGGAAAGCGGCGGGTGGCAGGGTGGTGGCCGCCGATAGTGGCTCGTGTGCACGCTGCCATTAGAAACAACGGTAGCTATCGCTGGCCACAGTGGCGTGGGCGGAAAAATGGCTCCGCCCGCCACAACTCGCCACTGTTTTGTGGCGACCACAAAAAAGTGGCCTGTGTGCATGCACCCATAGAGATGGGTGTGTTCTATTTTGACCATTATTTTGTGGCGGCCACTGACCACTAGAAAGTGGCTCGTGTGAATCCAGCCTGAGTATGTGTGTGTGTGTGTGTGTGTGTGTGTGTGTGTGCGCGCCAGGGCCGTTTCCACACCATGCAAACTTGTCGGGAGCAACTGTCAGGGCGGACCGACAGAAGACGATAGAGCTTCTAAGGGGCTCTACCTGGCGCTTTCCTCCGCCGGGCTTCAACACACCCTTCGCCGCCCCCTGGGTTCTACGCTCGCCTACACCCTCACCAACAAGGGATAAACTTCTCGCCCCTGGCCTTCCCCCCTGGTACAGCGATGCCTTTCAATGGCAGCCGGCAGCGCAGAGGGTGCTGGGATGAGCTACGCATTATATCGGCCAATCTGCGGGATTCCACACGAACGTAGGCGAGCTCACGCACAGCTTCGTTCGTGTGCACAACGCTGACTTAGTGTTCGTGTCCGAGACCTTCCTGGACAATAATGTGTCCCAAAACTATGTGCGAATAAAAGGATATTCAGCCTGGGTCAGGAAGGATCGTAATAAACAGGGCGGAGGGGTTGCCCTATGTTACACATCATCCCTCAGTGTTGTGGTGCTGGACACGCCCATCCCCGCGGGGCTCGAGGTGTTAAGTTTTATAGTGCTCAGTGTTGGAGGTCGCGAGACACTATGTGTGGGCTGTTACAGACCCTCCGCCACAGGGACCAGCCCTGACGGCATACCTATCTGACAACCTCGACCGCCTCATGACAAAGTGTATATCCTGGTCAACGTTCTCTCTCTCTCTCTCTCTCTCTCTCTCTCTCTCTCTCTCTCTCTCTCTCTCTCTCTCTCTCTCTCTCTCTCTCTCTCTCTCTCTCTCTCTCTCTCTCTCTCTCTCTCTCTCTCTCTCTCTCTCTCTCTCTCTCTCTCTCTCTCTCTCTCTCTCTCTCTCTCTCTCTCTCTCTCTCTCTCTCTCTCTCTCTCTCTCTCTCTCTCTCTCTCTCAAAACCTTTATCGAATGAGAACGAAACAGAATCTAACACGACTAATAATGTGTTATCCTTTAACTAGGAATCGTCTATGGAAATGTAGTATTTATTTCGAATTTCATTATTATTTTTATTTGTTATACTTCCAGATATTTTCTACTTTATCTTCCCCCTCCTCGCAGTCTGCCCGGCGGACGAGTATTATACGTGAATGATACTCGTGTGACGTGCCGTTTTGTATGTGTATGGGTGCTGCATCATAACGCTGCCTTCGTTAGTATTTGTTGTGGAGAATTTTCATGCTGTCCTACTGAAAAATGTATATCTGACCTAACTGTGATGTGAAAAATTGACCTTGAGAGTATGGATTAGTGAAAAATTGGCCTTGAGAGTATGGTATAGTGAAAAATTGGCCTTGAGAGTATGGTATAGTGAAAAATTGGCCTTGAGAATATGGTATAGTGAAAAATTGGCCTTGAGAGTATGGTATAGTGAAAAATTAGCCTTGAGAGTATGGTATAGTGAAAAATTGGCCTTGAGAGTATGGTATAGTGAAAAATTGGCCTTGAGAGTATGGTATAGTGAAAAATTGGCCTTGAGAGTATGGTATAGTGAAAAATTGGCCTTGAGAATATGGTATAGTGAAAAATTGGCCTTGAGAGTATGGTATAGTGAAAAATTGGCCTTGAGAGTATGGTATAGTGAAAAATTGGCCTTTTGTGTATTGTATAGTGAAAATTTGGCCTTGTGAGTTTGGTATAGTGAAAAATTGGCCTTGTGAGTATGGTATAGTGAAAAATTGGCCTTGAGAGTATGGTATAGTGAAAAATTGGCCTTGAGAGTATGGTATAGTGAAAATTGGCCTTGAGAGTATGGTATAGTGTAAAAGTGGCCTTGAGAGTATGGAATAGTGAAAAATTGGCCTTGAGAGTATGGTATAGTGAAAAATTGGCCTTGAGAGTATGGTATAGTGAAAAATTGGCCTTGAGAGTATGGAATAGTGAAAAATTGGCCTTGAGAGTATGGTATAGTGAAAAATTGGCCTTGAGAGTATGGTATAGTGAAAAATTGGCCTTGAGAGTATGGTATAGTGAAAAATTGGCCTTGAGAGTATGGTATAGTGAAAAATTGGCCTTGAGAGTATGGAATAGTGAAAAATTGGCCTTGAGAGTATGGTATAGTGAAAAATTGGCCTTGAGAGTATGGAATAGTGAAAAATTGGCCTTGAGAATATGGTATAGTGAAAAATTGGCCTTGAGAGTATGGTATAGTGAAAAATTGGCCTTGAGAGTATGGTATAGTGAAAAATTGGCCTTGAGAGTATGGTATAGTGAAAAATTGGCCTTGAGAGTATGGAATAGTGAAAAATTGGCCTTGAGAGTATGGTATAGTGAAAAATTGGCCTTGAGAGTATGGAATAGTGAAAAATTGGCCTTGAGAGTATGGTATAGTGAAAAATTGGCCTTGAGAGTATGGAATAGTGAAAAATTGGCCTTGAGAATATGGTATAGTGAAAAATTGGCCTTGAGAGTATGGAATAGTGAAAATTTGGCCTTGAGAATATGGTATAGTGAAAAATTGGCCTTGAGAGTATGGAATAGTGAAAAATTGGCCTTGAGAGTACGGTATAGTTAAACTTATGACCCTCCAGCGACCCTCAGAAACACTCGGGACTCTCTTGGATAGCGATCATGGGCTTATTACCCTCGCGACGTACAATGAAGTGTGTTGTTTTAATATTGTCTTTGTTGCTACTTGATTCTTCTTCTTTCTGTTACTTCGTTCTCCTTCTCCTCTGTTGTTTTTTGTTTGTGGTTGATTTTTCTTTCTTTCATCTTCCTTTCTTAGTCCTCCTCCTCCTTCTCCTCTTCCTCTGCCTAACCTTTACTTTTAACCCATTCCCTTAACTTTGAACAAAATCCTACGTTCCCTTCATACGCAGAGGAAAGGAACACTTCAACCATGAATCACTCTATGAACTGTCCCTAACCTCTTTTTTTTCTTCTTTTAATCAAGGGTATAGTAGGAAGTGGGTTAGTGGTGAAGGTACAGGTGGGGGAGAAGGAGAGACAGGAGTGTACAGTTGTATGGTGTAGGTTGTTCTGGTGTAGTTATTGTTCATCGGGCACCTGATTTCTTTTCCCATCTTCCCCCCCCCCTCCCCCTCCCTTTTCCTGAACTTCTGTCACTCTCCACAAACGTTGCCAGATGGTCGTGTTCAGCCTCTTATTTTTGCCTATCTACACCCCAAAAACTGTCTCCTGGGCCACAATACCTAGAATTATTTATATTCATCGTTACAGTCGCTAATTTCTGATGTCTGATGGTGATAGTTAAGTGCCAGAAGCCGGTAAAATGGATGCTCTAAGTACGACAATCTGGCACCGTTGCTCTCCACTGTGCCACGTCTGATACGGAGGGAGGGAGAAAAGGAAGGAAGGAAGGAAGGAAGGAAGGAAGGAAGGAAGGAAGGAGGCTAAAGAGAGGAAACACACCAGCTGGCATTATTCACCTCAGCACCAGCGAGGATAACAGATATTTAAAAAGTCACTTAATGTCGTGTTTCAAATTTTAATAACGCCGGACTAAGTTATGTGTGGGAGGGGGGGAGCAGAGGGGGAGAGGGTGTGGGGGGGGAGGGGGGTTGGATGTGTGTGTGTGTGTGTGTGTGTGTGTATGTAGGGACAGGTTGTGAGACAGACATGTACACACACACACACACACACACACACACACACACACACTTACCCCCCTCCCCCCAAAACACACACAAACAAACAAATAAAAAATATAGTAACAAACAGCACAAATTAACATATATCAAACATCACACTTGCATCCGAAACACATTAAAACATATGAACAACACTGGTCGTGGTGGTGGTGTTGATGTTGTTGTTGTTGTTGTTGTTGTTGTTGTTGTTGTTGTTGTTGTTGTTGGGTTGAAGGGAAGAGAGGATTTACCGACTAATATATGTGCATGGTTACAATTTATGAAGTTTTTGTCTCTCTCTCTCTCTCTCTCTCTCTCTCTCTCTCTCTCTCTCTCTCTCTCTCTCTCTCTCTCTCTCTCTCTCTCTCTCTCTCTCTCTCTCTCTCTCTCTCTCTCTCTCTCTCTCTCTCTCTCTCTCTCTCTTCTATCTATTCTCCTATCTTTCTATCTATATCCCTATCTATCTATCTGTCTACCTATCTATCTCCCTCCCTCCCCAGCATCACCTCCCTCAAACTCTCCCTTCCTTCCTCTTCCCGCAGGAGGGGGCGACGCAGGGCTGCCGGGTCCACGCTTCGTCGGCCAGATCGAGAACGTGACGGTGGCGGCCGGACGCAACGCCGTGCTCACCTGTACCGTGGAGCACCTCAGAGGCTACAAGGTGAGGCTCTGGACACGGGGACACACGAGGATATGAGTCTAGTCGGTCTGTAGTAGTTCTATTTATTTTAGGTGTCGCCTGTAGCGCCGGTAGTCTCTCTTGAGGAGACTTTTGGGCGGTTCCGGCCCGTTAGTGGCGCAGGTGAATTTTATTTATAGTGGCTGCCGTGATGTGTGACTCTTGCTTGGCCCATGCTGCCCCCCGGTGTGCTCCTCTTGACCTAAATCGCTGAAGTTAGGAGTTGACTAAAGATCTTGGCGGTGAATGCATGAGGGTAATCTTCAGACACTCGGCCCACGGACTCACCACTCCTGCACACTTGCCGCTCAGCCACCGCCTCCCTGTTCGTTCTTTTCCACTGTTATTTCCGATCTTCACCTCCCTATCTATATATCTATGTATTTCAAGTTATTCACCCTGTATCTCTGTCCCTCTATTTCTATAATCTTCTATATCATCTCGTCCTCTTTCCTCGCTCTTTCGTTTCCTTTCTCGGCGTCTTAGGTTTGGGGGCTGCTGAACAGGCAACTTATAGGTCGATATCATGATACACTTTCCCTTCTCACATCAGCTATTTCTAAAGGTCAGAGAGGGGGTCAGTCGGGTTCTAATGAGTGTTTCTTTTGGTTTACGGTACAGAAGAAGAATCAAACTACCACCAGTGTCATAAAACTACTCCTGGAAACGCCCACAACTTCTACGAAAGCCTTGTCAAATATGTGTTCTTGGGCGACGAAATGTTTTATAATTCGACCCATAGTGTCCGCACCCCTCCCTCTCTACCTGTTTCTTCTTTTACAATCAATCAATCAATCAATCGGGACATACGCCAGGGGGGGGGGGGAGAGTAGAATTCGTCAGGTATAAAAGTAGTAGTAGTAGTAGTAACAGTAGCAGTAGTAGAAGTAGTTGGGGTACTAGAAAGCGATTAAGATGGACCCAGAGACAGCAGGAGGCGTAGTTTATCACCAGGAGGAGGCGGGGGTAGAATTCGTCAGGTATAAAAGTAGTAGTAATAGTAGTAGCAGTAGCATTAGTAGAAATAGTTGGGGTAGTAGAAAGCGATTAAGATGGTCCCAGAGACAGCAGGAGGCGTAGTTTATCAGCAGGAGGAGGCGGGAGTAGAATTCGCCAGGTATCAAAGTAGTAGTAATAGTAGTAGCAGTAGCATTAGTAGAAATAGTTGGGGTAGTAGAAAGCGATTAAGATGGACCCAGAGACAACAGGAGGCGTAGTTTATCAGCAGGAGGAGGCGGGAGTAGAATTCATCATCTAAAAGTAGTAGTAGTTGTAGTAGCAATAGCAGCAGTAATAGTAGTTGTAGAAGTAGAAAGCGATTAAGATGGACCCAGAGACAACAGGAGGCGTAGTTTATCAGCAGGAGGAGGCGGGGGTAAGTCAACGTGTGTCCGGGTGGGCGGGTAAAGTTTGGCAGTTTGACAGTCAGGTCCTCACGCCTCCGTCGCTTCAAGGGCGGAGGACAGAGTTGGGACGTCTCTCTTCTCTCTCTCTCAGACCCATGATCGCTTCCTCTCCCTATGCCTTCCTCCTCTCTTTTCATTACTTCCTTCCTATCCTTCGTTTTCCCATTCTGTGTTTCCCTTTCTACTTCCTTCCTTTCCTCCTTCCTTCCTTCCTTTCTTCCTACCTTTCTCCTTCCTTCCTTCCTTCCTTCCCCGTTCCTCCCTCTTCGTTTTCCCATTCTGTGTTTCCCTTCCTTCCTTCCTTCCTTCCTTCCTTCCTTCCTCTCTTCCTTCCTTCCTTCCCCCTCCCTCCCTCCCTCTCAGACGTGCTACAGTAGAAAGTGACACAGAAGTTCAGGAAAATCACACGATATCGACGAATGAGAGAGAGAGAGAGAGAGAGAGAACAGACAAACAAACAAACGATGAGTGGAAACAAAAAAAATAAGGAAGAGAAATATGAAACATCAACAATAGGAATAAAAAAAGAGAAAAGAATGAAAGTAAATAAAAGAAAAAAAAGTTATTATTTTCTTGTCTGTTAAAAGGGAGATCCAGTACTCTTCATCGTATGTTTGTTTGTTTGTTTGTTATTCGTGTTGGACTTTATATTGTTCTAAAAAAGAGTGTGAGAGAGAGAGAGAGAGAAAAAAAAGTCACGTGATATTTGTTGATTTAAGACTTTTTGTTTTGTTTTTTCTCGTCCAATGTATTAAAGTTCTCTCTCTCTCTCTCTCTCTCTCTCTCTCTCTCTCTCTCTCTCTCTCTCTCTCTCTCTCTCTCTCTCTCTCTCTCTCTCTCTCTCTCTCTCTCTTCATTATTGTTGTTGTTGTTGTTGTTTTGCTCTTTCCTCGTCCATTGTATATTAAAGCCCTTTCTCTTTTTGTTCTCTTTTTCTTCCTTTTTTTTTTCGTACGAGTCATATACACGTTGTTCGCTCTCTTTAATAACTCCTCTTCTTTTTGTTGTCGTTGTTGTCGTTGCTGCTGTTGTTTTTTTGCACATTCCCCGCCTCCGCGCTCCGGCAACACTGTGACCTGTCTGCATAATTTATGGACAACGAAAATTAAAGGAACTGATGCTGAAGGGTCCACCACCACCACCACCACCACCACCACTATCACCACCTGCACCACCACCACCACATGCATCTCCACCACCTGCACCACCACCTGCACCACCACCTGCGACTCCACTATCACCACCAACAACACCACCTGGGTCTCCACCACCACCATCACCACCACCACCACCTGCACCTCCACTATCACCACCACCAACAATAACACCTGGGTCTCCACCACCACCATCACCACCACCTGCGACTCCACCACAACCACCTGCGACTCCACCACCAATACCACCACCACCACCACAATCATCATCACTGCCTCTAACACCACCACCACTGACCCCGACTCTACCACCACCACCACCTCAGCATCGGGGAGGCGGTGGTCGAGTGGTCAGCGTGCGGGCTTGGTGAGATTGGGGACTTAGGTTCGACTCCCACCAAAACACGCTGATTTTTCAAGCCATCGCCGAGTGTCGGAAGATTACCCACATGCTGCCCGATCTTCAGTCAACCCTAACTTCAGCGACTTTGTTCAGTTGGAGCACTCGAGGGCAGCATGGGCCAGGCAAGAGCCATACATCACGGCAGCCACTATAAAAAAAATTCGCCTGCGCCACTAACGAGCTGGGGCCGTCCAAGAGACCCTTCAAGACAGCCTACCAGCGCTATAGCCAGCACATAAAAAAACAATAATGGTGGTGGTAGAGCTAATGGTGATGGTGGTAGTGATTATAGTGAGAGTAAAGGATACAGTAATCTTGGTGATGATGTTACTGGTGATGATATAGTGTGGCTGATGGTGGTGATTGTGACAGGGGAGGTGGTGGTGGTGATGATTTTAACAGCCTTAGTGAAACAGATTAGAATGACAGTGATGTTGATAATGAGGAAGATGATGAAGGTAGTGGTGATGGTGGTGATGGTGGTGATGAAGATGGTGCTAGCCTTAGTGAAACAAGACATCAATAATCCCTCTAGAGTAATTCCACTATTCATGACACAATTCTGTGGCTGATCTCCAATGCATGATAACTCTGGCATTTACTAATACATAACGTTGCTGACTCTCTCTCTCTCTCTCTCTCTCTCTCTCTCTCTCTCTCTCTCTCTCTCTCTCTCTCTCTCTCTCTCTCTCTCTCTCTCTCTCTCTCTCTCTCTCTCTCTCTCTCTCTCTCTCTCTCTCTCTCTCTCTCTCTCTCTCTCTCTCCCTCTCTCTCTCTCTCTCTCTCTCTCTCTCTCTCTCTCTCTCAATATTTTTTTTTCTCCTTTCTATGTTTGTTCTTTCCTCCTTTCTTCCCATTTCTTCTTTTCTTTCTCTCCTTTGTCTGTCTGTCTTCTCTTTTCTCTTCTCTTCTCTTTCTCTCATTTTTAATTATGTTTTCTTTTACTTCTTCCTTCTCTTCCATTCCTATTCTATTTCTTCCACTTTCTCTCTCTCTCTCTCTCTCTCTCTCTCTCTCTCTCTCTCTCTCTCTCTCTCTCTCTCTCTCTCTCTCTCTCTCTCTCTCTCTCTCTCTCTCTCTCTCTCTCTCTCTCTCTCTCTCTCTCTCTCTCTCTCTCTCTCTCTCTCACACAAAACCCCCCCCCCACACACACACAACCACTCCCCTCCCCTCCCCCCACCCACACAAATTCACACACATACATATCTGCCTCTGTAACAACCTATGCAGCTAATCTTCTAATACAATCCCCTCCCCATCAGTTTATCGCGCCGGGCATCACTATACATGGGCTCGGCGAAATGAAAAACCTAGCGGCCGACTCGATCAGGCCCCGCGACCACTGAACGCAGGCTGGATGGGTTGTAGAGATGACAATCAGCTCACTATTCTCTCCTCTCTTTGCCTATGTTGCCCTGACTCTACCGGGCGATTTGACTAACTGTCTGTCTATCTGTCTGTCTATTTGTTATCCCTCCCGCCTGTCTGTCTGTCTGTCTATATAGTATCCTTCAACTTGAGTATATGTTTCTCTGTCTCTATCTCTCACTCTGTCTCTATTTGTCACTTCTCTGTCTGTCTGTCTATCTATTACCCCTCCAACTTGAGTATCCGTTACCTCTCTCAATTGTCTATTCGTCACTTCTGTTTATCTATCAACCTGTAACCTCTCCCACCTCTCTATCTACTGTCCCTCACCCCTGTCTATTTGTCTATCTGTCCGTCTGTCACCCACTTCACCTACCTATTTATCTATCATCCTTCCCACTTGTCTGTCTATATATTACCGTTTCCACTGGTCCACCTATCGTCCTGTTAACCTGTCACCTCCCTCTCTGTCTGTCTGTCTGTCTGTCACACCTCACGCTTCACCGGGTTCCATGTAGGCGTTGGCCTCACCAGTCCCTCGGTTCATGAAATCTGTAGTTCCTCATTTTCATTGTTGCTGTTGTTTTGTATAATGCATTGATATCGTATCCACTCTTTGCTTTGAAATACAAGAAACACCGCGCTCTCTTGTTGTTTTGTGTTTCTCATATAAAAAAAAAATACTGATAAACTTAGGCATCAGTTGTATATAAAGGCAGAAAGGAAGAGGAAGAGGAGGAAGGAAGGAGGAGGAGGAGGAGGAGGAACATCTCTCTCTCTCTCTCTCTCTCTCTCTCTCTCTCTCTCTCTCTCTCTCTCTCTCTCTCTCTCTCTCTCTCTCTCTCTCTCTCTCTCTCTCTCTCTCTCTCTCTCTCTCTCTCTCTCTCTCTCTCTCTCTCTCTCTCTCTCTCTCTCTCTCTCTCTCTCTCACTAATTAACCAATCCATGTGGGGAGGAACCGGAAAAAATTAACACACACACACACACACACACACACACACACACACACACACACACACACACACACACACACACACACACACACACACACACACACTCGGTGATTAATGACAAACAAACACACATTGATCCCTCGTTTAGTCTCTCCCACAGGCGCCTCCGCCGTGCATTTCATTACGGTGTTTCGCGTCTTCGTTTTTATCTTCGTTTCCATTAGTCCTCCTTCTTCCCCTCCACCTCCTCCTCCTCCTCCTCCTCCTCCTCCACTTCCTTTTTTTACTTCCTTCCTCCCTCGTTCTTCTCCCTACTCGTCCTCTCTCTCTCGCTTCCTTTCTCTTCATATTCGTCCTTCCCATTCCTCCTCCTCCTCCTCCTCCTCCTCTTTCTCTTTCTCTTTCTCTTCCTCCTCCTCCTCTTCCTCCACCACCTTCTCCTCCACTTTTTCCTTCTCCTGCTCACTTTCCTCCTCATTCCTCCCTCTTTCTACTGTCTCACCCGTCCATTTGCACAACATATTTTCTTGCCTGACACTCAGACACTCTTCACCATCAACCTAGGTAAAGATCACCCCTAATTATCCCCACTTAATCTTCATATGGGTGAAGAGGCAAACGACCCTCATTACCCGCCTAACTAAACACGCATTTCATATCCCCTCAGGTCGCGTGGGTCCAGGTGGAGACGCAGACTATCTTGACCATCCACACGTCGGTGATCACTCGCAACCCTCGTGTGGGCCTGAGTCACGAGGGCCACAACGTCTACCGTCTACACCTCAAGGAAGTGACGGAGGCGGACCGCGGCTACTACATGTGCCAGATGAACACTGACCCAATGATCAACCAGAAGGGCTTCCTGCAGGTTGTGGGTGAGTGTTGTGGGGGGAGAGGGGAGGAAAAGGGGAAAGGGAGAAGGAGGAGGGGGCTGTGGTGGCTGAATAAAAAGGGGAAAAGGGGTAGAAAAAGGGGAAAGAGGGGAGGAAAAGGGGAAAGGGAGAAGGGGGAGGGGGCTGTGGTGGCTGAATAAAAAGGGGAAAAGGGGTAGAAAAAGGGGAAAGAGGGGAGGAAAAGGGGAAAGGGAGAAGGGGGAGGGGGCTGTGGTGGCTGAATAAAGAGGGGGAAAGGGGTAGAAAAGGGGAAGAGGGAGGAAAGGGAAGGGAGAAGGGGGAGGGGGCTGTGGTGGCTGAATAAAGAGGGGGAAAGGGGTAGAAAAGGGGGAAGAGGGGAGGAAAAGGGGAAAGGGAGAAGGGGGAGGTAAGTTGGAGAAGGAAGAAGTGGAGGAGGAGGAGTGGAAGGGAGAATGCAGAGGAAGAGTAGGGAGAGGATAGAGGGAGGGGGAAGGGAGGGACAGGGAGGAGAGGAAGAGGGAGGTAAGTTGGAGAAAGAAGTGGAGGAGGGTGGAAGGAGAATGCAGAGGAAGAGGGAGGTAAGTTGGAGAAGGAAGAAGTGGAGGAGGAGGAGTGGAAGGGAGAATGCAGAGGAAGAGTAGGGAGAGGATAGAGGGAGGGGGAAGGGAGGGACAGAAGCGAGGAGGAGAGAGGGAGAGGGAAAAAGGGGAAGAGGGAGGTAAGTTGGAGAAGGAAGAAGTGGAGGAGGAGGAGTGGAAGGGAGAATGCAGAGGAAGAGTAGGGAGAGGATAGAGGGAGGAGGAAGGGAGGGAAAGAAGCGAGGAGGAGAGAGGGAGAGAGAGAGGAAAAGGGAAGGGAGGGTGGAGAAGGAAGAAGAGGAGGAGGAGGAGTGGAAGGGAGAATGCAGAGGAAGAGTAGGGAGAGGATAGAGGGAGGGGGAAGGGAGGGACAGAAGCGAGGAGGAGAGAGGGAGAGAGGGAAGAGGGAGGTAAGTTGGAGAAGGAAGAAGAGGCGGAGACGGAGTGGGAGGGAGAATGCAGAGGAAGAGTAGGGAGAGAGGATAGAGGAGGGAAGGAGGACAGAAGCGAGGGAGGGAGGAAAGGGGAAAGGGGGGAGGTAAATTGGAGAAGGAAGAGAGGAGGGAGAAGGGTGGGAGGAGAATGCAGAGGAAGAGTAGGGAGAGGGATAGAGGGGAGGGAAGGGAGGAAAGAAGCGAGGAGGAGAGAGGGAGAAAGGGGAAAGGGGGAGGTAAACTGGAGAAGGAAGAAGTGGAGGAGAAGGAGTGGAAGGGAGAATGCAGAGGAAGAGTAGGGAGAGGATAGAGGGAGGGGGAAGGGAGGGAAAGAAGCGAGGAGGAGAGAGGGAGAAAGGGGAAAGGGGGAGGTAAATTGGAGAAGGAAGAAGTGGAGGAGGAGGAGTGGAAGGGAGAATGCAGAGGAAGAGTAGGGAGAGGATAGAGGGAAGGGAGAGGAGTGAACAGAACAAGCAGGGAAAGGAAAGGAGGAAGGAGGGAGGGAGGGTCTTTTTTTCGAGGGGGGGGAGTGATTTAGTTTCATGGACAGGTTTTTTTTGTTTTAAGTGACTTTTTTGTTTGTGTGTGTTCATACGCGCACACACACACCCGTTTACACCTTCCCTTCTCACCTGTCACGTATTCTAATTAATCAATACTCCTGCCTGAAATTTTACAGTCTAGTGTTACCCCTTCTCTCTCTCTCTCTCTCTCTCTCTCTCTCTCTCTCTCTCTCTCTCTCTCTCTCTCTCTCTCTCTCTCTCTCTCTCTCTCTCTCTCTCTCTCTCTCTCTCTCTCTCTCTCTCTCTCTCTCTCTGTCCTCTCCTCTGTCCTCTCTCTCTGTCCTCTCCTCTTCCTCTCCCTTTCCTTTCCTTTCCTTTCTTCCCCTTCCCTTCCCCTCTCCTCCTTTCTTCCCCTTCCCTTCACCCTTCCTCCTTTCTTCCCCTTCCCTTCACCCTTCCTCCTCCCTTCCCCCTTCCCTCTCCCACTCTCTCCTCCCCTTTCCCTTTCCTTTTCGGTTTTCCTCTTCCTCTTCATCTCCTTCTCCTCCTCCCTCTCCCTCTCTCCTTCAATATATCTCTATCTATACATCTTTTTATCTATCTACCTATCTCATCAACCCCCTTCCCCCCTCCTTCACACAGTCCCCCCTGACATCGATGACTCTGCTTGGACCGGGGACTTGGTGGTTCGCGAGGGCACCAACGTCAGCCTGGAGTGCAAGGCGCGAGGGTACCCGCCACCTACCGTCACCTGGCGCAGAGAGGACCCGCACGACCCCACGCAGCACTGTGAGTAGGGGGTGACTTTATGTGCATGACGAAGGCCTTTCCCAATGTGCTCCTCCTCTTCCCGCCACGACCTACCTACTTTTTTTTTTTTGTGTGTGTGTGTGTGTGTGTGTGTGTGTGTGTGTGTTTACCTTTCTTCCTGCATGCTCAAATAACTTATACATTCCCTTCTATTTTTATCTCTTCAAGTTTCTTTAATAAGCTTCGTTAATGGTTCACATACAAAGGAAAAAGAAGGGACGAAGGGAGGGAGGGAGGGAGGGAGGGAGAGGGGAGAGGATGGGAAGGAGAGGGGAGAGGATGGGAAGGGGAGGGAACGGATGAAGGGAACGAGGAATGGATGGATGGATGAATAAGTGGATGAAGTAAAAATGAAAAAGTGGAAAAAAGGAAGAAAAATTATACTAAGAAAATAACTAATACACGAGGAGGTCATTTTTTTTTTCCTCCCTCGCCTCCTCTCCCCTCTCCCTTTTCGTCCTGTCTCATCCCTTTCATTCTTCTCTCTCCCCTTTCTTCCCCCTTTTTCTCCCGCCTAAAATCTTCCCTCTCCCTTTTCGTCCTGTCTCATCCCTTTCATTCTTCTCTCTCCCCTTTCTTCCCCCTTTTTTCCCGCCTAAAATCTTCATTCTCCCTTTTCGTCCTGTCTCATCCCTTTCATTCTTCTCTCTCCCCTTTCTTTTCCCTTTTTCTCCCGCCTAAAATCTTCCCTCTCCCTTTTCGTCCTGTCTCATCCCTTTCATTCTACTCTCTCCCCTTTCTTTTCCCCTTTTTTTCCCGCCTAAAATCTTCATTCTCCCTTTTCGTCCTGTCTCATCCCTTTCATTCTTCTCTCTCCCCTTTCTTTTCCCCTTTTTCTCCCGCCTAAAATCTTCCCTCTCCCTCTTTGTCATTTCTCGCTGTTCCTCTCTTTCTCCTTGTCTCTCTTCCTCGCTTTTCTCTCCCATCCGTCTCTTCATCCTTTTCGTCCTCTCTTCAAACGGGCATTCTTTCCATCTTCTTCTCTTTTTTCCTTTTCCTCTCTCTTCACCTTCTCCTCCTGTCATTCCTTCACCCTTTCTCGCCATCCCTTTCCTTCTTTTTCTCCCTCTTCTGCTCCTCTTTCCCTTCCCTTTATCTTCCTCTCTCCCTCTCTTTACCCTTGCCCTTCGCGTCATCCCTCGTTCTCCTTTCCTCTTCCTCCTCCTCCTTTCCCATCTGTTTCCTGCCGCCCTCCAGCACTCCCGCAAATAAAACCACATCAGGGCACTATAAAGCCGCAACATCCACGAGCCTAGTGCATCAATCCTTACCAAACGTCGACTCTCTGTTCTTGGGCCACTCCCGGTCAGCCAGTTCTCCTCCTCCTCCTCCTCCTCCTCCTACTCTTGTCTCTCTTCTCCCTCCTCCTCCTCCTCCTCCTCCTCCTCCTCTTCTTGTCTCCCTTCGCCGAGCACGATAAAAAGAGAAGAATGAGAAAGAGACGGATGGGAAGAGGAGCAGGAGGAGGAAGAGGAGGGAAAACAAGAGGCAAAGAGAAGGGAGAAGGGAAGAAAAAAAGGAGAGAGCAGGGGAGGAGGAGGAGGAGGAGGAGGAGGAGGGCAAAGACTGAAGAGAATGAAAGGGACAAAGAGAAAGGGAAAAAGGGAGCAGGAAAGAGAGAGGAGGAGAGGAAAGAATCTAAAGGAGAAGGGGAAGAGAAGGAGGGGAAGGGCGAGGAGGAGGAGGAGGAGGAGGAGGGCGAAGAGAGACAAGAGGATTCACAGTTCAGGATTCACTCCCGGTTAGCCAGTCAGCCCCTCAAACACACACACACACACACACTCTCTCTCTCTCTCTCTCTCTCTCTCTCTCTCTCTCTCTCTCTCTCTCTCTCTCTCTCTCTCTCTCTCTCTCTCTCTCTCTCTCTCTCTCTCTCTCTCTCTCTCTCTCTCTCTCTCTCTCTCTCTCTCTCTCTCTCTCTCTCTCTCTCTCTCTCTCTCTCTCTCTCTCTCTCTCTCTCTCTCTCTCTCTCTCTCTCTCTCTCTCTCTCTCTCTCTCTCTCTCTCTCTCTCTCTCTCTCTCTCTCTCTCTCTCTCTCATTATTTACATCAACGACGTGGATGTTGGACTCAATAACCGCATTAGTAAATTTGCAGACGACACAAAGATTGGTAACTCGGTTCTCACTGACGAAGACAGGCAAAGCCTCCAAGAGGATTTGCACAAAATTTCAACTTGGTCGGATAGATGGAGATGCCCTTTAACGTAGACAAGTGCCAGGTCCTTCAAGTTGGAACGAGGAATAAGAAGTTTGATTACGAAATGCGCGGCGTTAAACTCAAAAGCGTTCAATGCGTCAAGGACTTGGGGGTCAAAATCGCGTCAAACCTCAAATTCTCACAGCAATGCATCGATGCAGCAAATAAAGCGAACAGAATGTTGGGCTTCATTAAAAGAAACTTTTTATTTAAGAATAAAGATGTAATACTCTCGCTCTACAACAGTTTAGTCAGACCCACTTAGAATATGCGGTACAGTTTTGGTCTCCCCACCATGCAAAGGATATTGCTAAATTAGAAGGTGTTCAGCGTCGGGCAACGAAAATTATCCCTTCCTTGCGCAACAAATCCTACGAAGAAAGGCTTTCTACCCATAACATGTTCTCTCTTGAAAATCGTCGCCTCCGAGGAAAATTGATCGAATGTTTTAAAATACTTAATGGTTTACGAATGTAGACAGATCAACATTGTTTATGATCGATGACACTTTGCGCACGAGGAACAATGGCGTAAAACTCAGATAGACAAGTAAATTCAGACTGCACCAAATTTTCTTCACCAACGTTGTAGTGCGAGTATGGAATATGCTCCCATCTTCAGTGGTCCAGTGTAACACGATTGACTCCTTCAAAATAAGCTCGACCGTCACTTCCTTCAACTTAATATCAACTAGAGTAGAAATGCAACGTTTTGGAGTCTTCTGATTAATGTAAAATCACTTAGGTTTAAGGACAGACCACCAAGTCTGGACCATGGGGTCTGTGTGGTCTGATTTTCTATGTAAATCTATGTAAATCTCTCTCTCTCTCTCTTTCTCTCTCTCTCTCTCTCTCTCTCTCTCTCTCTCTCTCTCTCTCTCTCTCTCTCTCTCTCTCTCTCTCTCTCTCTCTCTCTCTCTCTCTCTCTCTCTCTCTCTCTCTCTCTCTCTCTCTCTCTCTCTCTCTCTCTCTCTCTCTCTCTCTCTCTCTCTCTCTCTCTCTCTCTCTCTCTCTCTCTCTCTCTCTCTCTCTCTCTCTCTCTCTCTCTCTCTCTCTCTCTCTCTCTCTCTCTCTCTCTCTCTCTCTCTCTCTCTCTCTCTCTCTCTCTCTCTCTCTCTCTCTCTCTCTCTCTCTCTTCCCACTCTTCCCTCTCACGCGCCCACACTGCTGTCTCCCTCCAAAGCGTAATTAAATTAAACTAGGGGTGATCCGTCGCTGGGACAATATGACTTTGTAAACCACCGTCGCTTAACCAAGTTACTTTTGTGTCTGTGTGGAGTCCTGCTGTACGCTGCGTTTCCGTGTTTTGTTCCTGTTTTATACATGTTTTTAAGGGGTGTTTTTTTCAAGTGGATATATATGTATGTCTTTCTTAGGTGATTTTTGTGTTTGTTCGTCTCCTGTAGGCTGCGTTTTCGTGTTTTGTTCCTGTTTTATACGTGTTTTTAAGGGGTGTTTTTTTCAAGTGGGTATATAAGTATGTCTCTCTTTAAGTGTTTGTGTGTTTGTTCTCCTCTTGCAGGCTGTGTTTTCGTGTTTTGTTCCTGTTTTATACGTGTTTTTGGGGGGTGTTTTTTTTCAAGTGGGTATATGTGGATGTTTGTGTGTGGAGTGAGGTGTGTGAACTGATGCTTCTTGGCTCGTTTTACCGTGTTTTGTGCGTGTATTGTGGGTGTTTTAGTTTCTTCTTTTTGCAGTCATGTTTTGTTCCTGTTTTGTACGTGTTTTAAAGGGGGTGTTATTTTCAAGTGGTATATGAAAATGTCTTTCTTAATTGTTTGTGTGTGGAGTGAGGTGTCTGTATTGATGTTTCTTGGCTCGTTTTACCGTGTTTTGTGCGTGTGTTGTGGGTGTTTTATGTTCTATTATTTTTGCTGTCGTGTTTTGTTTATGTTTTGTACATGTTTTAAAGGGGGTGTTATTTTCAAGTGGTATATGAGAATGTCTTTCTTAATTGTTTGTGTGTGGAGTGAGGTGGTTGTATTGATGTTTGTTGTCTCGTTTTTCTGTGTTCTATTCGTGTTTTTTTTTTTTGTGTGTGTGTGTGTGTTTATGACCATCTTGTTCCTTTGCCATACGAGTACGTCTTGAGTGTGTGTTTGTTTGTCCGTTCAAGTGTGTTTGGAAATGGTTCTTCGCTCGTTTGGACGGCATAAAAACACGTAAAAACAGCGAATGAATGAAAACGGTTCTCGGTAAATTTAGAAAGAAGGGGAAACTTATCAAAAAACGAAGACAGACAGACACACAGACCCCCACCTCTTCGTCTCCTACTTCCTATAATTAGTCACACCCATCTTTATCCTAACCTATCCCCTCCTCTTCCCTCCCTCCCCTATCTCTATCCATCCATCCAAGGGGTAAGAAGGAAGGAAGGAAAAAAGGAAGGAAGAAAAGAGAACTGGAGAGAAAAAATGTTAACACGTATGAATGAAAGAAGGAATGAAGGAAGGAGGAAATGAATGAATGAATGAAGGAAGGAAGGAGGAAATGAATGAAGGAAGGAAGGAAGGAAGGTGGAGTGGAAAGAGAAAAAGAGCTAACACGTGTGAGTGAGAGAGGGAATGAAGGAGGGGAGGATATGAAGGAATGAAGGAAAATTAAATAGAGAAAAGTGAACTAACATATAGGAATGAGAGAAGGAATGAAGGAAGGGAGAAATGAGGGAAAGAAAGAAAGGAAAGTGGAATAGAGAGAGAAAAAAAACATGGGAATGAGAGAAGGAATGATGGAAGGTAGAAGTGAATGAAGGAATGAAGGAAAGAAAATTAAATAAAGAAAAAAGAACTAACATTTGTAAGTGAGAGAGAAGGAATGAAGAAAGGAAAAAAGGAAGAAAGGAAGGAAAGTGAAATGGAAAGAAAAAAAAGAGTTAACACGAGAGAGAGAGAGAGAGAGAGAGAGAGAGAGAGAGAAGGAATGAAGGAAGAGAGAAACGAATGAGTGAATAAATGAAGGAAAATTTTATAGAAAGAAAACAAGAACTACCACATAAGAGAAAGAGTGAAGGAAGGGAGAAATCAAAGAAAGTAGAACGGAAAATAAAATAAAAAATACCTAACACGTGAGAGCGAGTGAGAGCCGATGGTCGTCCGAGAGAGCTTGACGGAAATATTGATATCCGCGACTCTGGGCTTCCTGCGACCGGGTTTTTCGGGGGCCGTGGAAGCAGTGGGAATATGCCTCGAAAATGTGCGTGAGCTGCGAGGGAAGGGACGGCAGGATGGGCGACAGGACTAGAGGAAATTTGGTCACACGATCCTACACTAGCGATTTCTTTCAGGAGTAGGAGGAAGAAGAGGAGGAGGAGGAGGAGTGGTATTGGTGTTGGTGTTGGTGTTGGTGTTGATGTTGGTGTTGGTGGTGATGTAGATATTTCTCTTAATGTTTCAAGTTTCTGGGTATAAATATCACAAATCTCTCTCTCTCTCTCTCTCTCTCTCTCTCTCTCTCTCTCTCTCTCTCTCTCTCTCTCTCTCTCTCTCTCTCTCTCTCTCTCTCTCTCTCTCCATTTTCCCAGTTGTTTCGTGTTTAAATGTCTTTCTTCCTTTTTCCCTTTTTTCTCTCCTCATCTCTCTCTCTCTCTCTCTCTCTCTCTCTCTCTCTCTCTCTCTCTCTCTCTCTCTCTCTCTCTCTCTCTCTCTCTCTCTCTCTCTCTCTCTCTCTCTCATCTACATTTTCCCAGTTGTTTCGTATTTAAATGTCTCTTTCTTTCCTTTTTTTCTCTCCTCATCTCTCTCTCTCTCTCTCTCTCTCTCTCTCTCTCTCTCTCTCTCTCTCTCTCTCTCTCTCTCTCTCTCTCTCTCTCTCTCTCTCTCTCTCTCTCTCTCTCTCTCTCTCTCTCTCTCTCTCTCTCTCTCTCTCTCTCTCTCTCTCGTCTATGCCCACTATTTCCCAGCCGTGTTGTGTTTAAATATGTCCCTTGGAAATTTATAACTGTCGGGAGCTTGGCAATTTGTACCCAGCAAGAGAGAGGCAAACACTCCACGCAACGGTCCACACACTTTTCCCTTATCCATCTCGTCCGTACCTTCCCGGGCGACCAAGACCACCACACCGCACGACCCCTTCCTTCCCTTCACCTCTCTCCCTCATAGGTGGCGGCATGTACGCTCCCCCGACTGAGTTTTAGGCTCATATTCTTAAACTCTAACTATTTTTAGGAGCAGTGAGTAGCAGGCTTTTTTTTATTCATTATTTCTTTTTTTTATGCCCTTGAACTGACTCCTTTGCTATAAAAAAAAAAACATTTCGGCGGTTAAGCAGATATTTGACACGGCTTTTGTAAGGGTTTTGGGGCATTTCCAACGGTGGTAGTTTGATCATTCTTCTGTAATACGTTTGACAAGGCTTTCGTAGGAGTTTTAGTCACTTCCACGGGTAGTTTGATGACCCAGGTGGTAGTTTGACCATTCTTCTGTAATACGTTTGACAAGGCTTTCGTAGGAGTTTTAGTCATTTCCACGGGTAGTTTGATGACCCTGGTGGTAGTTTGATCATTCTTCTGTACATATATTTGACAAGGTTTTCGTGGGAGTTTCAGTCATTTCCACGGGTAGTTTGATGACCCTGGTGATAGTTTGACCATTCTTCAGTACTTACATTTGACAAGGCTTTCGTGAGAGTTTGTCATTTCCACGGGTAGTTTGATGACCCTTGTGGTAGTGTGACCATTCTTCTGTACATATATTTGACAAGGCTTACTCGACTCCTTTGCTTAATCTTCAGTCACTCATCAATAACTTTAAAGCCCAAGGAAGAGGAAGAAGACACAAGGCTTTCGTAGGGGTTTTGGGCATTTCCAGGGATGGTTTGATGACCCCGGTGGTAGTCTGACCCTTCTTCTGCCCCTTGAACGTGAAAAAGAACACCCATTAGAACTTGGAGGTAGTTGACGTGAGAGGTGGAAGCGTCTGAGAATATCGATCTAGTTCTTTGTCCTGTCTTTCACGACCCTACCTAACTGTGTGTGTGTGTGTGTGTGTGTGTGTGTGTGTGTGTGTGTGTGTGTGTGAAATGAATCTTTTGCCAATCAGGAATACCGAAACACATTACCTCACACACACACACACACACACACACACACACACACACCCTTCCACAACATTCTTCGCCGCCTTCACAGATGTTCCCGGACACACACACACACACACACACACACAGAGACACCCTTCCACAACACCCTTCACCGCCTTCACAGATGATCCTGGACACACACACACACACACACACACACACACACACACACACACACACGAGAGCGAGAGGTGTCAGAAACGTTTCAGCATCAGCCGTGTATCTGTCAGTCCGCCTGTCAGCCAACACAGCAGCCACGCGCAATATTTCACTAGCGCCTACTAGGGTTGTCTGACTCCCTCCGCGGACGCCTGTAAAAGATGCGGTCACCTGGAAATTGGCAGTGCGTCGCTTGATTCGGTTTCCTGCTGAACTGTTGGGGATCGATTCGAGGCGGGTGTGATTCGTCTTATGCCCCGTTCACACTGGCCGACTCTGGGCCACGACAACCCGCCGACTTTTAAACCCCCTTCACACTGTATCGACTCAGCATCCCGCGATTGTTTCTAGACCTCTTTCCGACGGTGTACGACCCTTTCACATCAGCATTTCACATCCAAGACCTCATGTACCCCGAGTAGCTGGGTTGTCGTGGCTCAGAGTCAGCACAGTGTGAACGAGGCTTTACTTCTCTTCCTTAGCGACTGAAGAAAGAGAATTGGAAGCAGTTTATTTAGTTCCTTTTCCTCTTGAAGTGTTGTGAGGTTGGTTCTATGGGTGTGGTTGGCCTTCCCTCTCTTCCTTACTGACTGAAGGTGGAAGCCAAGAAAGTTAAATGGTAGCAGGTTATTCATTTTCTTTTCCTCTTGAAGTGTTGTGAGGTCGATTTTATGGGTGACTGAAGGTGAAATACAAGAGCCAAGAAAGTTAACTGGTAGCAGGTTATTCATTTTCTTTTCCTCTTGAAGTGTTGTGAGGTCGATTCGAGATGGGTGTGTCTTGCCTTCTATCTCGTCCTTAGTGATTGGAGATGAAAGAAAAGACCCAAGAATATAAACTCGCTTGGAAATTAGTTGTATATCATTAATGCTTTAGTTTCGTGTTCCCAAGAAGTGTTGTAGGTGTTGACTCGAAGTAGATGTGTGTTATGTGTTGTCCTGCTCTTCCTTAGTGATTGGAGATGAAAGAAAAGGCCCAAGAATGTTAAGTCGCTTGGAAATTAGTTGTAGATCATTAACGCTTTAGTTTCGTGTCCCCAAGAAGTGTTGTAGGTGTTGATTCGAAGTAAATGTGTGTTATGTGTTATCCTGCTCTTCCTTAGTGATTGGAGATGAAAGAAAAGGCCCAAGAATATAAACTCGCTTGGAAATTAGTTGTATATCATTAATGCTTTACTTTCGTGTCCCCAAGAAGTGTTGTAGGGGTTGATTCGAGGTAGATGTGTGTGATGTGTTGTCCTTCTCTTCCTTAGTGATTGGAGATGAAAGAAAAGGCCCAAGAATATAAACTCGCTTGGAAATTAGT
>NC_066532.1:4259158-4269158 GCF_024679095.1 Eriocheir sinensis | reverse complement strand
ACAGTGCTGTACCCTTCTTTTTACACTAGGCAGGATTTCTAGACAGTGCTGTACCCTTCTTTTTACACAAGGCAGGATTTCTAGACAGTGCTGTACCCTTCTTTTTACACTAGGCAGGATTTCTAGACAGTGCTGTACCCTTCATTTTAGCTAACATTTTCTTGACAGCCGAAGAGACAAGTTTAGTTTCGTACAGTTAACCTTACGAAGTTTCTTTTCACAAAACAATGTCTCGACAAGGCTACATACGTTGGACCCTGAACAAAGCTTCGTGTTTCACTGGAAGATGTTGTCGGAGGCGCGTGAAGCCGACATGAACATTTTTTGGGTCATGTCTGTTAACACAATGGAAGCTTCGGCGGCCATGAATATTTCGGAGTATCTGAATGGCGCCGAAGGAGGGCCATGCAACATTCCTGCCTGGTGAATACTGGATGGCCGGACGGCGTTGCAACCCTGGCTCGGCTTTAGAGTATGATGATACCTATTTACTAAACATCAAACACTCATTAATTGCCTTTAGTTACTCTCCCTTCCTTCCTACGACTTAAGCTTTCTCGAGGGGAGTATCGAATCGCCTCTGAAACGATTAGATCCTTCTTTCGTTCTCCTCTTCTGTGTAGGCTTTAAAATTTGATACAACCCATTTTCTAAACATAAAACTCATAGGTTGGAATTATGAGACACTTTCGCTTCTCACATCAGCTATTTTTAAATGTCAAAGAGAGGGTCAGTCGGGTTCTAATGAGTATTTCTTTAGGTTCGCGGTACAGAAGAAGGGTCAAACTGCCACCAGGGTCATAAAACTACTCCTGGAAATGCCCACAACTCCCACGAAAGCCTTGTCAAATATGTTTTTTTAGGTTCATGGTACAGAAGAAGGGTCAAACTACCACCAGGGTCATAAAACTATTCCTGGAAATGCCCATAACTCCCACGAAAGCCTTGTCAAATATGTTTCTTTAGGTTCACGGTACAGAAGAAGGCTCAAATTACCACTAGGGTCATAAAACTACTCCTGGAAATGCCCACAACTCACACGAAAGCCTTGTCAAATATGTTTCTTTAGGTTCACGGCACAGAAGAAGGGTCAAACTACCACCAGGGTCATAAAACTACTCCTGGAAATGCCCACAACTCCCACGAAAACCTTGTCAAATATGTTTCTTTAGGTTCACGGCGCAGAAGAAGGCTCAAATTACCACTAGGGTCATAAAACTACTTCTGGAAATGCCCATAACTCCCACGAAAGCCTTGTCAAATATGTTTCTTTAGGTTCACGGTACAGAAGAAGGGTCAAACTACCACCAGGGTCATAAAACTACTCCTGGAAATGCCCACAACTCCCACGAAAGCCTTGTCAAATACGTGTTCTTGGGCGGCGAAATGTCTTATGATACAACCCATAATGATTGCCTCCACCTACTGTTTCCTCCTTCCTGTGGCCTAGGTCGATATTTTCAAACACATTAGGCTCCCATTACAACTATTTCACAAGGCCACAGAGAATGTTAGCCGGGTTTCCATGGATGATTTCCCCGCTCAAGATCCAAAATTCGTGTCAAACTATCACTGGGATCACAAAACAGTCCATGTATATCCCAGCAACTTCTACGAGTCTTTTTAAACAGGCGATCAGACATTACTGCTATTTTCTAAGGCCACAGAGAATGTTAGCCGGGTTTTCATGGGTGACTTCCCCGCTCAAGATCCAAAATTCGTGTTATACTATCACTGGGATTACAAAACAGTCCATGAAAATCCCAGGAACTTCTACGAGGGTGATTTTCAATAGCCGATCAGACATTACTGCTATTTTCTAAGGCCACAGAGAATATTAACCGAGTTTCCATGGATGATTTCCCCGCTCAAGATCCAAAATTCGTGTTATACTATCACTGGGATTACAAAACAGTCCATGAAAATCCCAGGAACTTCTACGAGGGTGATTTTAAACAGGCGATAAGACATTGCTGCTGTTTTCTACGGCCACAGAGAATGTTAGCCGGGTTTTCATGGGTAACTTCCCCGTTCAAGATCCAAAATTCGTGTAAAACTCTCATAAGTATCACAAAACAGTCCATGAAAACCCAAGGAACTTTTACTGCGAGAGGCTTTTTTGTTGCTTTTTTGTTGCCCTTGAGCTGTTTCTTTAGCTGTAAAAAAATATAAATAAATAAATATATAAAAAATAAAAAGACGAACTGAGATGCCAAGATGTTTAAAAATATGGACTTTAAATTCTACTAAGGGGAGTATTGAGATTCGAGACGGCTCTGAAACGATTAGATCCTTCTTTCCTCCTCCTCTGTGCATCTTAATGGGAGAAGCGTGTTACGGGTTTTTATTTAACACTTCATGGAGGGGTTCTTGGTCGGTCCCCTTCACGTGAAAGAAAAAAAGTTTCCATCTCAAAGAAAGAAAAAAAAGGAGCGTGGATAATGGTCTTCATGCACGGAATATATATCGTTAATCAAGATCCTTCATTGAAACCAGTACAGTTCTAGTTGACTATTTTTTTATTTACAGCACAAGAGAGCAATTCAAGGGCAACAAAAAGATGAAAAAAAAGTAGCGTGGATTATAGTCTTCATGCACGGAATATATCGTTAATCAAGATCCTTCATTGAAACCAGTACAGTTCTAGTTGACTATTTTTTATTTACAGCACAAGAGAGCAATTCAAGGGAGACAAAAAGATGTAAAAAAGAAGACAAAAGAGCAGCGTGGATAATAGTCTTCATGCACGGAATATATATCGTTAATCAAGATCCTTCATTGAAACGAGTACAGTTCTAGTTGACTATTTTTTATTTACAGCACAAGAGAGCAATTCAAGGGAGACAAAAAGATGAAAAAAAAGTAGCGTGGATTATAGTCTTCATGCATGGAATATATATCGTTAATCGAGATCCTTCATTGAAACGAGTACAGCTCTAGTTGCCTTTACTTTTTAGAGCACAAAGAGAAATTCAAGGGCAACAAAAAGATGAAAAAAAGTAGCGTGGATTATAGTCTTCATGCACGGAATATATATCGTTAATCGAGATCCTTCATTGAAACGAGTACAGTTCTAGTTGCCTTTACTTTTTAGAGCACAAAGAGAAATTCAAGGGCAACAAAAAGATGAAAAAAAAGTAGCGTGGATTATAGTCTTCATGCACGGAATATTTATCGTTAATCAAGATCCTTCATTGAAACGAGTACAGCTCTAGTTGCCTTTACTTTTTTTAGAGCACAAAGAGAAATTCAAGGGCAACAAAAAGATGAAAAAAAAGTAGCGTGGATTATAGTCTTCATGCACGGAATATTTCGTAAATCAAGATCCTTCGTTGAAACCAATACAGTTCTAGTTGACTATTTTTTTTTACAGTCCAGAGAGCAATTCAAGGGCAACAAAAAGATGTAAAAAAAAAAAAAATAAAAAAAAATAAAAAAAAAAAAAATAAAAAGCCCGCTAACTGTTGCTCTCATCATCAAACATCTAGCTGCCTATATTACTTTACAGCACAGAGTAATTCAAGGGCAACAAAAAGATTTAAAAAAAAAAAAAAAAAAAAAAGCCCGCTAACTGTTCCTCTCATCATCAAACATCAAACCCTTATCAATTGCCTTTAGTTACTCTCCCTTCCTTCCTACGACTTAAACTTTCTCGAGGGGAGTATCGAATCGCCTCTGAAATGATTAGATCCTTCTTTCTTTCTCCTTTCTTGTGTGTGTGTGTGTGTGTTTCATGTTTTTGTCTTTTTTACCTGTCTGTGTTTGTGTGTCTGTCTGTCTTCTGTGTTGGCTTTAGAGCTTGATACAACCCATTTTCTAAACATAAAACTTATAATAATTGCCTCCAGCTGTTGATAAGTGTAGAGTGGCCATGAGAGAGAACACGAAATACAATACCCAAAGAAAAAGATATCATGGAAGATTAGCAAAGCAGCCTCTCCCATGACAATCTTCTTTCTTTTCCTCTCCGCTTCGATATTCCTTCCAAACCTTCACTCTCTCTTTGACATCGCTCTCCTCTTCTTGCTTCTTTTCCTCAGTCACGACCTTCTAAGCAGCCTCTTCCTTTACCTCTCCTTTACTCTCCTATGGCGATATTTTCTTTCTTTTCCTCTCAGCTTCGATATTCCTTCCAAACGTTCACTCTCTCTTTCACATCGCTCTCCTCTTCTTGCTTCTTTTCCTCAGTGACGACCTTCTAAGCAGCCTCTTCCTTTACCTCTCCTTTACTCTCCCATGACAATATTTTCTTTCTTTTCCTCTCCGCTACGACATACCTTCCAAACGTTCACTCTCTCTTTGGCATCGTTCTCCTCTTTTTGCTTCTTTTCCTTAGTCACGACCTCCTAATCAGCCTCTTCCTTTACCTCTCCTTTACTCTCCTATGACAGTATCTCCCTCCTTTTCCTCTCCGCTTCGATATTCCTTCCAAACCTTAACTCTCTCTTTCACATCGCTCTCCTCTTCTTGCTTCTTTTCCTCAGTGACGACCTTCTAAGCAGCCTCTTCCTTTACCTCTCCTTTACTCTCCTATGACAATATTTTCTTTCATTTCCTCTCCGTTTCGATATACCTTCCAAACCTTAACTCTCTCTTTCACATCGCTCTCCTCTTCTTGCTTCTTTTCCTTAGTCACGACCTCCTAATCAGCCTCTTCCTTTACCTCTCCTTTACTCTCCTATGACAGTATCTTCTTTCTTTTCCTCCCCGCTTCGATATACCTTCCAAACATTCACGCTTTCTTTCACATCGCTCTCGTTCTCTTGCTTCTTTTCCTCAGTCACGACCTTCATCACTTAGCATTAGCATTCTCATTATCACACTTATAGTTCATCCTACTAAGACACCTCCAGTTGAAAGAATCTATTAGGGTGACACGGTATGGAGTTATAAGAGGAACACAAAACCTCTGATTATGAAGGAGAACACTAAGCAGAGGACAAGATATCGAGTTGCATCAATAACATCACCACCACCAACAACAACACCAAAAGAACTAAATTATAAAAGTAAACACTAAAACAAAGAACAAGGTATCGTCACATCAAAACCACCAACACCACCACCAACAACAACAACACCAAAAGAACTAAATTACAAAAGAAAACACTAAAACAAAGAACAGGTCACATCAAAACAACCACCAACACCACCACCAACAACAACAACCACCACAACCCGTCCACCGATAATTATAAGCACAAGTAAAGTACCTCACCTAAACCGCGAGAGAGAGGGAGGGAGCGAGGGAGGGAGATTTCTACACACAAGGCTCCCCCGCATCTTAATTCAACTACCAGATCTTCCCTCGCGTGTATTAGCGGTGGCTCCGTGGCTGGATTTCCTTGTCTCGTATATCAGAGCCACCAAGTACTATCCCTCATGCCTCGGCTCTCCCCCACAAGCCTTACCCTGGCACGCGGGAAAAGATATTGCCGCTGTAAATAAGGGACGGAGGGAAATGGGCTGTGAGAGGCGCGAGGTGTGTGTGTGTATGTGTGTGAGTCGGATTACAGGGGGATGTTAACTAGGGGGGTGAGTTGGGGGGGAGATGGGGTGTTAGGGAAGGGGTGTAGGGGTGTCTGTGTATGCGTGTTTGTCTAGTTAAGTTGCATCTATGTTTTCTCTTTTTACTTCGACTGCTTCTTAAAATTTTGGGAGATTGTGGCTATAGGATTGATTGGTGCACATGTGTGTGTGTGTGTTTGTGTTTGTGTGTGTGTGTGTGTGTGTGTGTGTGTGTGTGTGTGTGTGTGTGTGTGTGTGTGTGTGTGTGTGTGTGTGTGTGTGTGTGTGTGTGTGTGTGTGTGTGTGTGTGTGTGTGTGTTTAATGTTTTTGTCTTTTTTACCTGTCTGTCTATGTCTGTCTGTCTGTCTGTCTGTTCGTGTGTGTGTGTGTGTGTGTGTGTGTGTGTGTGTGTGTGTGTGTGTGTGTGTGTGTGTGTTTAATGTTTTTGTCTTTTTTACCTGTCTGTCTATGTCTGTCTGTCTGTCTGTCTGTTCGTGTGTGTGTGTGTGTGTGTGTGTGTGTGTGTGTGTGTGTGTGTGTGTGTGTGTGTGTGTGTGTGTGTGTGTGTGTGTGTGTGTGTGTGTGTGTTTAATGTTTTTGTCTTTTTTACCTGTCTGTCTATGTCTGTCTGTCTGTTCGTGTGTGTGTGTGTGTGTGTGTGTGTGTGTGTGTGTGTGTGTGTGTGTGTGTGTGTGTGTGTGTGTGTGTGTGTGTATGTCTATTTCTGTCTGTCTGTCTATCTATATACCTGTCCATCTGTCCGTCTCTGCTAACCTGTCTGTCTTTTTCTGTCTGTCTGTCTGTCCGTGTGTGTATGTATGTATGTATGTATGTATGTATGTATGTATGTATGTATATTTCTCTCTATCTGTCTACCTAACTACCTGTCCGTCTGTCTGTCTCTACTAACAACGCCCTCCCCATTGTCTTTCATTCTACCTTTGTCTGTCTGTCTCTGTACTTAGGTATGTAGGTAGGTGTGTCTGCTTATGTCTGTCTCTCTGTCTATCTATCTGTCTATCTGTCACTGCTCACCTCGCCCTCCCCGTCCCGGTACAGCCGTCAAGGTTTTGGAGGGACAGACGCTGACCATTGGCAAGGTGTCTCGACTCCACATGGGCGCCTACCTCTGCGTGGCCTCCAACGGCATCCAACCCTCCGTCAGCAAGAGGATCCAGCTCAAGGTTCAGTGTGAGTACCTGATCCGATCCAGTTCTAATCCCCTTGTTCTTAATCATCCTCCTTCTCCTTCATTTTCCTGAGTACCTGATCCGATCCTGGTATAATCCCCTTGTTTTTAATCCTGCTCCTTCTCCTTCAAATTCCTTTTTCTCAATCTTCAGTGTGAGTACCTGATCCGATCCTGCTCTAATCCCCTTGTTCTTGATCCTGCTCCTTTTCCTTCATGTTCCTTTTCTTCAAGCTTCAGTGCAAGTACCTGATCCGATCCTGCTCTAACCCCCTTGTTCTTGATCCTGCTCCTTTTCCTTCATGTTTCTTTTCTTCAAGCTTCAGTGTGAGTACTTGATCCGATCCTGTTCTAACCCCCTTGTTCTTGATCCTGCTCCTTTTCCTTCATGTTCCTTTTCTTCAATCTTCAGTGTGAGTACTTGATCCGATCCTGTTCTAATCCCCTTGTTCTTGATCATCCTCCTTCTCCTTCGTGTCCTTTTCTTCAATCTTATTTCAACCTCAGCAAAACCTCAAACCCCAAACAAACACGAAACACAAACCAACCTGACCCAACCCAACGAAGCAACCTCACAAACCTGCATCCATTTTCACACTGTTTTTTAACACTCTTATCTGAACATCACCAAAACCTTAACCCCCCAAAAAGGACACTAAAAAGTCCAACCTAACACAAGCCATACAACAACCCCAGAAACCTCAACCTCACGCCCGTTTTCTTTCTCTCTCCCTTGATACTCGCGGGGGTGACTGCGGCGCTTGCTGGTGACGGCCTGGCGGGTGGCGCGATGCAGTCCCGCCAATGCTGTGGATCCCGAACCAGCTGGAAGGCGCGCGGCGGGGGGAGTCAGCGACCCTCCAGTGCAACACGGAGGCCTTCCCGCGTTCCATCAACTACTGGACCAACCACAGGGGCGAGATGATTGCCGCCAGTGAGTGTCCAGCTATCACTGATGTTTCTTTCGTCGCTGCTTGTACAGGTATTCCTTGTGTGGCGCGAGTTTCAGTTTCCGTTTGCTTAGTTGATTAAAGAGCTCTGTGTGGAGATATCGAATGAAATAAAGAGTAAAATAAAAGAAACATTGAGAACAGAAGGAGGAAATGAAATGAGACAACCAAGAATAGAAAACAAATAAAGAGTTCTAGGTTTTGTTTTTATTTAAAGGGTTCTATGTGGAAATATCGAATGAAATAAAGAGTAAAATAAAAGAAACATTGAGAACAGAAGGAGGATATTAAATGAGACAACCAAGAACAGTAAATAAGTAAAGTTCTAGGTTGTTTTGTTTTTATTTAAAGAGAGGCGTTTGTTTGGTTGATTAAAGAGTTCTGAGTGGAGATATCGAATGAAATAAGAGTAAAATAAAACAAACATTAAAAACAGAAGGAGGAAATTAAATGAGACAACCAAGAACAGTAAATAAATAAAGTTCTAGGTTTTGTTTTTATTTAAAGAGTGGCGTTTGTTTGGTTGATTAAAGAGTTCTGAGTGGAAATATCGAATGAAATAAGAGTAAAATAAAACAAACATTGAGAACAGAAGGAGGAAATGAAATGAGACAACCAAGAACAGTAAACAAATAAAGAGTTCTAGGTTTTGTTTTTATTTAAAGAGTTCTATGTGGAAATATCGAATGAAATAAAGAGTAAAATAAAAGAAACATTGAGAACAGAAGGAGGAAATGAAATGAGACAACCAAGAACAGTAAACAAATAAAGAGTTCTAGGTTTTGTTTTTATTTAAAGAGCTCTGTGTGGAAATATCGAATGAAATAAAGAGTAAAGTAAAAGAAACATTGAGAACAGAAGGAGGAAATTAAATGAGACAACCAAGAACAGTAAACAAATAAAAGAGTTCTAGGTTTTGTTTTTATTTAAAGAGTTCTGAGTGGAGATATCGAATGAAATAAAGAGTAAAGTAAAAGAAACATTGAGAACAGAAGGAGGAAATTAAATGAGACAACCAAGAACAGTAAATAAATAAAGTTCTAGGTTGTTTTGTTTTTATTTAAAGAGAGGCGTTTGCTTAGTTGATTAAAGAGCTCTGTGTGGAAATATCGAATGAAATAAAGAGTAAAGTAAAAGAAACATTGAGAACAGAAGGAGGAAATGAAATGAGACAACCAAGAATAGTAAACAAATAAAGAGTTCTAAGTTTTGTTTTTATTTAAAGGGTTCTGTGAGGAGATATCGAATGAAATAAAGAGTAAAGTAAAAGAAACATTGAGAACAGAAGGAGGAAATGAAATGAGACAACCAAGAACAGTAAACAAATAAAGAGTTCTAGGTTTTGTTTTTATTTAAAGGGTTCTGTGAGGAGATATCGAATGAAATAAAGAGTAAAGTAAAAGAAACATTGAGAACAGAAGGAGGAAATGAAATGAGACAACCAAGAACAGTAAACAAATAAAGAGTTCTAGGTTTTGTTTTTATTTAAAGGGTTCTGTGAGGAGATATCGAATGAAATAAAGAGTAAAGTAAAAGAAACATTGAGAACAGAAGGAGGAAATGAAATGAGACAACCAAGAATAGTAAACAAATAAAGAGTTCTAGGTTTTGTTTTTATTTAAAGAGTTCTGAGTGGAGATATCGAATGAAATAAAGAGTAAAGTAAAAGAAACATTGAGAACAGAAGGAGGAAATGAAATGAGACAACCAAGAATAGTAAACAAATAAAGAGTTCTAGGTTTTGTTTTTATTTAAAGGGTTCTGTGTGGAAATATCGAATGAAATAAAGAGTAAAATAAAAGAAACATTGAGAACAGAAGGAGGAAATTAAATGAGACAACCAAGAACAGTAAACAAATAAAGTTCTAGGTTGTTTTGTTTTTATTTAAAGAGAGGCGTTTACTTAGTTGATTAAAGAGTTCTGAGTGGAGATATCGAATGAAATAAAGAGTAAAGTAAAAGAAACATTGAGAACAGAAGGAGGAAATGAAATGAGACAACCAAGAACAGTAAATAAATAAAGAGTTCTAGGTTGTTTTGTTTTTTTTATTTCAAGAGAGGTGTTTGTTTGGTTGATTAAAGAGTTCTGAGTGGAGATATCGAATGAAATAAAAAGTAAAAGAAACATGAAGAACAGAGGGAGGACGTGACATGACATAACCAAGAACAGTAGAAGACAGCATAAAGAGTTCTGGGTTATTTTGTTTTTAATTATAAAGAGTTCTATGTGAAATATCGAATGAAATATATTAAAGAAGCAAGGACAGAAGGAGGATATGACAACATGAGATAAATAAGAACAGTACAAGACAGGATAGAGTTCTGGGTTGCTTAGTTAGTTGATGAAAGAGT
>NC_066532.1:4206658-4254158 GCF_024679095.1 Eriocheir sinensis | reverse complement strand
TGACGCCGAGGATGGGAGGAGTCCGCGAGCCATTACAAACACGATGAACTTGAACGATGAAAGTGACGCCGAGGATGGGAGGAGTCCGCGGGCCATTACAAACACGATGAACTTGAACGATGAAAGTGACGCCGAGGATGGGAGGAGTCCGCGGATCATTACAAACACGATGAACTTGAACGATGAAAGTGACGCCGAGGATGGGAGGAGTCCGCGGGCCATTACAAACACGATGAACTTGAACGATGAAAGTGACGCCGAGGATGGGAGGAGTCCGCGGATCATTACAAACACGATGAACTTGAACGATGAAAGTGACGCCGAGGATGGGAGGAGTCCGCGGGCCATTACAAACACGATTACTTGTAGGAGGCAAATCGTTTATTCCCCCCGTCTGCTGGGCTCTTCTGGTGAGGACGCCCATGGTGTGTTGAGGGCCGCCGGTGGTCGTCGTGGTGGTGGTAGCTTCCGGGGCCGAAGAGAAGCACTGCCCCTGCGTCTCTCAAGTCCCCGTGGTGCTGGTTGAGTCGGTGCTCTCCCCTGGGCAGCCACCTCCGGACCAGACGGATTCTCGCTGCGCCAGTGTGGGAATCAAACCCAACAATGTGAGGAAAACTTAAAAATAATAAATCTAATAATGCCTCCGGACGCTAAGGCCAATGCGAGCTGGTGACGAAAGGAGACGGTGGTGTTGATGGCGGCCTATGACGAAAGCGGGAGTAAAGAGAGAGAAAAGAGAGTAAAGAGTAATGTTCCTCGTCTTGACTCTCTTCCTGGTCCTTGAGGCGCCGCTAATGATAGAGAGAACTTTAATTTTTCACGTCAATTCTTTCCAAAGGCCGAAAATAAGATTAATCGGGTTCTAATGTGTGTTTTTAGGTTCATGGCACAGAAGAATGGTCAAATTTCCAAAAAGGTCATCCATAAGACTACCCACTGAAGAGCCCAAAACCCCTATACGAAAGCCTTGTCTTATTATATGGACTTGAGCGCCGAAATGTTTAATATAACTGATCGCATAAAGAGAACCTACATTTTTGTTTATAGGTGACAATGGGGAAACAGGAGGAGGAGGAGGAGGAAGACGAAGAAAAAGAAGTAAAGGAAGGAGACACAATGAGGAAACAACATTAGGAAGAGAAGTAGGAAGAGTAGGATGAGAAGGAGAAGGAAGAAAAATAAGAGAAAAAAGAAAAGAAAGAAGGAAGGAAGGAAGGAAGGAAGGCAGGAGAGAGTGAAAGACAATGAGGAAAGAACATTAAAAGGATGAAGAGAAAGAGGAGAAGGAGAAGGAGGGGAAGGAGGAAGAGGACGAGGAGGACAAGGACGAAGACGAAGTTTGGAATTGTTTCACTACACACTATTTGAACGAGCAGCGGGAACAGGTTTTTGTTTCTATTTTTTAATCCTTTTTTTAGCCTTTGAGCTGCCGCTTTTCCTCTAAAAAAAGAAACTACTACAAGCGTTCAGTAATGCCACCAAACATTGCATAACTCTTTAAAACAATTTCGTGGCGTTTAATTGTCTTCTTAGTCTCCATAAACTCTATTCCGTTTAGGCGCAGTGCTTAGCGGGCTTTCTTTGTTTATTAGGTTTTTGTTTCGGGCATTTAACTGCTTTCTTTACTGTAAAAAATTGTTATATCTACCTTTCGTGGCACCTCAAGAGCAGAACAACAAATCCAAGAACCAAAAACAGAGTCAGAACGAAGAACCTCAGAACACAGCCTATCCAGCCCTCCTTCCTTCACGCTGCTTCCTATGGTGTTAAAAAATGTTCCCTCTACCTTTCGCGGCGCCTTTGAGAAAAAAAAAAACTCAAGAACCAGAAACAGCGTCAGAACGAAGAACCTCAGAACACAGCCTATCGAGCCCTCCTCCTGCCCTCCTTCCTTTACTGTAAAAAAAAAAAGTTCTATCTACCTTTCGCGGAACCTCACGAGCAAAACAACAAACCCAAGAACCAGGGAGAGTCAGAACGAAGATCCTCAGAACACAGCCTACCCAGCCCTCCGTACGTCCTCCTTCCTTTACTGTAAAAAAAAAAAAAGTTCTATCTACCTTTCGTGGCACCTCAGAGCAGAACAACAAACCCAAGAACCAAAAAACAGCGTCAAAACGAAGAACCTCAGAACACAGCCTACCCAGCCCTCCTTCCTTCCCGCTGCTTCCTATGCTGTTAAAAAAAAAAAATTCTCTCTACCTTTCGCTTCGCCTCAAGAGAAAAACAACAAACCCAGGAACCAGGATGAGAGTCAGGACGAGGAACCTCAGAACACAGCCTAGCCTTCCCTTCTTCCTTTCTGGAGTGGTCGATAAATGGGTGTCTTGGGAGGCGCGGAAGGTAAACTGTCTTGGATGGGATGTCACCGCCGCCCCTCGTGTCCCAGAGCCTGAGATCCTGACCCTCTTGTCTCTCTTGTCCTCCAGGTTGAGAAGTCTTGGTCTTGGTCTTGGAGGTGTGAGGGAATAACGCTCGCATTCTTAAAGGTATTGGCGCCTCAGTTCGCCTGTTTGGAAGTCTTTCGTAGAAGTTGCTGGGCTTTTCATGGACTGTTTTGCGCTGCTATAGTCTGTTCACTCAAGTCCGACCCAAGCTGACAACATAAACCTAAGCGTGTTTGCAAGCTGAGTGCTGATTGGCTACTGCTGTGGCTTCCAAGTTTTCTTTAACCTCTGTTTGTGTTTATCTCACGCAACACTTTCTGCTAATCTGCACTGTGCTTACGAACACGCTTAGGTTTATGTTGTCAGCTTGGGTCAGACTTAAGTGAACAGACTATAGTGATACTTTTACACGGCCTCTGCGCTCTGAACGGGAAAATCACCCATGAAAAGTCGGTTAATAGTCTCTGTGGTCTTGGGAAACAGTCGAAATGGGAGACTGATACGTATGGGCTTGAGTGTACTGACGGTGTATTGCTGTTTGGTCTCTCTTACGGGGTTGTTGAGTTAGTCTGTTTCTTAGCCCTCAAACCTAATGGACTAAGTGATGATGCAGATGATGATGGTTATGCTGATGATTATTATGATGATCGTAATGATATAGATGATAATAGTGACGATAGAGACACAAGATGGACAAGCGAAAAAAACTAACAAGCCAGGGATAAAAAGAGAGAAAAAAACAATGAAATACGCTCGCCAAGGGGAAAATAAAAATAAGCAAGCAACCGAGGAGTCAGGAAACAATGGGATAAAAAAAGACAAAAAAGGAAAAAAACACTAAATCGACATAACTGAACGGGACAGTCGAGAGAGGAAGCCAATCAATATAGTGAAAATGGAGGAGGAGGAGGAGGAGGAGGAGGAGGAGGAGGAAGAGGAAGAGGAAGAGGAAGAGGAGGAGGAGGAGGAGGAGGAGGAGGAGGAGGAGGAGGAGGAAGAGGAGGAGGAGGAGGAGGACAAGGACGAAGACGAGGAGCAGGAATTGGAAAAAGAAGACGCATAATGGAGGAGGAGGAGGAGGAGGAGGAGGAGGAGTAGGAGGAGGAGAAGGAGGAAGAGGAGGAGGAGGAGGAGGTGGTAACAACAGTCTTATTCTTCCATCCTCAGAAATCGAACCAAAGCGAGACAACGAGGACACGAAGGAGGGATCTGCCGGCAACGAGGAGGGGGAAGGAGGAAGCGGCGACGGCGAGGGAGGAGGAGGAGGAGGGCCAGGAGGAGGAGGAGGGGGAGGAGGAGAAGGAGGCCGCCACAACTCTACCTTCCTGGAGGACTACGGGAATCTCGCTACGGACAAACGAGGGAGAGTCCGCAACAACAAACAGTCACCCTCGAAGAAAACGGGGCGAGGTGAGTTACGGTTCTAGTCCTCCGTTTTCTTTGATATTTTTCTTGATCTTTTTCGTTCTCTTTTTTCTCCGTGTTGTTGTTGTTGTCGTTTTTGTGTTTCTTGTGGATTTAAAAAGTTTGATTTGCAGTGTTTTTTTGGTATTAATCTTTTTAGCTTCACTTCAATTCGCTGTTCTTCTCGTTGTTGTTGTTTTTTCCTTGTTGTATTTTGTGGTCGTTCTCTATTTCGAAAATGTGAAATTAATGGCAAGTTGGTATTTCTATTTCCTCGACTTGGTTTTCCGTTTTGCACCGCTCAGTTTTTGCCTTCTTCACTGCACGCACACACACACACACACACACACACACACACACACACACACACACACACACACACACACAAGCACAAACACAAACACACACACACACACACAAGCACTCACATTCCCAAACTCACTACCAAACACACACACACACACACACACACACACACACACACACACACACACACACACACAAAGAGATCCTTCCCCCACACTCAAACACACAAACACACAAACAAACAAATGCACAGGTGTAAAGAACGGGAAACTGCAAAGGACAACGGTTTATACAGGTAAGCGAGAGAGAGAGAGAGAGAGAGAGATACAGGTGAGGCCAATAAACGGAGAGAGATCAAAAGGTGTGCAGGAGAAGGATACCAGAATTTATTTTGTTGTGAAGAGAGACAAGAGTTGGATGACGGGTGACAATGCATCCGTCGGTCTGTCCTGCCATCCATCTATCCTTACATCCATTCCAGTAATCTATCCATGCCTCAAACTATATACTCATCCATATATCCTTCCTTACCTATCCCTATCTAGTCATCCATCTGTTTATCATCCATTCCTTGAACTATATACTCATCCATTCATCCATTTCTCCCTTCCAGTCTCCAGTCGCCTATCTATTTTCTCATCCATCAAGGAATCCGTCCCTCAAACCGTATTTTCATCCATCTATCCTTCCTTCCCTTCCCCTATTTAGTCATCCATCTATACATTTTTACATCCAACTTCCATGACTCCAGTATTACGACCATCCATCTCTTTCTATCCATCACGCTATTATTCATATATTTATCCTTCCCTTTCTTCCCTTATCCAGTCATCCGTCTACCTATTCTTTCATCCATTCCTCCAAGCAATCCACTATCAATCCACTATTACTCATTCATTCAGTAATCTATCTATCCTTCATACTATATAATCATCCATCTATCCTTTTCTCACTCCCTACATCCAGTCACCCATATATCTATTTTATCATTCATTTCATCCATACGTCTTTCCATTCATCCATCTCTATATTTCATCCAACTATCCTTCCTTACTACTTCCACTCATCCATCTATCCATTTCTTCCTCTTTTCATCCCTTTACCCATATTTACAACCACTCATCCAAGCAATCCATTATTACTTTCATCCATTCAGCTATCCCTATTATTTATATATTCAGCCATCTACTCTTCCCTTCCAATATTAATTCATCCAGCAGGTCATCTAACTACCAATCAATCCATCTAAACATCCAACTTTCTAAAATTTCATCCACGTATCCATCCAAGCAATCCATTCAGCTATCCCTCGTGTTATATATTCATCCATCTATTCTTACATTCCTATATCAATTCATCCAGCAGGTCGGTCATCTAACTGCCAATCAATCCATCTAAACATCCAACTTGCTACCAACTCATCCAGGTATCCATATCCCATTCACCCACCACAGGCTCCTATTATCCATCCATTATCCATCTACCCTTCCCTTCCAATATAAATTCATCCAGCAGGTCATTTAACTACCAATCAATCCATCTGAACATCCAACTTGCTGCCAACTCATCCACGTATCCAGTTTCCATTCACCCACCACAGCCTCAAGGGGCGATGCGACGGAGATGAACGCTGAGGCCACGCGCAGCTATAGAGTATGCCCCAAACTTTGCTTATATTTATCTATTCATTCCTTCATCCGTAAATTTATTCCCTTCCACGAAATAAAATAAAAAAATAAATAGATAAATAAAAAATAATTATAAAATGTCGGAGTCGTAGAAGCGGAAACAGAATGGAAGTGTTTATGATTTTTTTTTTTTTTGTAGGTGTGTTTGGGTGTGTTGTAAATTCTCTCTCTCTCTCTCTCTCTCTCTCTCTCTCTCTCTCTCTCTCTCTCTCTCTCTCTCTCTCTCTCTCTCTCTCTCTCTCTCTCTCTCTCTCTCTCTCTCTCTCTCTCTCTCTCTCTCTCTCTCTCTTGTAAACTGTTAATAATCCCCTTATTTTCACCTCCAAGTTCTTCACCTAACTCCCTTCTCCCCTTCTCTCTCTCTCTCTCTCTCTCTCTCTCTCTCTCTCTCTCTCTCTCTCTCTCTGTTTCCAGTATTCGCCTCACACTCTATTTTCCCTTTCAAATCTCCAATTAATTGAAAGGGAAGAATTTCAATTAGTGACTGTTAGTTTGATCTGTGAGTTGACCTCTCTCTCTCTCTCTCTCTCTCTCTCTCTCTCTCTCTCTCTCTCTCTCTCTCTCTCTCTCTCTCTCTCTCTCTCTCTCTCTCTCTCTCTCTCTCTCTTTCTCTCTCTCTCTCTCTCTCTCTCTCTCTCTCTCTCTCTCTCTCTCTCTCTCTCTCTCTCTCTCTCTCTCTCTCTCTCTCTCTCTCTCTCTCTCTCTCTCCACGTGTCTCCTGTCTCCATACTTTTTTTTCTTTTTTTTTTAGGCAGAATTTTCTCCTTTATTTTCTTGATCAACTTTAACTCAGCGACAATTTTCTTTTACATGTGTTTTATTGTTTTGTTTTTCTCTTTGTTTTGATTTGTTTTCCTTTTTTTTCTTTTTTTAGTATTGTCAGAAATCACTATGCCATTTTTGATCTTTTTTTTTACTGTTTTCTATCTTTTTTTTTAAGGTCATTTCATTCTCACCTTTCTTGATATTTGTTTTGTTTTTTTTGTTTTATTTTAGTTTTATTGTTTTTTTATTGATTTCTATGTCCATTTCTGTCTTCCTTCTTATCATCCTTTTTTTTCTTTTCTTTCCTTCTTTTTTTCATTGTTTCTTTCTTTCGTTTTCTTTTTTGCTTTCTGTATTTCTTCGTTCTTTCCTTTATTTTACCTTTCTTCCTTTCTATTTCCTTCGTTCTTTTCTCCACTTCGTCTTTATTTCTTTTACTTTTTATCTTGTTTCAGTTCAATTTTCTTGTTTTCCATTTTCCATTTTCTTCTTCAAGGTCATTTCCTTCCACCTTTTGTTTCTGTTCTCTCTTCCTATCTTTTTTTCTCTCTTTCCACCGTTCTATCTATCTATCTATATTTCTTTCATTTGTTTTCAACCCATCTTTTCTCTCTGTTCTCTCTTCCTTTCTTTCTTTCTTTCTTTCTTTCTCTCTTTCTTTCTTTCTACCGATCTTTCCATCATTTTTTCTCATTCCATATTTTCTTCTTGTTCTCTTCCTGCCTATGTCTATCCTATCTTGCTCTTAACCTATCTTTCCATCTATCTATCTATCTATCTATCTATCATTTCCTCTCATTCCATCTCCTCTCTTTCGTGTCTTGCCAAATCTTCATCTCCATCATCATCTTTTATCCCATCTTCTGTTCTTGTACTCTCGGCCCATCATCCTGTCTATCTATCTATCTATCACCTCCTCTCATTCCATCTTCTCTTTTTAGTGTCTTGACAAATCTTCTTCCTCTCCATCATCTTCCTAAAGTCACCGATCATCCGTTTTTCAATTATCTGTTTCTCGACTTTTTCTCTTTTTTTATGATTTCCAAACTTCCTCGCCGAGCTTAAGTTTATAACAATATGAAAAGTTTGCGTGAGGAAGGGAAACCGATGGGGGGCAGGAGAGAGAGAGAGAGAGAGAGAGAGAGAGAGAGAGAGAGAGAGAGAGAGAGAGAGAGAGAGAGAGTGTGTGTGTGTGTGAGTGTGAGTGTGTGTGAGTGTGTGTGTGTGTGTGTGTTGTGTGTGTACGGCAGCCTCCTTCTCCTCCTCCTCCTCCTCCTCCTCCTCCTCCTCCTCCTCCTTCTGTCACCTCCTCCTTTCTCTTTCCCAATGCTCATCAAACATACATTTAAAGAGGAGGAGGAGGAGGAGGAGGAGGAGAATAAAAAAAAAAAAAGCTAAGCACGAGAAGGGAAAGCAGAGGAAGGAGGGGAATGAAGGGAGGAGGAGGAGGAGGAGGAGGAGGAGAAGGTGAAAGAATAATAAGAAGAGGAAGAAGAAGAAGAAGAGGAGGAAGAAGAGGCAAAGGGCATACAAGTAATCTATTAATCACAGTTTTACATTTAAAATCCAATGATGCAATTCTTATTAATGGTCCGCTTCGTATTAACAAGCTTATTCTTTTTACATTTATTTTGCGTTGCTTACTGGGGAAGGTGTGATAGACGTGTTGGTAATAGTAGTAGTAGTAGTAGTAGTGGTGATGGTGATGGTAGTAGTAGTAGTAGTAGTAGTAGTAGTAGTGATCAGAACGAAAATATGGTAACACCCATTTAGTTTTTTTTTCTTTTCTTTTTCTTACATCAGATGACAAGGCTCAAGGGCAATAAAAAGAGGAGGAGAACGCTAGGGAAGGGATGGAAGAAGGAAGGAAGGAGATGAAGGAGGGGAGGAAAGAAGGAATATAAAAAAATGTGAATGAAAGAATGGAATAAAAAAAGGCAGACAGGAATGAATAACGGAGGAAGGGAAAGAAGGAATGAAAGAAGTAAGAAACTGTTCACTCCCTAACTATACAAAGAGACATTGACGCGAGAAAGTTCAGCATCTCAGCCCTCATTCTTTTTTTTTTCCCTTGTATTGAATTTTCACCCATCACGCCATTGTTAAGTGTCTCTCTCTCCGCATCCTTTCTCCTTCTCGCCTTCTTTCTTTCTTTCCTTTCCTTCTTGTCATTCATAAACCCTCGCGCTCATTTTTTCAATTCCATATTTTTCTTTACTTCATTTTTTCATTCGTCTCTAACCTCTTTCATTCCTTCTTTCCTTTCCTTCTTTATTCATTCCTGTCTCTCTTTTTTTATTCCATTCATTCACTTTTTTTATGTTCCTTCTTTCCTCCCCTCCTTCATCTCCTTATTTCCATGTTCCATCCCTTCCTTATCATTCTCCTCCTCTTCCTTCTGTCCATTCCTTTCCTTTCCTTTCCTTTCATTCCCGATTTCCTTTCATCCTTTTCCTATACCATTCACCTTTCTCCTCTTCTTCCCTCCCCTTCCCTTCCCTTTCCTTCCTTCTTTTTCCTCCCCTTCTCTTCCTTTCTTCCTCCTCTACTATACCTCCTTCCCTCACCTTCTCTTCGCTCCCCTCCTTTCAGCCCTCTCCACCCTCCTCCCTCCTCCCCAGACCCCCCACCCCCCCTCTCTCCCCCACACGTCTCAGGGCGGCCCGACACGGTTATATAATTCAGGAGGTGCCGCCGAAGCGTGACGCGACGGACGGGGCGACGAAGGGCGCGATAAAGAGCGGAAAAATGTGCGAGGTAACGTTTGGCCCAGGCTCCTGCTTCTTACCTGAGAGAGGGAGAGAGGGGGGGAGGGGGGTGGAGAGAGAGAGAGGGGGGGGAGGGAATGAAGGAGAAGGAGAAAAGGAAAAAAAGGAATGAAGTGTGAAGGAAAGAAACGATATAAATAGAGATAGATATAGATAGATAGCCAGATAAATAGATAGAGAGAGAGAGGGGGGGGGGAAGGGATGAAGAGGAGGAGAAAAGAAAGAAAGGAGAGAAGAAGAAAAAAGGAATGAAAAAAGGAAGAGGGGGGAGGAGGAAAAGAAGGAGAAAAGGAAAGGAAAAAAAAGAAAGAAAAAGTGAGAAAGAAGGTTGACTTAGGAAGTGAGTGAGTGAGTGAGTTAGAGAAATAAGGAAAGAACAAAAACAAAAAATGAAAAAAACAAAAAAAGATGAAAAAAACACAGACTGAAAGATAGAAAGGATGAAAGAGAGAGAGTAGGTCCATTTCACGTCACTATTCTTCTCTTTTTTTTTCTTAAATGTCCTGTCAGTTCTCTCTCTCTCTCTCTCTCTCTCTCTCTCTCTCTCTCTCTCTCTCTCTCTCTCCTCTCTCTCTCCTCTCTCTCTCCTCTCCTCTCCTTCCTTCCCTCCTTCATTCCTTCCTACCTTTTTTTCTTCCTTCCTTCCTTTTTTGCTTCCTTCCTTCCTTCATTTCCTCCTCTCCTTCTCTCCCCTCCCTCCCTCGCCGTGTCTCAACTGTAAATGTAAGAGAGAGAGAAAGCGAGAGAGAGAAACTTTCCCCTTTTTTTTAAGTCCCCGGTCGTAAAGTTGTGGTTTTCTCATTAGGAAGTTTTCACGCCTCCTGCATCACCTAATAAATGACCTCTGTTTCCCCGCTCTATAAAAGGGAGTGACGGAGAGATGTAGAGTCGCTTAGTAACGCAGTGAGGAAGGCGCGAGCTGATTGTTTCCTCTTATAATGACGTAGAGGTTATGTAGTGGTTTAGTGACCCCGTTAGAATGGGCGAATAAAAGAATCGTATAAGTGAAAGTAGGTTTAGTGAAGGTTCTGTGAGTGTGCATGTAGGATTCAATATGGATTTACTTACACACACACACACACACACACACACACACACACACACACACACACACACACACACACACACACACACACACACACAACAGAGATACATTGATAGACAGACAGATAGGAGCAAATTAAGAATGAAAGATAAATTAAACGAAGAACAAATAAAAGAATAGAGAAGAGGTAGGTAGAGAGAGAGAGAGAGAGAGAGAGAGAGAGAGAGAGAGAGAGAGAGAGAGAGAGAGAGAGAGAGAGAGACATTATTTTCTCAACCATAAACAGGATCAAAACCCATCTTTACCATCCTCTCTCTCTCTCTCTCTCTCTCTCTCTCTCTCTCTCTCTCTCTCTCTCTCTCTCTCTCTCTCTCTCTCTCTCTCTCTCTCTCTCTCTCTCTCTCTCTCTCTCTCTCTCTTCCTTCCCTCCATCACACACACCTATTCAAAACCAATAAAAAAAAAACGAGAAAAAAAAGAAAAAAAAAACCCACAAGCTAACACGTTGCCGCCTCACTCTTTCCCTCGGCTCGTGAAAGGGAAAGTCAACCAAGCAAACTCAGGTGAACCCAATCAAGCTCCCCGCCGCCGCCTCCTCCTCGGCCACAGGTAAACAGGTGAACAATGCCCCGCCCCTCACCTGCCGCTAATTGGTCCAGGTGCACACACTAGTTACGGCACACCTTCGCCTCGTCAAGTCCATTGCGGCTCAATCGTGTACCGTCAGCAAACTTACCTGGGTGTGGAGAGGTTTATTTTTTTTATTTATCTTTTTATTTTATTTTTATTTTATTTATTTTTTTGGCTTCGGCTCCTTCAAGACATTTTTGCTTACCTCAATTTTTTTCTTCTTAATTTCTTTTTTTTTATGATTGGCTTTCGTTTTTTTTGGGGGGGGTTAAACTTCCCTTATTTTGGTTTTCTTACTCTTTCCTTCTTTCTAACATCATTTTCTTCTTCTGCGGGCAATTTTTTTTCCTTTTCCTTCTTTTCTTCTTTTTCTTTCTTTCTTGACTGGCTTCCGTTTTCTTTTTTTGGGGGGGTCCTCCTAAACTTTCTTCGGTTTTCTTTCTTTTTTCCTTCTTTATAACATCTTTTTCTTCTTCTGCGGACATTTTTTCTTTTCATTTTTCTTCTTTTCTTCTTTTTCTGTCTCTCTTGTGCGGGCTTGTTTCTTTTCCTTTACTTCTGTTCTTCTTCTGCGAGCTTTTTTTTTTCTTTCCTTTTGCGGGCTTCAGTATTTTCTTTTGTTAGCTTCCTCTATTCATTTGACTTTTTTTTCTTTTCCTTTTTTTTCTTTGTCGGATTTCTTTATTTTCTTTCTTTTGGGGAGGAGAAGTTTCAAGGTCTTTATCCCCCACTGATATTTATTTATTCATTTATTCATTTACAACAAAGGAGACAGCTCAAGGGCTCAAAAAAAGGAAACAATATAAAAAAAAGCCCGCTACTCGCTGCTCCTAAAAAGAATCCAAGGAGGTGGCCGAAAGAGAGGTCAATTTCGGGAGGAGAGGTGTCGTGATACCCTCCTCTTCCGGCCTCTGATGTAAAAAAAATAATACAAAAACTATATTCGTCGTCAATCGCAAGTTAGTTTCGGTCTTCAGTTGTCGCCGTGGGTGGAGGCGGCGGCGCGCGTGGCTTCCAGTGTGTGAGGGGACGAACAGGTCATCGGAGTCGCTTGGTTCACTTTTCTTGTCAATCATTTCGGTGTAATTTCATTCTTGGCAAAGCTCATTCGACGGCTCTGTAGTATCCTTCTTGCTCTCTCAGTTAAGCTTTTTTTTGTGTGGCTTTCGTTTTAGTATTTTCTTTTGTGTGTGCAGAACTTTCAAGACACTTTTATTACTTTTTTATTCAATTAAGCTCATTTTCTTGTATACTTTTTTTTCAGTTATTTGATTTCAGTTCATTCTTCTTTTTTTTGGCTTTCGTTTTAGTATTTTCTTTTGTGTGTGTAGAACTTTCAAGACACTTTTATTACTTTTTTATTCAATTAAGCTCATTTTCTTGTATACATTTTTTTATTATTTCATTTCAGTTCATTCTTTTTTTTTTGGCTTTCGTTTTAGTATTTTCTTTTGTGTGTGTATAACTTTCAAGATACATTTATTATTATTTTTTTTAATTAAGCTCATTTTCTTGTAAACTTTTTTTCAGTTATTTCATTTCAGTTCATGCTTTTCATTTTCTCCTTCCTTTTAACTGATTTAGTGTTTCCTTCTGAGAGGGGAGAGATCCAGCTGAGGTGATTTTTTTTTTACAGCAAAGGAAACAGATCAAGGGCTTAAAAAAAGAAAACAATAATGAAAAAAAAAGCCCGCTACTTACTGCCCCTAAAAAGATTGGAGAGGAGTGGCCGAAAGAGAAGTCAATTTCGGGAGGAGAGGTGTCCTGATACCCTCCTCTTGAACTACATGGTGAAAATGAGAAAGAAGGAACGGGTAGGCAAGACCGATACCCCTCACACCCACCACTTCGATATAGCACAGACCATCCCATTGAGGAGCGCCTAGGTGTGATATGAGGCCCCGTAGCTCTTTTTCCCAGCGTCCCGACCCACCCGCGACCTCTCCCAAGCATTCGCATGATGGAGAGAGAAGACTGACAACCTCCCCGCTTACATACACTTCGGGAAAACAAAATACCATCGCAATGAGCAGAGCCTAACTGTGATATGAGGCCCCGTAGCTCTTTTTCCTGCGTCCCGACCCACCCGCGGCCTCTCCTATTCGCGTGATAATTCGTCTAATCTGCCTGATGGAGAAAATTAAGCAGCATTCCTGCGTGAATAATTAATGCAACAGGTGATCGGTTCCCAGGACGAGAGAGAGAGAGAGAGAGAGAGAGAGAGAGCTGCTTTCATACCTTCCTTTCCTCTCTCTCTCTCTCTCTCTCTCTCTCTCTCTCTCTCTCTCTCTCTCTCTCTCTCTCTCTCTCTCTCTCTCTCTCTCTCTCTCTCTCTCTCTCTCTCTCTCTCTCTCTCTTCCTTTCCCTCCATTCTTACATCTCTTCTTTCTTTTCTCCTCTCTCTCTCTCTCTCTCTCTCTATATCTCTCTCGCTTGTCTCTCTCTCTCTCTCTCTCTCTCTCTCTCTCTCTCTCTCTCTCTCTCTCTCTCTCTCTCTCTCTCTCTCTCTCTCTCTCTCTCTCTCTCTCTCTCTCTCTCTCTCTCTCTCTCTCTCTCTCTCTCTCTCTCTCTCTCTCTCTCTCTCTCTCTCTCTCTCTCTCTCTCTCTCTCTCTCTCTCTCTCTCTCTCTCTCTCTCTCTCTCTCTCTCTCTCTCTCTCTTGATCGCTCACACCTCCATTTCTTTCATAACTTTTCTCCTTCTCCTACTCCATCGCTCACTTTCTTTCTCTGTATCATTTATGGCCAACTAAATCATCGTGGTCTTCAGGGCAGCATGTGGGTAGTCTTGAGCCACTCGGCGGTGACTGAAAAATTGCCAGCTTGTTTGTAGCGGCGGGCGGGACGCGAACCTGTGTCCTCCTGGAAGCCGCGACAGCACGCTAACCACTCAGCCACCTCGTTTTGCTCCTTCGACATCTGTATTGGTTGATTATTGGTTTCAGTCTTGGTTAATTTGACTCATTTGATTTTTTTTTTTACTTTTATCTAGTTTTCATTTTTTTTCTTTTTTTTCTCCTCTCCTCAAACTTCTCTTCTCTTCTCTTCTCTTCTCTTCTCTTCTCTCTCTCTCTCTCTCTCTCTCTCTCTCTCTCTCTCTCTCTCTCTCTCTCTCTCTCTCTCTCTCTCTCTCTCTCTCTCTCTCTCTCTCTCTCTCCTATTCTTCCTCGATCTCTATCTATCCTTCATCCCTTCATTCGTTCCGTCCTTCCTTCCTTTACTTATTTATGCTCTTTCACACATCCTCCTCTCCCTTACTTTTTTCTTTCATTTCTATTTTTCTTTTTTTTTTTCTTTTCTTAATATTTTTTTTTCCTTATCAGTCAATCCGTATTTAATTCTCTTATACTGGAACCGTCTTCACTTCTTTCCTCCTTCCGCTCTTATTTCAAGCACAACTTTTATATTCTGAGTCTCTACCTTTTTAATCATTTTCCTTTCCAACATTCTGGATCGCCCGAAGGCATATCTTTTCTCTCTTCTCTATAACGAAACGTAGCCCAGTTCCGCCCAAAAGCTTATACCTGTTACTCGCCTGTTCCTCGTGACTCCACCTCACCCAAGGGCATTTGCTTCTGGTGATGGTGGTGGTGTTTTTTTTTACTCTTTCCGAAGTTGCGTTTAGCCCGAGTCTGTTTCCTCTCGTTTGTTTCAGTGTTCCTCGTGATTCTGGCCTGAGGATGTTTTCTTTATGTTGACTCAGTTCCTCGTGTGTCTATATTTCGTCTTTTATGCTCGTGTTTCTATCTCGACTCCAGTGCTCATTTTTATGCTCAGTTGCTTGTATTTCTTTCGCGTCTTTTATGATTTGTTTTGTTCTGAGTTTCTTGTATTTGTATCTTTTGTAGTATGGCGTTTTATGTTCAGTTTCTTGTATTTCTTTCTCGCGTTTTATGATTTGTTTTATTTTGAGTTTCTTGTATTTGTATCTCGTGTTTTATTCTGTGTTTCTTGTATTTCCATCCCGTCTTCAATTCTTAGTTTTATGGTCATTTTCTTGTATTTCTCCTTCGTCTTCAATTCTCAGTTTTATGGTCATTTTCTTGTATTTCTATCTCATCTCTTTATGCTTTTGTTGGCATCTTTTGTTTCCCTAATGAGTTTTCTTTTTGTTTTGCTAGTTTAATTTTTCAATCTCTCCTTTCTTATAAGCTTTTCAATCCTCACTCCTTTTTCTTTTTTTCATTATTCTATCTGCATATATTATCATTCCTGCTTTTCATTCTCTTATATTTATTGCTTCATTCTTTTATTATGTCTTACGTTGCTTGTGAATAATTACGAAGACCTTTCCCGGTGTCCACGCAAGAATTTTTTAACATTCGCATCTCTTCTTAGTTTATATTCCGTCCTTTGGTGACTTGAAGATACGCGTCGAATCCCTCATTAAATATTTCAGCAAACGTCACTCCTCGCGTCCAGTCTCTAGTTTCTCATTTTCTCCGACGTTTTATCGTTTATTATTAAGATACAAACAAATGAGCATCTCGCGTCACGGCAAGAAGTGATGTGGCTGTCTATGAATATTCTTAAAAAATCTCGCCTTTCTGTACCCGAACTCAGTATTCACGCCGTGTAAAGAACATATCGTTACAACACATAAATCTCCCCATCCTGTAACCAAACTTCATATCTGAACCATTCTGTACCCTCCCCCAAAAAAATATATTCACACCATTTAAAGAAGAATATATCGTTACAACACATAAATCTCCCCATTCTGTAACCAAACCTCATATCTGAACCATTCTGTACCCTTCCCCCAAAAAATATATTCAAACCATTTAAAGAAGAATATATCGTTACAACACATAAATCTCCCCATTCTGTAACCAAACCTCATATCTGAACCATGCTGTACCCTTCCCCCAAAAAAATATATTCACGCCATTTAAAGAAGAATATATCGTTACAACACATAAATCTCCCCATCCTGTAACCAAACCTCATATCTGAACCATTCTGTACCCACCCCCAAAAAAATATATTCACGCCATTTAAAGAAGAATATATCGTTACAACACATAAATCTCCCCATCCTGTAACCAAACCTCATATCTGAGCCATGCTGTACCCACCCCCAAAAAAATATATTCACACCATTTAAAGAAGAATATATCGTTACAACACAGGAATCACATTGCCACTAACCATAGACTTCACAACTAGTTGACGGGAAATCTCTTCAGTCTTGGCGCGCTGGCTTCGCGTAAGGGGCCGATTGTTATGGCGACTTTCACTGCGACAACTCAAACACACTCTGCGTTCTTACTCCGAATTTAAGTGGAAACAGGACGAAATCTTCAAGTTTTAGTGCATACAAGCAGGCAGGAGTGTCTCTAGAGTGATTTGGTCGAGGATTCAAGGTAACTTATATAAAATAGCACCATGCGTGCACTTTGAAAACGTTGTGTAAAAAATGGCAAATTTGCGTAACTTTAGGTTGAAATCTTTACGTAAAATGAATGATAACTGTAGGATAGTGAAGTCCACAGTTTTACGTATTAGGAAACAAGAAATGTACGTTTAGTTAGTGCCTACATGGCAACTCAGTTCCCGCGTCGCCTAACTCGCCTTAGGCACGCAGTCAGCTGAGCACTTCCCTCTGTAAAGGATTATCGCTGTCCTGCCTCTGTTTACTCTCCAAGTAAAGGACCTACAGTTATTCATCGTCTCTGTACCCTTCCCCACAACTGCAAGGATCCAGAGGACGATACAAGAAGACACAGAAGGCAGTGGATCGAGTGGAAGTGACGGAGGAGACACAAGATATGAGGACGCCGCGACCCCGTGGAGTAAACTGTGGAGGAGCCGTACTACGCCATCAGTGCAGTGACTCAGTGTTGTGTGCAGTGCAGTGGTGTGTTCAGTGCAGTGTGGTAGTGAGGGGGCTGTTCACTACGTCCTACGGGGTCGAGTATGTGTGCATGGGGAAGGCCAACTCTGACCCGACTGAGCACTCTTTCGGCAAGCGCCGCACCATGTGTAGCGCCAACTACTGGACGAGCGTGCAGAACTTCATTGTGAGCAACAGGTTGGCCCAGCGCCTGCATTTGCTGAAGCTCGTCGGGTTCTTCCCCGGGGACGTGCAGGCCGACCTGGACCGGGCCAAGGCAGAGGAGAAGGAGGACGACGAGGTGATCTTGGCCCAGCTTGCCAGGGAGCTGGCCGACGACCAGCCGGACCCGCCGACGGACGAGTTGCTCCTCGCCGCGGTCGGCAACTACGCCGGCTACCTGGCCAGGAAGGTCCAGGCCAACTCCTCTGTGGCCGAGTGCTGCAAGCAGGAGCTTGCCCAGCAGGAGGAGATGAAGATTACCGTGGAGCTCGGATGGGCGACCCGCCCTCTGTGATGTTCGACGCCCTGGTCGAGCTGGTCGACAGGGGAGAGCTGGAGACGGGCCGGGCGGTCCTGAAGCGGCCATCTCTCCCAATGGCCCACATGGCGTCCTTCGGGATTTCGCTGTGGGACTCCCTGATGCAGGGAGGACAAGAAGGAGCGCAGGTTGAGGTTCCTCCCTTGCCATGCGCCACAGGGACAGGTTCAGGCACCTCCTGGAGTTCCTGGCGGCCTCAGACCCGACCTTGCAGGGGTACAGGTGCCAGGAGGGGCACAACCTGGCCAACACCATCTTGCCGCACATCAGCAGGTCCCTCTTCAACTGTTTCGGTGCTAATTTCTCCAAGGACGTGACCTCAGAAGCGAGGAAGAACAAGGCCTTGAAGCAGCCGACCGGCAGGAAGAGGAGCAGTATCGAGGAGGAAGGTGACGGCGAGGAACAGGGACGTGTACAAGTCCAGGAAACTGACCGGGGCCCACAAGTCATAGGCCAAAAGGCTAAAGTGATTGTTCAGGGACGAGGGCCAGATAGCCGGCAAGACGTGCTGCGGCAATAGTGACATCGGAATTCAACCAAAATAAGTTGTGATTGTATATAGAACAATGAATATTTTGCTTTTGTTGAGTAAAATTAAGATGTTTCTGCATGCTTTCCTCAAGTATTAAGTTTCTAATGTGAAAATTAAGTGATTTATTAGATGTTAAAACTTACGTAAAAATGCACTAAATAAAAAAAAAATAAGTAGCTATTTCGGGCAAAAACTTATAAGATATGCTAAATATTGCTATTGATTCTGAAAATATAAGTGATTATCTCTGCATTTGGTGATGCTTGTGCATCTAGCGTAAAATCTGAGGATTTTATAGCCTTTTTAAGTTTTGTTATACTTATATAAAAAACAATTAATCGGGATTTTATTAGGGAACGACTTTGAATTTTTTGATACCGCTGCTCATGGAGACTCATATATGCCTAAGGGAGGTGCCTGTTTTAGTTTCAGGTCGCTAGCTGCTTTGGTTTTGAAAATATTTAAATTTTAAATTTTTGAAAATCGGCCCCCTGCGAATCGGCCCCGCGCCCCGTTTCCCGTCAAGAGATTGTGAAGTCTATGCACTAACCTTTTTTCCTCGCCAGCCTGTACGCAAACTCAACACTAACATCATTAATAGCATACATACATACACACACATATACATACATACATACATACATACAAAGAATACATATATACAGAAATATCAACATCCCTTACCTGAACACCTTAAGAGTAGTCACAGAAATTTACTAACATCATTTCAAAAGCACAAACGTGTCACGAACATCTTCAGTGGTCCAGTGCAACACGATTGACTCCTTTAAAAAAACAAGCTCGACCGACACTTCCTTCAACTTAATATTTACTAAAGTAGGAATGTAAAGTCTTGGTGTCATTTGAGTAACATCACTGACTCTTAAGGACAGACCACAGACCACCAATATAGTCTGGGTAAATGTGGTCTGAATATCTATGTAAGTCTATGTACATCACTTACCTGAACATCTAAGAGGAGAGGCGCAGAGCCATTAAGACACGTGGGCTACACCTGGCCACCTGTGGAAGGGAAAACCAATCAGTGACTCAGGTGATAGAGACGCCCAGGTGTTCTACGATAAGGACTTTGTTACCTGATAAGAGTTCAGAGGAAAGTGGAAGTTAGCGAAGTGAGGAGTTAAGGATAGTGGGGATACACACACACACACACACACACACACACACACACACACACAGTTCCACCTTCTTTTCCTTTCCTTTCCTTTTCCTCTTCTTCCTCCCTTCCTTTGCTTTCCTATCCCTGGCTTCCTTTCCCTTCTCTTCCCTTTCTTTCCTTCCATTCCAAAGAAAATACAATTTCTACTATAGCTACTACTACTACTGCTACTACTACTACTACATCTTTCCTATTACTACTACTACTACCACCACAACCAACAACAACAATAAGAGTAATAATAATAATAAAAATAATAATAATAATAATAATAATAATAATAATAATAATAATAATAATAATAATAATAATAATAATAATAATAATAATAATAATAATAATAATAATAATAATAATAATAATAATAATAATAATAATAATAATAATAATAATAAAAAGAAGAGAACGTTGAATAAGAATGATAATAAGAATATGAATAAAAATAACAATAACAATAACAATCATCAGCGCGGTAAAACACAACCCCAGACAGACAAACAGACAGACGGGCGGACAGCCACAGCGTACGAGGATGTAATCTTTTTCAGAGTCAATGTATCTTAATTTCGGCGAGGCTTGAGGCTAACAACGTCTTTCGGATGCTCTCGTTATTTGTTGGTTTTTCTTCGCATGAGTAAAACCGCATCTCTTGTTGTGGCTGGAGGCGCTGGCAGAGGAGGAGGAGGAGGAGGAGGAGGAAAGGGAGAAGGGAGGGAAAGGAATGGTAAGGACGGACAGGGGAGGGGGCGGGGGAGCAGCGGTAAGCAGGGAGAAGGAAAGGAGGAGGAAGGGAGGAGAAGAAGGGAGGGGAAGGGAAGGGAAGGGAGGTACAAGGGAGTAGGAGGAGGAGGAATGAGAGGAGGAGGAGGAGGAGGGATGGGGAAAGTAGAAAGGAAGAGAAGGAAGGGAGGGAAAGGGAGGTACAGGTAACGGTAAGGGAGGGGGGGGAAGAGGAGGAGGAGGAGAAGAAGGAAAGGGGACGGAAGGGGTGGGAAGGGGAGGGAGAAGGAAGGAAGGGAAATGAAGTACAGGGAAGGAAGGGGATGAGAATAAGAGGCAGAGAAGGAAGGGAGAAGAAGGATGGGAAGGGAAGGGAAGGAGAGGGAAGGGCAGGGGAGGCGGAGGAGGAGGGATGGGAGAAAGAAGGGAGGAGAAGGAAGGAAAAGGAAGGGAAGGGGGTGGTGGAAGAGGGGTTTGGGGAGGGCGCAGAGAAGGAAGGGAGGGAGGTAAGGGGAAGGAAGGGGAGGAAGGGAGAAAGAAGAGAGGGTAGGGGAGGGGAAGGAAGGGAGGGGATGGAAATAAGAGGCAGAGAAGGAAGGGGAAGAAGGATGGGAAGGGAAGGGACGGAGAGGGAAGGGCAAGGCAGGAAGAGAAGGGAGAAGAAGGAAAAGGAAGGGATGGGGGTGGTGGAAAAGGGGTTTGGGGAGGGCGCAGAGAAGGAAGGGAGGGAGGTAAGAGGAAGGAAGGGGAGGAAAGGAGAAGGAAGAGAGGGGAAGGGAGGGGAAGGGAGGGAGGGAGAGGGAAGGGCAAGGGAGGCAGAGGAGGAGGGATGGGAGAAAGAAGGGAGGAGAAGGGAGGAAAGGAAAGAGAAGGGGTTTGGGGAGGGCGCAGAGAAGGAAGGGAGGGAGGTAAGAGGAAGGAAGGGGAGGAAGGGAGAAGGAAGAGAGTGGAAGGGAGGGGAAGGGAGGGCAGGGCAGGGGTCATGTCCTCTGGCAGACTCGCTGTGGCTTTGAGAAACTTATTTTTTTTAGTAACTTTACTGAAGCCGAAAGATAGAAAGGTGGAGGAGAGGAGAGGAGAGCAGCCCCGCCCCGCCCCAGGCCACGGACAGCCCCGAGACACAGCCGGGGCCATCGTCGTCATCAGCCCGGCTGGTGGTGGTGGTGGTGGTGGAAGAAAATGAAAATGATGAAAATTGCAGAAATATAACAAGGAGATATAATCCGGAATCTCAAAATAGAAAAAGAACAGAGGTCACTAATTCTATGTCCGGTTCTTGGGATGACTCGGTACGAATCGATAACTTCAAAGCACTTCAATTCGTTTTTCAATTCAAGCTTCTTTCTCAGCTTTCTAATGTCTCAAGTTGAAAGAAAGGACAGTGGATCGCAAACTACTTACAACTTTTCATCTTTTTTTCATTTTTGCCTTGTCCTTACGATGCCTCAGTATGAATCAACACCTAAGAAGCCCTTCAATTTGTCTATTTACTTTCTTCCACTTGCAAAGTTTCTAATGACCCAAGAAAACACAGAAAAAACAGTCAATAAAACCAGACTTTCCACTTCTTCTTCTCCTTGTTCTTTAGCTTACTCAGTCTGAATCAACAGTTACGCGCGCCTTCACTGTCCGTCTCACCTGCTATTATTGTTCGGGGCTTTTAACTTTTCATTCCCGTCCCGCAGGTGACATTCGTTTTTATATCTCGCGGACGAGGAGGAGGAAGAAGAGAGGAGAGGAGAGGAGAGGAGAGGAAAGGAGAGGAAAGGAAAGGAAAGGAATGAAAGGAAAGGAGAGGAAAGGAAAGGAGAGGAGAGGAGAGGAGAGGAAAAGAAAGGAAAGGAGAGGAGAGGAGAGGAGAGGAGAGGAAAGGAGAGGAGAGGAGAGGAGAGGAGAGGAGAGGAGAGGAGAGGAGAGGAGAGAAGAGAAGAGTAGAGAAGAGGAGAGGAGAGGAGAGCGGTAACCTTCAAGTCGATCCCGTTACGTTGGAATATGCAAGGGAATGAAAAAAAAAGGAAAAAAAAAAAAAGAGTTGCATTCGTTAAGTTTTCACGAGATTTCGAGTTCAAAATGCCAAGTCTTATTTTACTTCCTTTTTTTCTCCATACAACTTAAGAGACATGAGCAAAAGAAGGGAATGAAAAAAAAAGGAAAAAAGTTGCGTTCATTCAGTTTTCACAGGTAGATTTCGAGTTCAAAATGCCAAGTCTTAGTTTAGTGTCTTATTTTACTTCCTTTTTTGCCGCAAACAACTTGAGAGGCATGAGCAAAAAAGAGGGAATGAAATAAAATAAAAAGGAAAAAAAGTTACATTTGTTAAGTTTTCACAAGTAAATTTCAAGTTCAAAATGCCAAGTCCTAAATTTAGCCTTTCTTTTTTCTTGCTGCAGACAACTTAATAGGCATAAGCAAAACAGGGAATGAAATAAAAAAAAAAGGAAAAAAGTTACATTCGTTAAGTTTTTCTTGCTGCAGACAACTTAATAGGCATAAGCAAAACAGGGAATGAAATAAAAAAAAGGAAAAGAGTTACATTCGTTAAGTTTTTACAAGTAAATTTCAAGTTCAAAATGCCAAGTCCTTAGTTTAGTCTTTCTTTTTCTTGCTGCAGACAATTTAAAAGGCATGAGCATCGAGGAGGAGAAGGAGCAGCAGACGCATTAATATGTACAGACGATCGTCCAGACACTAATTGCTTTAAGTGTTACGCGAAAGGCACAATTTTTTTCTTTAACCTGAAATTTCAACGACTCTTGTGAACTTTAGCGTCCCTCCTTCACACCCTTGATTACTGGGGATCTGGTGGTGCTCGGGGAGAAGTTTGAAGTCTCTCGCGCTGACTTCATGTTTCATGCGTGTATCTCCCCTTATAGCGTATGCATTAGGTTTATACATTGATTCAGTCTCTCTGTTTCGCCTTGTCTCTCCCTGTTCTCAGTCGTCTGGATTATTCGTTACTCTATCTATATTTATCTATTTATCTCTCAGCAAACTGAATTGATTTTTTTCTCGCTCTCTCTCTCTCTCTCTCTCTCTCTCTCTCTCTCTCTCTCTCTCTCTCTCTCTCTCTCTCTCTCTCTCTCTCTCTCTCTCTCTCTCTCTCTCTCTCTCTCTCTCTCTCTCTCTCTCTCTCTCTCTCTCTCTCTCTCTCTCTCTCTCTCTCCGTCTCTTTCTTCTTGTTCTCATTCGTTGTTGTTTTTTAATTTCTCCATCTAAAGTTGTTTATTTATCTTTCTGTCTACTAACTATCTCCCTACCTCTCTTTCTCTCCTCTGATTCTCTCTACCTCTCTTTATCTCCTTCACTCTTTCTCTCTACCTCTCCTTCTCTTCTGTTTTCAATCACTTATTCATTCTCCATCTATATTTATTTCTCTCCCTGTCTCATTCATTACTACCTCAACAAAGCTTACCATCTCTTAGCTGGATTTCTGTTTCTCTTTGTCTCTTTCAGTCGTATGGTTTATTCATTACTTCCTCTACATCTATCTATTTATCTATCTCTCTTTCTATTTACTATATAATTCAACAACCCGAATGTCAACAAGTAGTCATGAATAATCGAAGTAGAAGCCGGTTCCCTTTACTGATATCCACTCTCTCTCACGAACACACAACGAATACCACCACAACACACCTCAACCTTCTCCCTCACTTCTTCAACCTTTATAGTAAACACCATGACCTAAATCAACGCAAAACAGACCAAACTTGTGTGTGTGTGTGTGTGTGTGTGTGTGTGTGTGTGTGTGTGTGTGTGTGTGTGAAAACGTGTGCAATGTGAGTGCGTGAATTAGTATTGGTTTATGTTATGCGTGTGTAGGCGGCGCGCGTGTGTGTGTGTGTGTGTGTGTGTGTGTGTGTGTGTGTGTGTGTGTGTGTGTGTGTGTGTGTAGGAAGAGAAGGTGACGTCATAGCGGGCGTGTGTTGTAAGGGTATCAGGACACCTCTCCTCCCGAAATTGACCCCTCTTTCGGCCACCTCTTTGGATTATTTTTAGGAGCAGCGAGTAGCGGGCCTTTTTTATTATTGTCTCCCTTCTTTATGCCCTTGAGGTGTCTCCTTTGTTGTAAAAAAAAAAAGTGAATGAGTATGAGTGCAAGAATGAGAGGGTGAGGGAGGGTGAAGAACAGTGAGTGACGTGTCGGTGGAAGTAGCATTGGTTTGTGTATTTTGGGTCTCTAATGACGGCCGCCAGTCAGCCGCCACTCACCGGGCCGCTCCACAATGGCAAGGAAGGCAGAAGAAAACCCGTCGACGCAGTAATTGACAGGGACGCGAGGGGGAGGGCGATGCGTACCGCCTGCTCGAGGGAGGGACGCTGCGGCCGGGCGGGGTTGGGTTAGGGTGGGTTAGGCTCCGGTCCCCGATACTATGGACCACTTTCACAGTCCACTAGATTAAGTTTGTAAGCTCCCCAACCAAACTCAAAATACTATGAAAATTCCTTGTATGGTGTTTGGGGTTGACATAAAAAAATACTACGAAAATTTTTGTGTTTGTTTATTTTGACAAAAAAATACTACGAAAATTCCTTGTATGGTGTTTGGGGTTGACATAAAAAAATACTACGAAAATTCCTTGTATGGTGTTTGGGGTTGACATAAAAAAATACTACGAAAATTCCTTGTATGGTGTTTGGGGTTGACATAAAAAAATACTACGAAAATTCCTTGTATGGTGTTTGGGGTTGACATAAAAAAATACTACGAAAATTCCTTGTATGGTGTTTGGGGTTGACACAAAAAAATACTACGAAAATTCCTTGTATGGTGTTTGGAGTTGACATAAAAAGGGAGGGAACTTTCAAAACAACGAAAATTCCTTGCATGGTGTTTGGGGTTGACAAAAAAATACTACGAAAATTCCTTGCATGGTGTTTGTGGAAAGTATACGAAAATCTTGTATGGTGTTTGGGGTTGACAAAAAATACTGAACTGTCGAACTTGTATGGTGATTCAGGTTGACATAAAATGAGGACGAAATCCCTTGCCAGGTGTTTAGGAGGTTAGTATAAAAAAATACGAAATTCCTTGCATGGTGTTTGGGGTTTGAGCTGAAATAGACTGTGGACAACTGTCGCCAGGTTGACTAAAGGTTTAAAATGACTTTTATAGCGCTACGTAAAAGCCATGGGGAACTGAACGAGCAAGAGGCAGTGTTGAAATGATGAAACAGAACATCATCAAACATCAAACATCAATCATCATCATCGAACATCAAACATCATCATCAAACATCAAACATCATCATCAGACATCATCAAACATCATCATCAGACATCATCAATATCATCATCAAACATCAAACATCATCATCAGACATAAAACATCATCATCAGACATCATCATCAAACATCAAACACCATCATCAAACATCATCATCAAACATCAAACATCATCATCAAACATCAAACATCATCATCAAACATCATCATCAAACATCATCATCAAACATCATCATCAAACATCAAACATCATCATCAAACATCATCATCAAACATCAAACATCATCATCAAACATCAAACATCATCATCAAACATCATCATCAGACATCAAACATCATCATCAATCATCATCATCAAACATCAAACATCATAATCAAACATCAAACATCATCTTCAAACATCATCATCAAACATCAAACATCATAATCAAACATCATCATCAAACATCAAACATCATCATCAAACATCATCATCATCATCAAACATCAAACATCATCATCGAACATCAAACATCATCATCAAACATCAAACATCATCATCAAACATCAAACATCATCATCAAACATCAAACATCATCATCAAACATCAAACATCATCATCAAACATCATCATCAAACATCAAACATCATCATCGAACATCAAACATCATCATCAAACATCAAACATCATCATCAAACATCAAACATCATCATCAAACATCAAACATCATCATCAAACATCAAACATCATCATCAAACATCAAACATCATCATCAGACATCAAACATCATCATCAGACATCATCAAACATCATCATCAAACATCAAACATCATCATCAAACATCAAACATCATCATCAAACATCATCAGACATCATCAAACATCATCATCATCAGACAGTAGCCTACGACATATGCCTTCCCCAATCTCTCCATCCTGCTCCGGCAAATGTTCTACTTCCATGTCCCCGCCTGGTCCTCTGTCTGTCTTAAATTCTACAATACCTGCGTTGCCAATCTGTTACTTTGGCATCAATTCCACGCATAATATAACCTCCCCAGCAGGACTTATAAATTTACGACTGGTCCCTATTGGAAAGTGTCAAAAATCTACTTGATCAGAGCTTCCGCATCCCAGGTTTTGATATAATGGCGAAACTGCGTTACCTAATTCGATTTTTTTGTTTTGTTTTTGTTACTACGGTAAGTTTTCAACACTATTGCTTGCTAAATTTCTAGCTGCAACGGGAGGGGAATTTGTAAACATGAAATTATGTAATTCTTTGCCGTCCTAATCAACACAACTATTATCTGTTATAAAATGGAACTTATCGTTATCAGTTAAGAGGGTTCTTGTTATAATTATATTAAATTTGGAGGAACAAAAAGCGTAGCAAAACCTAACTTAAGAAAGGGTATAATATGACAGCGTTCGAGTACCGATGCTATTGTGTTGCAGTGGCGGGTCAGGAACGCTCGTGGCCAAATTATTAGCGTCAGCGAATCCTTGAATCCGTCCGGACGAAAAAACAACCCTCAACAAAGTTTCTGAACCCCCGTCCAGCTGCGCCTCGGGGGACGGAATACAAGTCGAGCTAGAGGATCACTTTCGCTTGGGGGAGAAATTTTACTTCACCAACAATTGAATTACATGGAAAACATTACTGGAGGAAATTATCGTTTAGCCAACAATGAATTCCCCGACGCTGAAACTGATATTGCCGCAAGAATGAGGCGTGTGGGGCGAGACATTTTGCTTTACTGTTTAATTATTTGCCTTTGTTCGCATCTATGGTCGCTATTTATTTCATCCTCCGGAACTTGACCTCTCTTTTTGGTTACCTCTTTTGATTTTTTTTTTTTTTTTTTGTAGGAGGAGCAGCGAGTAGCGGGCTTTTTTTTTATTATTGTTACCTTTTTTTTGTGCCCTTGAGCTGTCTCCTTTGTTGTAAAAAAAAAAAGTCATATAAGTAATCTGCATAAATATAAATATCCTCAATTCTGCATTTTTGTCAGTTAATGGCCTTCTGGTAATCCTTATTCATTTATTTAGTTAACCGACGCTTTCGCCTCACACAACAATTATTTCCAAAGACCACAAAGGAGATTAGTCGGATTCTCATGAGTATTTTCCACGTTCATAGGAAATAAGACTCGGCTAAAACCACCAGAATAAAATCAGTGGCCTCAAAAATGCGATGATGTAGGATTTTCAATGCGAGATAAGTTTAGAAACAACTGGAATGGGCGTGGATAAAAAATTAGTCTTGCAAATTATAAGAAAAAAAACTGAAAAGCTGTGGAAAAACAAGTTGCAAAATTCCAAACTGAAATCTTAACGCGGGACACGTATTGTTTTTTCCCCTTTGTCACGTGACGAGCAACGAGAAAAAGACGATAAATGGTTGTGAGTCGCCGTTTGTCCTTGTCACGGCGAACATTCTTTCATAGACACGGCTGACACACACACACACACACACACACACACACACACACACACACACACACACACAAACACACACGGAAAAACAACAATCACAGTTTAAAGATATATATTAATTAGTTTCAAAAGACGGAGCATTACGAGTTTGACTTAATCCTGTTAAAACACGAATATATGAGAAAAATGAGGTACGAAAACACACACACACACACACACACACACACACACACACACACACACACACACACACACACACACACACACACACACACACACACACACACACACTTAAGTTCACAGTGAAAAAAAAAACATTCGCAGTTTAAAAAAAGATACAAATCAGTTTCGAAAGAAGGGACAGTACGGGCTCGACTTGATAATGTAAAAATACGAATAGATAAGAACAATTAGGTACGAACACACACACACACACACACACACACACACACACACACACACACACACACACACACACACACACACACACACACAGAGGAAAAATACAGATTGACATTCTATTGACCGAGTTTAAAATGAAAAAGAAAATGAAAGGTTGAAGTCCATCTTTTGCATGTGGAGGAGAAAGGAGATAGGAAACGAATCAGAATAAACAAAGATAAAGAAATGGTAGCTAGACGGACATTTAAGGAAGGTAAGTAAAAAAAAGGAGGACAAAATAAAGTTAAGGAAGGAGGGAAGGGCAGACATTAGGATTCACCAAAGTCAGAGAAGGCAAACAGGGCACCCAGCAGCGTTGTCAAATTGTCGTACTCTGAACACCGCATTTATCATTTTTAGACTCCAAGACGGTCGTGGCCAAACAAACAACGATAAAAATTTAAAGTTATCGTTAAAACTGTTAAATATTGATCGTTTTCGTTTTTTCTGGTATATTTATTGGTCAGAAACTACGAAAATGCAAAGCGCTGAGTACGATATTTTGGCAACGCTGGCACGCAGAGAAGGTAAGGCCAATACAGTATAAGACACCACTGAACTTGCACTAAACCAAACTGGACCACATTGAAGGGGATACAGGAGTGCTTGGGGATGGCCGTAGTGAGGTTGGGACGCAGTTGAGGGTGTTTGCTGGGCGAGTGTTCGTGGGCGGGAGGATGGACGAGAATATGGACGAAAATGTGGGTGGGTAGGTGGACGAAAAGGTGGGTGGAAAAGATGGGTGAAAAGGAGGGTGGAAAGGTGGGTTTAAAGACTAATGTTGCAATAATGGAGAGCCTTTTGCTGGTGGGTTGAGGGACGGGGTGGTAAGGTGAGGTTGAGGGCATACGGTATAGCTGCGCGTGGCCTCGGTGCTCATATCCGTCGCATAAGCCCTTGAGCCTCCTTCACTGGAACAAAAAAGTGGTAAGGGTGTTGCTTATTGGTGGTGGTGGTGGTGGTGGTGGTGGTGCATCTCATCGGTGTCTCTCTCAGGCCCCAACTCGTGGCGGACTGGCGAGGCGGTGAACGAAGTGCTAACAGACGTCGACCTCATGTTCAGAGAGAAAGAATGTAAGTATGGCGCTCTGGTTCCCCTTCTCCTCCTCCTCCTCCTCCTCTTCCTACACCCTCCTCGTTTTGTGCCTTCACGTAACTCCTTTCCCCTTCCTTTTGCGTCTCGGCTTTTCTTTCCTTCCGTCGGTGTTCCGTTGCCCGCGAATGAATGGTCCGTCTTTTTGGTCTTAGTTCTGCTTTGTTTTGGTTTCGTTGTGTTCGTGTCGCTCCTCTAAAACCAAAACTCTCCTTCCTTCTTGTATGAGTTCCCTTCAAACACCATTGTAGACATCCACTAGAGAGCAACCCAACACCATTTAGACCCTGAGAATAGAGCCAAAACCTCCAAGAAGACCTTACAATGACAAAGGATTCTTCTGTTTGCTCCCCTACAGATAGCCACTCCAAGGACTTGCCCTCCGGTAGGAACACGGCATCGTCCTATGACCACTCCTTCAGCTTCGACGCCGGCGCTGGGACCTCGCCTTCGCCTATCGCAGTGTTGAGCGCGGTCGTGGCATGCGTGGCGGCCCTCCGGAGACTATGATGGCTCTCCAAGACCCTGCAGCGCCTCCCCAGTAGCAGCTCCCCCTTGTTCCTGTGCCCTGTCGCTCTATTCTATCCTGTGTACATTCATATCTAGAGGCGTGTCTGGAGTGTCTGTCTCTGTCCCTTCCTGTCGCCAGTGAGTTCGAGACGCGAGTATTGTGATTTTCGTAGCTCTCTTCATATCCGACAATCACTGTGTGTGCGAGTGCCCCCGCTTATCATCGTAGACCAGTTCATGCTTCGCTCTCCGCTTCGCTTGGCACCAGTTTCTTGTGGCTAGAGAGGGAGAGACAAAGGGTTACGGCTGTACATATGTCTGGTGTCTGTGCTTCGTGGCGTTAGTGTGTGTGTGTGTGCGAGCAGAAGAATCGTTTGAAACACATTCCCCACCGTAGCGGATCTCGTAGTCACCTGTATAGATGCACGCACACCTGTACCCCGACACCCCACACACCTGAGCACCTGGACAGGGCGATCTAACACCCTTGACTCATTGGGTTCTTGAAGGTCAATGTTCCTCGGCATTCAACACGAGAAGATGACGTTAAGAGGTTCACTAGACGCTACCGGAGATGAAACTGCCACTAAGTACACCACGACTCACTGGGTTCCTGATGGCCAATGTTCCTCGGCACTCAACACGAGAAGATAGCGTGGTTATGATGTTAAGGGGATCACTAGACGCTGCCGGAAATGAAACTGCCACTAAGCACACCACGACTCACTGGGTTCTTGATGGCCAATGTTCCTCAGCACTCAACACGTGAAGATGGCGTAGTTATGATGTTAAGGGGATCACTAGACGCTGCCGGAGATAAAACTTCCACCTGGGGGCAGCATGGGCCAAGCGAGTCATACATCACGGCAGTCACCATTGGGGCCGTCCATAAGGCCCCTCAAGAAAGCCTACCCGCGCTACGTTCAGCACATCAAAAAAATACATATAAAAAAATACGCACAGCACGACTCACTGGGTTCTTCAGGATCTTGAGGATATTCTGAAGTACTGGAACCCCAAGTAATTTTTTTTTTACATCAGAGGACACGGTTAAAGGGCAACAAAAAGGGTTAAAAAAAAGCCCGCTACTCGCCGCTCCTGACCTATAAAGAACAATACGAGACATTGTTCAGTGGGTTATGTTGTGGTCACGACTCGGCAGCTCTCAGTGTGACGCCTCTATTCCCATGCATGCCGGCTATATGGACTTGAGGATAAGGTACAGTCGGGCTATTCTGAGGCTACTGAAACCTCAAATGACCTACAACATTACAAGACTTTGGCCACGTCTCTGCAGCTCTCAGTCTAACGCCTCTGTTCCTCCTAATGCTGGTAAAAGACTTGAGGATAAGCAATTGTTAGGTTATTCTGAAGCTACTAAAACCTCAAGTGACCTATAACATTAAGACCTTAGCCACGTCTCTGTAGCTCTCAGTCTAACGCCTCTGGTCCTCCTAATGCTGGTAAAAGACTTGAGGATAAGCAATTGTTAGGTTATTCTGAGGCTACTAAAACCTCAAGTGACCTATAACATTAAGACCTTAGCCACGTCTCTGTAGCTCTCAGTCTAACGCCTCTGGTCCTCCTAATGCTGGTAAAAAGACTTGAGGATAAGCTATAGTCGGGGTATTCTGAAGCTACAAGAACCTCAAGTGACTATAACATTACAAGACCTTGACCATGTCTCTGCATCTCTCAGTCTGATGCCTCTGTTCCTCCTAATGCTGGTAAAATAGACTTGAGGATAAGCTATTGTCGGGTTATTTATTCTGGGGCAACTGGAACCCCAAGTGACCTATAACATTAAGACCTTTGCCAAGTCTCTGCAGCTCTCTGTCTGATGCCTCTGTTCCCATTAATGCCGGGTATATGGACTCGAGGATAAACCATTGCCAAGTTATTCTAAGGCTGCTTTAACCCAAAGTGACCTAGAAACGGCGATACAAGACTTTGCTCAGTGGGTTCCCTTCTGTCTCCACTCGACGCCTCTCCTCAAACAGCCACGTTATGCAGATTCGAGGCTGCACCAAGGCCGGGCTGCTCGGAGGCTCCCTGACGTAGTGTATGGCACGTAGCTCCCTTAAAACTTCGAGGAGGCGACTGTCAAGACCATTAATCCCAGCTTGTTGTAATCCCCGCCGCCACGCACTCACCCTCCCCCTCGCCTCCACTCGCTCCCACTCCTAACGTGCTCACCCACACCTGTTAAGCCGCTAAAGTAATGCAATAACACGATGACCAGCGCAGTGAGTAAGCGGAGACGTGTTCCAGGTTGTCCGTATGTGTGTAGGCGATCATTCTTCTCTCATTCCAGCACACACAGTTGCATATTTCACCTTTCTCGCGTTGCCGCTGTTCCCTCGCGCGTGGAGTCGAAGTGCTGTCGCTGTTTGTCGTGTGTGTGGGTGTCTGCGTGCGTGTCAAATGGTTTATCGTTATTCTTTCGATCTAGGAGTTTAGTTGCCTGCTGTATACACTCTCCCGGACGCGGACGCATTGTGTAAAAAGAAATGTTACTCCCTTTGTAAGTGAAGACTATATATTAGGGTTAAGTTACCGTCTTTTCCATATCCGAATGTTGCTTCCATGTGGTGGCCGATGTGGCGTCCTGTGCTCATGGTCGTGTGCTGGAGATGTTGATGGACGCTCCCAACGTTCACGCCAGCCACCAAACCCTGCAGATGTTGACGCGTGACGATACCCAACGGAACTTTAACGCGAGGGTCGACTAACGTTGCTGCCTTCTGAAAATGGACTCTAGGCGACGACAGGCTACCTTAACAATATCATCTTGTCCTGAAAACGGTCTTAGGGTGACAGAGAGACAACCTTATAACGCTGTCTTGTCCTTGACGTGCTCAAAACGCAATTCACCAACACAACCTTGATACGAGGGGCGAGGAATGATGCTGCTGCCTGCGGAAAATGGTCTAAGATTGACTGAAACGCCATCTCGCAACACTGTCTTGTTTAAAAGTGTGCAAGACGTAACACACAGGCCACCTTGCAACACTGTCTTGTTTGAAAGTGTGCAAGACGTAACACACAGGCCACCTTGCAACACTGTCTTGTGCTAACTAAGTTCAAGACGTGATAAACAGGATAGCAGCGCTACGTCCTCTGACAAGCAGAAAAAGCAGACCTCTTCCTACTGTGCATCGTAAATAGAATATTGTAACAACGTCTGTGGGAGGAAGAGAGCGTTGGATAGGACGACCTCCCCCCACCCATCCACCCACCCCCGCCAGGCAGCAGCACCCAAGGCTCAACGCAACGCAGGATAACTTGTGCCAAAACGAAGCAACCGCAGTATAGGACTTCCCTGTAGGAGCACGCGACCAACCCTTCTTTTGTTCCTTTCTTTCATGACAGCAAAGGAGGCAGACCAAGTAAGGGCCGGAGAAGAAGATAAAGGCTCTCAAAAATGCTGTTTCTATCACGAGTAAGAAGAGCAAAGAGCAGGTTATCCTTTTTTTACAGCAAAGGAAATAGCGCAAGGGAAAAAATAAGGAAACAATAATGAAAAAAAGCCCGCTAATCACTGCTCTAATGTCTCTATGTTTATCTCGAGAGGTGTTTTCCCTTCTCAACACACGCCAGGTACTACAGGTGAATAAACAAGTACAGGTGACGTTAATTATATACAGGTTAAAAATACAAGTTAAAGATTCGGTTTGACCTTAACGTGAATCAGATAGAACTCAAGTAATTCTTTTTTGACCGAGATAAGATAAACAAAACAAACAAAAAATAATAAAAAGGGAAAGAAAGAAAGAAAAGACGAGAGGATGGTTAAAGAGAAAAAGGAAAAAAATGGAGCATGAAGGAAAGAAAGCAGAAAGATAAAAACAAAACAATAAAAAGGAAAAACAAAGAAAGAGAAAAAACGAGGTGAAGGTTATAGAGAAAGGGAAAAAAATGGAGCATAAAGGAAAGAAAGCAGAAAAATAGAACCAAAACAATAAAAAGGAAAACAAAGAAAGGAAGAAAACACGAGATGAAGGTTAAAGAAAAAGGAAAAAAAGGGAACATGAAGAAAAGAAAGCAAAAAGACAAACAAAACAATAAAGAGGAAAAACAAAGAAAGAAAACAAGATGAAGGTTAAGAAAAGGAAAAAAAGATCATGAAGGAAAGACAGCAGAAAGACAGAAGCAAAACAATAAAAAGGAAAATCAAAAAGAAAAAACGAAATTGATAAAGAAAAAAGAGGAAAACAAAGAAAAAATAACGATATGAAGTTTAAAGAAAAAGGAAAAAAATGGACCATGAAGGATAGAAAGCAGAAAAAGACAAGCAAAACAATAAAGCGGAAAAACAAAGAAAGAAAAAAACAAGATGAAATTTAAAGAACAGTAACCATCTCCTTTCTCCTCCTGGCTGTCTGTGTCTGTCTGTCTGTCTGTCTGTCTGGTTGATCCCTGCGTGTTCCATAGGTATAGTGTTATTCTGTAAAGACTCTCTGTACATAAGCTCCCCCATGCAAGGGTATGTTGAAAGACTAACTACCAGACACCTTATATAAATGTTCCTGTTGAAAAATATATGCGGCTATATGATAAATGTGTGTTTGTTTTGTAACCTTATGTGGGGGAGGGGGGGGAGAGGAAGAGGAAAGGGGGGTGTATAGGTGTGTATGTGGGGGGGGGGGGGAGTTGTGTGTGTGTGTGTGTGTGTGTGTGTGTGTGTGTGTGTGTGTTACAGGGAGAGTGAGCGATATATTGAGGGAAGAAAAACGAAAAATAAAGAAACAGAAAAATAATAAGAGGAGGAAATCAAGAAAAAAAATAGAAAAAAGTAAATAAATACAGAGAGAGAGAGAGAGAGAGAGAGAGAGAGAGAGAGAGAGAGAGAGAGAGAGAGAGAGAGAGAGAGAGAGAGAGAGAGAGAGAGAGAGAGAGAGAGAGAGAGAGAGAGAGAGAGAGAGAGAGAGAGAGAGAGAGAGAGAGAGAGAGAGAGAGAGAGAGAGAGAGAGAGAGAGAGAGAGAGAGAGAGAGAGAGAGAGAGAGAGAGAGAGAGAGAGAGAGAGAGAAGAGCCACACCACCTCCCCTCGTCTTCACATGCCCAAGAGTGCCCCAAACACCTGGTCCTGACACGTAAGTATAAATATTAAGTAAGTAGTAATATTAAGTAAGTATTACTAAGTAAGTAAGTATTATTAATCAGCGAAACAAACTCAGCTGGGACACATAAGAAGAGAACACTGAGACGATACTTCCTTCATAAACCCCCCAAAAAAATAATAATAAAAAATGACAAACGAGCAAAGCCATTTCACAAATCCGGATATGCAAGAACCTCAACTAGACAGCATCAAAAATAGAATAAAAAAAAAATACCCACCAAAAAATAAAATACCACCCAAAAAGAAAAAATACTAAACCAAAATGCCAAAAAAAAGATAGAATACCAAAATAAAATACCGAAAAAAAGAATATACTAAAATAAAATACCAAAAAAAAATACCAATATAAAATACCAAAAAAAATACAACAAAAAAAAGAAAATACCAAAATAGAATACCAAAAAAAGAAAATACCAAAATAGAATACCAAAAAAAGAAAATACCAAAATAAAATACCAAAAAAAGAAAATACCAAAATAAAATACCAAAAAAATAAAATACCAAAATAAAATACCAAAAAAAAAAAAAATACCAGAATAAAATACAAAAAAAATAAAAATAGAATACCAAAATAAAATACAAATAAAATAAATACCCAAATATAATGCCAAAATAGAATACCAAAAAATAAATACCAAAAAAGTACCAGAATAAAATACCAAAAAAATAAAAATAAAATAAAATACACAAAAAAATAAAATACGAAAATAGAATACCAAAAAAATAATAAATACCAAAATAAGAAAAAATAAAATACAAAAAAATACCAAAAAATAAAAGAAATAAAAAAAAAAGAAAATACAAAAAAGAAAAGAAAATACCAAAATAAAATACAAAATAAAAATAAAGGACACAACAAGCAAAATCACTTCACAAATTCCAGTCTACAAGAAACCCAACTAGACACACTCTAAAAATATAACACACTAAGACGTTTTTGTTCTGCCACGAGCACACACACACACACACACACACACACACACACACACACACACACACACACACACACACACACACACACACACACAGCCCCCCTCCACACACACATTCACACACAGCTCCTCCCCCCACACAACCCCCACCACTCCCATTCCCACTTACACACACATAAGGTTATACAAAACAAACACGTATTTATCATATAGAAAAAGATACACTCAAGTTCTCAGCACGCAGGAGAGTAATGTTTTTTTTCTTTCTTTGTTTTTATTTTTCATTGTTTTGTTTCTGTCTTTCTGCTTGCTTTCCTTCATGCTCCATTTTTTTCCTTTCTCTTTAACGTTCCTCTCATCTTTTCGTTCTTTCTTTCCTTTTTTATTATTCTTTGTTTGTTTTTGTGTATCTTATCTCGGTCTAAAAAAAATTACTTGAGTTCTATCTGATTCACGTTAAGGTCAAACCGAACCTTTAACTTATATTTTTAACCTGTATATAATTAACGTCACCTGTACTTGTTTATTCACCTGTAGTACCTGGCGTGTGTGGAAAAGGGAAAACGCCTCTCGAGATAAACATAGAGACATTAGAACAGTGATTAGCGGGCTTTTTTTCAATATTGTTTCCTTTTTTTTTTGCCCTTGAGCTATTTCCTTTGCTGTAAAAAAAATGATAAGCTGCTGTTTGCTCCTCTTACTTGTATTTTTAACCTGAGAGGAGTGTGAGATGGTAATGAGAAGAGAGGGAATCTCTCAGAGTCTTCTTCTTCTTCTTCTTCTTCTTCTTCTTCTTCTTCTTCTTCTTCCTCTTCTTCTTCTTTTTCTTCTTCTTTTTTGATGATGATGGTGAAGATATAGAGTCAATGGTAGACAAAAAAATACAGAGAAACAGACAAGAAAAAGAACTACAGATTAACAAACAAATTAAGCAAAAGCAACACACACACACACACACACACACACACACACACACACACACACACACACACACACACACACACACACACCATTAGTAGTGATCTCGTAATATCTCTTGACACGCTGAGCCCCTCCCAAACGGCATTTCCCAGCAGGCCCTTTCTCAGGTAACCGGGGAGCCAGGTAACCGATTCGACCAGCTCAACACTCCCTCACTCCCTACCTACCTTACTCTCTCCCTTCCCTCCCTCCCTACCTTACTTTCTCCCTTCCCTCCCTCCTCCCTTCCATCCCTGCCTTCCTTACTTCCTTCCTTCCCTCCCTTCCCTCCCTACCTCCCTTCTTTCTTTACTTCCCTTCTCTCCCTCTCTCCCTTCTTTATTTCCCTTCCCTCCCTCCCTCCTCCTTCTCTTCCCTTCCTCCTCCTCCCTACCTCCCTTCCTCCCCTCCCTCCCTCTCTCCCTACCACTTCATTATATCTCTTCCCTAACATGATCATCCTTCTCTCTCCTGTTTTCACTTTTTCCTCTCTATTAATTCCTTTTTTTGTTTTTCTTTCTTCATTGTTGTACTTTCTTTCCCTACATCCCTTATGACGGTTTAACAGCAAGAAAAACAATGAAAAAAAAACAAAAAATATAAACAGCAACATCACTCAACGTAGATATAACTCCTCCTCCTCCTCCTCCTCCTCTTTTTTTTCTTCTTCATCATCATCTTCCTCCTCCTCCTCCTCCTTCTCCTCCTCCCTCTTCTTTTTTTTCTTCTTCATCATCATCATCATCCTCCTCCTCCTCCTCCTATTCCTCCACCCACTGATCATCGACCGGCACCAGTGTCCTCCCCAGATGGTTCTTGGGGGGGAAGGGGAGAACGGGGGAGAGAGAGGGTGAAAATGGGGCGACTTAGGGGAAGGGGGAATAGGTGGGGAGAGGGGATGAAGTCGGGAAAAAGAGTGGTGTAGGGGGAGGTTGTGGGGGGAGGAGAGGGAGGAGTGTAAGAGGCGGCGGGGGATGTGAAGTGTTGGGGCGGAAGTATTGAGGAGCGAAGTGAGAGAAGAGGGAGAGAGGAGTGTAGGGGACAGTGAGGGGGGATGGATGGGGAGTGAGGGTAGCGGAGGTTCAATAGGAAGAGAGAAGGGGAAGGGGTGATGGATGGAGAGATGGGGGGTGAAAGGGAGGAAGAAGGGAAGGTATTTCAGGTAGGGGGTTGAGTTGTGTGAGAGGAGGGCTGAGGAGGGGCAAAGAAAGGGATGGGAAGAGAAAAGAGAGAGGGGGGCGAAAGGGGATTAAGAGCCTGGGAAAAAGGGATATTTTGGGAAGTGGGGAAAGGGGGGCTGGGAAGGGGGGTGAACGTGGGGAGAGGGAGGACGAGGGGCGGAAGAGAGGCTTAAGGAACTGTGGGGGGTGAGAGAGGGGAGCTGAGGAGAGAGGAAAGGTGGGAGGAGAGAGAGAGAGAGAGGTAAAGGAGATCAAAAGAGAGAGGGGGCAAGCAGGGCACGAAAAGAAGGGGGAAGAGGAGATGGGAGGAGGAGAAGGGGGCATTGGAGAGGGGGCGGAGAAGACAAGGAAAGAAGAGGGGGTGGCAAACGGGGTGGCTAAAGGAGAACCAGAGAACAGAGAAGATCAAAAGAGCCGGAGAGAAAAGGAGGACAGAGAGGGGCGCAGAGAGAGGGGGCGGCTGGGGGATCAAGAGAGACGGAGAGGGAGGAACAGGGAGGAGAAGGGGGCGGGAAAGGAGGTCGCAGAGAAAGAAGGGACCAAGAGAGACGGAGAGGGGGGAACACGGAGGAGAAGGGGGGCGGAAGAAAGGGGGGGAGAGGGAGGGACACGAAGAAGAAGGGGGGTGTACAAGGATATTAGGGAGGGTTGAGGAGTGAGAGGGGGCGAAGAAGAGGGAGAGGGAGGAACAGGGAGGAGAAGGGGGGCGGAAGAAAGGGGGGAGAGGGAGGGACACGAAAAAAAAAAAGAAGGGGGGGTTGAAAAAGAAGATTAGGGAGGGTTGAGGAGTGAGAGGGGGCGGAGAAGAGGGAGAGGGAGGAACAGGGAGGAGAAGGAGGGCGAAGAAGGAGGGACGCAGAGGAGAAAGAAGGGGATCAGAGGAGAGAGGCAGAGAGAAGGGGGGCCGGGGGAGGAGAAGGGGGTCCAGGAGGGGGTCGGGGGGGGTTGCCAGGCCGTCATACATCAGCAGTAAATCAGCTGTGAATCCTTTGCCGGCAGTTAGTGGGGCAATTAGATCCCGGATGCCACGATGCGCGATAATGAAGAGGAAGGGCGGCCACTTTCTATGGTAATGCCGGGGCCAGGAGGGGAGAGGGAGGATAGGTAAGGAGGGAGGGAGGGAGGGAAGAAAGTTAGGTAAGGGAGGAAAAAAGGAAGGTAAGGGAGGAAAGAATGGGAAGGAAGGAAAGGAAAGGACGGTAAAGATAGGAAAGGAAAGGAAGTGAGGGAGGAAAAGAAGTTAGGGAAGGGAGGGAAAAGGGAAGGTAAGGGAGGAAAGTAGGAAAGGAAGAGTAGGAAGGAAGGAAAGGAAAGGACGGTAAAGATAGGAAAGGAAAGGAAGTGAGGAAGAATGAAAGGAAGAGAGAGGGGGAAGGAGTAAGGTGGTAGGAAAAGAAGGAAGGTAAGGAAGGGAAGGAGGGGGGAAGGAGGAGAGAGGAAGGGAAGGGAAAGTTAGGGAAGGGAAGGGAAAGTTAGGGAAGGGAAGGGAAGGGAAGGGAAGGGAAGGGAAGGGAAGGGAAGGGAAGGGAAGAGAAACGAAGGGAAAGGAAACGAAGGATAGGGACGGGGGGAGGGGGGGGGGGAAGGAAGGAAGGAAAGGAGGAAATAAGGAAGGAAGGAAAGTAAAAAGAAAACAAAAGGAAAAAGGAAAGGAAAGGAAAGGAAAGAAAAAAGAAAAGAAAAGGAAAGAAAAGGAGGAATGAAAAGAATTGGAAGAAAGGGACACGAAAAAGGAAAACAAGTAAAGGAAAAGGAAGGGAAGGAAAGGAAAGAAAAAACGAAAAAAAAAACACGAAAGGAGGAGAAGTGAAAGAGTGTGGATGGGTGTGGGCGAGGGCGGGGTCGGGGGGGGGCGAGGGGGCAAGAGTGAGGGTGTGGGTGTAAGGGCGTCTGCAGTCTGGGTGTGGGCGCATAAATAAGCGATAACCAGACATTTATGGAGGCGAGAACTTGATACACCTCGGAGCTGGGCGGAGCAATTAGTTCATACGTTGAGGTGTATTAGGGTGAGCAAGGTGTGGAGGGGGAGGGGGGAATGGGGGGTTGTGTGTGGAGGGAGGGGTAGTGTGTGTGTGTGTGTGTGTGTGTGTGTGTGTGTGTGTGTGTGTGTGTGTGTGTGTGTGTGTGTTAAGATGGAGATGTGTTGGTGAGACATGGAAACATGGAAACATGGAAATGCAGGCAACAGAAAGCCTATTGGCTCATTACGAGGTCGCCCGCTTGGGTGATTTAATCTGCTCGACCGCCACTTGGGGCTTGGTGAGCAGATGAAGGCACCTCGATATTGAGGAGCAGATGGAAGCCCCTCGTTATTCAGTTTACTCCCGACGCAGCGAAATGACGGTCGATTCTATATTTGAAGGAGTTGATGGTATTCGCATTCACTACTTCTGAGGGAAGATTGTTCCAGTGGCGGATGACTCGGTTTGAAAAGAAACTCCTTCCAATGTCTGTGTTACATCGACTCGACTGAATGGGTAAACCGTTATTTCTAGTTCTTGAGTTGGTTTGCAGTTCAAAGAATTTGGAGTAATCGACGTTATTGAACTTTTTTAGATACTTGAAGACTTGAATCATATCCCCTCGTAGGCGTCTTTTCTCCAATGTAAAGAGATTGAGTCGCTTGAGTCGTTCCTCGTACGGTTGAGCCCTGAAGGTTGGGATCATCTTTGTGGCGCGTCGTTGAATCCTTTCCAGTAGAGCAATGTCCTTTCTGTAATTGGGAGACCAGAACTGCACTGCATACTCGAGGTGGAAAGAAAAGGAAGAAAAAAGCATACACATATTTAAAAAAAGATTGATAGATAGATAGATAGATAGATAGACAGACAGATAGATAGATAGATGGATAGATAGACAGACAGAGAGAGAGGTTTTAGAATTTTGTGTTTTTGTCTGTTCTTGCTATACTCTCTCTCTCTCTCTCTCTCTCTCTCTTTCAATCCATCTATCTATCTACCTCTATCATTCTCTCTATCCCTCTTTTACCAAACTATATATGTATGTTTTCCTTGTTTTTCTGTGCTTCTTCTCTCTCCCTCTCCCTCTCTCTCTCTCTCTCTCTCTCTCCCCTGAGATGAATCAGCCCCGGAACAAGGCGTCGGGGGCTTAACAAAGTGGCAAAGTCGACCTCAAGTTGGCTCTCTCTCTCGTGGCGGAAAATTCATCTTCGTCTGCTTCTGCTTCCCCGTCTGCTTCGTGTTGTTGTTGTTGTTGGTGGTGGTGGTGGTGGTGGTGGTTGTGATCTGATTCTGATTCTTCTTCTTCTTCTGTTTCTTATTCTTGTTCTTCTTCCTTCTTCTTCTTCTTCTGCATCTTGTTCTTCTCCTTCTTTTTCTTCTTCTTCTTGTTCTTCTTTTCCTCTTTCTTGTTCTTCTTCCTTTAATATTTTTTTCCCATTTTCTTCCAACTCTGTCTTTTCTTCTCCTCCTCCTCCTCTTCCTCTTCTTCTTTCTACCATTTCATCTCCATTCTCTTCTTTCCTTTTCTAATTGTATCCTTCTCCTCTACCTCTCCTCCTCTTTCTCTCTCCTCCCCTTCATCCCCCCCCCCTTTCGTGCCTCCTCCTCCTCCTCCTCTTCCTAATCTTGCACTTTCTTTCTGTTCTTCATCTTTATTCTCTTCTTTTCATTTTTAATCTCCTCTTCTTCCATTACTTCCCCTTCTCTTTTTCGCCCTATCTTCCTCTCATTCCTCTTATTCCTTCCAATCTCCTTTTCCCCCCTCCCTCCTCTCTTCTGCATCCTCCGCCTCTTCTTTCTCCTCCTTATCATCATCATCATCATCATCATCACTACGAATTCTTTTCTTTTTAATAAGTACACCAGCGGGGAGAGGAAACAAATAAGGTCCGTCAACGCTTATCTTTCATCTCTTAATAATAAAAGGGAAAAAAAATAGTTTACAGATTTCGGCGAATATGAACTCTGGAAATGCCTTATAGTTTGGGGGTAGAGAGAGAGAGAGAGAGAGAGAGAGAGAGAGAGAGAGAGAGAGAGAGAGAGAGAGAGAGAGAGAGAGAGAGAGAGAGAGAGAGAGAGAGAGAGAGAGAGAGAGAGAGAGAGAGAGAGAGAGAGAGAGAGAGAGAGAGAGAGAGAGAGAGAGAGAGAGAGACGGGGGGTAAAGACACAGACAGACAGACAAACAGGCACTAGACAAACACACAAACACACAAAAAAAAAGTAAAATAAAAGACTTTCAGATATAAACACACTAAACAGCAAGACAAACATAAACAATGAAAGAGACACATTTACAAACACTGACCATACAAACAGGTTCCCAAACAAACACATATTTGCAAACACTTATAAATTTAAGAATGAAAGTTAACAAAAATACAAATACGTATGCAAACATTTTTTTAAACGAAAGTAAAAACAGAATGGGAAATAAAATAATGAGAGATATGAGAAAAAAAATGAAAATACACAAATAAAAGGCAGAGTATAGGTAACATAAGGGCATTACACTACAGCTGCGCAATGCGTCGGCGCTTATATCCGTCACACCAGCCCTGAAGCCCGTGAGAGGTAAGAACCCATCCCGAAATTGACCTCTCTCTTGGCCGCTCATTACTTTTGTCTTTGCGGGAACAGCGATTAGCGAGCTTTTTTTTAACACCTTTTTTGTTGTTGCCCTTGAGCTGTTTCTTTAGCTGTAAAAACAAAAAATCTGGGACACTTTTTTTTTTTTACAGAGGAAACAATGCGAGGAGGCAAAAAAAAAAAAGAAGACAATAATGAAAAAAAAAGAAAGACAATGAAAAAAAAGACAATAATGAAAAAAAAGACAATGAAAAAAAAGAAGACAATAATGAAAAAAAAGAAGATAATAATTAAAAAAAAAAGACAATAACGAAAAAAAACAAGACAATAATGAAAAAAAAGATAATAATGAAAAAAAGAAGACAATAATGAAAAAAAAGACAATAATGAAAAAACAAGACAATAACGAAAAAAAACAAGACAATAATGAAAAAAAAAGATAATAATGAAAAAAAGAAGACAATAATGAAAAAAAAAGACAATAATGAAAAAAAAGAAGACAATAATGAAAAAAAAAAGACAATAATGAAAAAAATAAGAAGACAATAATGAAAACAAAAGAAGACAATAATAAAAAAAAGACAATAATGAAAAAAAAAGACAATGAAAAAAAAGACTGAAAAAAAAGACAATGAAAAAAAAAAGAAGACAATAATGAAAAAAAAGACAATAATGAAAAAAGAAGACAATAATGAAAAAAAAGAAGACAATAATGAAAAAAAAGAAGACAATAATGAAAAAAAGAAGACAATAATGAAAACAAAAGAAGACAATAATAAAAAAAAAGAAGACAATAATGAAAACAAAAGAAGACAATAATGAAAAAAAGACAATAATGAAAAAAAAGAAGACAATAATGAAAAAAAAAGAAGACAATAATGAAAAAAAAGAAGACAATAATGAAAAAAAAGACAATAATGAAAAAAAGAAGACAAAAATGAAAAAAAAGACAATGAAAAAAAAGACAATAATGAAAAAAAAAGAAGACAATAATGAAAAAAAGAAGACAATAATGAAAAAAAGACAATTAAAAAAAAGACAATAATGAAAAAAAGAAGACAATAATGAAAAAAAAAGACAATAATGAAAAAAAGAAGACAATAATGAAAAAAAAGACAATGAAAAAAAAGACAATAATGAAAAAAAAGAAGACAATAATGAAAAAAAAGAAGACAATAATGAAAAAAGACAATAATGAAAAAAAAGACAAAAATTAAAAAAAAAAATCCCGCTACTTACTGCTCCGAAGTGGCCAGTCTGACATCCGGGTTACCACAGTTTACCTTCCCCAGGTTTCCCCAGGTATCCATTCATCCAACTGACTAACTCCATTTATCGACCAGCCCAAGAGGGAGGATGAGCCGCTGGATGGACTATATACGCGCGACTGGCTGGGCCGGCATCGAACCCAGGTAACGCGGATTCTTAGTTTGGCTTGCTAACCACTGTGCCACGGAGTACAAAGAAAGAAATAGGGAAAAATAAAGAAAAGAAAATATAGGATGAATGAATGAATGAAAGAAGGAAAAAAGAATAACACAGCAAACTCGATCTGTCTCCCATTGAAAAAAAATAAAACAGGAAAGTAAACGAAAAAAATACATAATAAGGGAAAGAAAGAAGCACACACGCGAGATACGAAAAAAAAAAACAAAGATAAAAACAAAAAGATAAACGAGAAAGATAAACCTCAAAACTCATATAAAGAAAGAAAAAAAGAAAAACACAACTACAGAAAGAAACGAACCCAAACAAAAAAAAGCAAAAAACACAAACAGAGATAAACACAAAAGATAAACAACGAAAGAAAGGAAGGAAAGAAGGCCAGAAAAGACACATTAAAGGCGAGGCAAAGCGAGGCGGAGCGAGGCGAGCGAGGTACTCCGTCAAAGGCGCAGCTCAATTTAAAAGCCATTCGCTCACAAAATTCCCGACATTAATTCCTCTCCTTCATTCACAAACTGTTAATTTCTCGAGGTAATCCTGAGCGTCAGAAACTTTTGCCCCTTATTAATGGTCTCTATTTCGTGTGGATGGGAGGCCCGCCGCCCGCCCATTTATAAAGACGACTTCGTAGTTTTTGAGGCGCGAGGGCTTGAGGGTTCTTTCTTCTTTCCCCTTCTTTTCCCTTTTCCCTATTTGTCTGTTTCTTTTCAATTTCGCATCTTGTTTTGTGTTCTTTCATTACTTTCTTTACTTCTTTCTTATCTTACTTGTTTAGAGAGGACTTTATAGTATTTGAGGCGCGAGGGCTTGAGGGTTCTTTCTTCTTTCCCCTTCTTTTCCCTTTTCCCTATTTGTCTGTTTCTTCTCATTTTCGCATCTTGTTTTGTGTTCTTTCATTACTTTCTTTACTTCTTTCTTATCTTACTTGTTTAGAGAGGACTTTATAGTATTTGAGGCGCGAGGGCTTGAGGGTTCATTCTTCTTTCCCCTTCTTTTCCCTTTTCCCTATGTGTCTGTTTCTTTTCATTTTCGCATCTTGCTTTGTTTTCTTTCTTACCGATCTTTACTTCTTTCCCCTTCTTTTCCCTTTTCCCTATTCGTCTGTTTCTTCTCATTTTCGCATCTTGCTTTGTTTTCTTTCTTACCGATCTTTATTTCTGTCCCCTTCTTTCCCCTTTTCCCTATTTGTCTGTTTCTATTCATTTTCGCATCTTTCTTTGTTTTCTTTCTTTGCTTTCTTTACTTCTTTCTTATCTTACAGGTTTAGAGAGTACTTTATAGTTTTTGAGGCGGAAGTGGATTCTCTCTCTCTCTCTCTCTCTCTTCATTATCCTCCTTTACGGTTTTGTCTACCTATTTTTTTTTTTTGTTCCTTTCCCTCTCATGTCTTCTACTTTCGTTTGTTTTCCTTCTTTCTCTCTTTCGGTGTTGTTATTTTTATTTCTCTCTCTTCTTTCTCCTCCTTTACGCTTTTGCCTACCTATTTGTTTGTTCCTTTTCCTCTAATGTCTTCTACTTTCGTTTGCTCTCCTTTTTCATTCTTTCTGTGTTGTTATTTTTCTTTAGAATGAAGCGGTTTCGGGGTCTATACAACGTTTTTCTTCCTCCTTTCCCGTTCTGCCAATCTATCTTCTCATCTCTACCTCACATTTTAGTTTCTTGCTTTGTTTTAATTCATCTTTTTTCCCCTTCTTTTTTTTTTTTTTCTTCTCCGTGGTTTTTTTTTTTTTGAAGTCTAGATTCCTTTTACTCTTCATTCTTTTCCTCGTGTCTACTTTCTTTTTCTTGTCTTATCTCACTTCAAAGCTTTTCTTTCTTTAGTTTCTTCGTGGATTTGTTTCGAAGCCAAGCTACTATTTTTTTTTCTTTCTCCTTTCCCGTTTTGAATATCTTTGTGTGTTCGTTTTCGTTCACTAGTTTTTCCCTTTGTCTTCCTCCCTTCTCGTGGCTTTCGGATTTTCTCTATATTTTCTCTAATTTTCGCTCTTATCCCCACTCGTCTCTATTTTCATACATAATATTTTCTTTGATATTCTCTCTCTCTCTCTCTCTCTCTCTCTCTCTCTCTCTCTCTCTCTCTCTTTGTTTCCTTTTTTTCATTCTTTCATTCTTTTTTTTCTTTCCTTCCTTCCTTCCTTCCTTCCTTCCTTCTTTCTCTGTTTCTTCCTTCCTTTCTTCCTATATATTTATCTCCCTATCCATCTATCTATCTACCTATCTACCCATTTATCACACGGTAGGCTGGATTTTTTGCGTGTGTGTGTGTGTGTGTGTGTGCTTATCTGTCTACCTGTCTGTTTGCCTGTCTGTCTGCCTGTCTGTCTGTCTGTCTGCCTGTCTGTCACCTCCCCGCAGCGAATCAATGACCGAGAAGGGGGAACAGGAGAACAAAAAGGAGAGAGAGAGAGAGAGAGAGAGAGAGAGAGAGAGAGAGAGAGAGAGAGAGAGAGAGAGAGAGAGAGAGAGAGAGAGAGAGAGAGAGATTAGAAAGATAAAAACAAAACAATCTGACAATTTCCATCCATCGCCGAGTGACCCAAGACTACCTGAAGACCGCCTATCAACCCGGACTCTAGATTCTCTATAAAAGAGGATCAGAGATGAGCTCCAGGGGGCAGCATAAGCCAAGCAAGATGGCACCACTATAAACACCTGCCCGCGTCATAACGGGATGGGGCCGACCAACACGCCCCACCAAGAAAGTCTACCGGCAACATGGGAAGAACGGAACACGAAAAAAATAAACAAAAATAAATAAATAAACACAAAAAAAGGTCGCAGGTCGTGAGTTCATAATCCCCAAGAGCTTCAAGGTTATGCTGCGAGGCCTGACCAATTCCATCATAATAAAAAAACTGTATTTCCCGGAAGGTTATAAAGGCCAGGGGATCGATAAGAGTTTTAAAGGCGAGGCAAAAAAAGGGAAGAATAAAATGGTGCCAGTTTCGCTAAGGAGCAATCATAAAAAATAAAGTTGAAATGGGATAAAATTTTGCCCATTATGACGAGACGGCACGGGAAGGTGATAATGGGAGGAGGAGGAGGAGGAGGAGGAGGAGGAAAAGGACGAGGACGAAGAGGATGAGAACGAGTAGAAAGAAGAGGAGGAGGAGGACGAGGACGAGGAGGAGGAGGACGAGGAGGAGGAGGAAGAGGAAAAGGACGAGGACGAAGAGGATGAGAACGAGTAGATAGAAGAGGAGGAGGAGGAGGAGGACGAGGAGAGGGAAAAGACTGAGGACTAAAAAAAATAGATAAAAATAAAAAGAAGACGAACATGCTGGTAATAATGATGAAAGAGAAAGAAAAACAGAGATTACGAGATTGTTGAACAAGAGATTACAATATGGAAAAAATATATATAATGCACACAATAATAATGATGAAGACTGAAATGCACAATAATGACAATAAACAATAAACACAATAATGAACAACAACAACAACAAAAAGACCACACAATAGCACTTCCGTAGAGGTTGACGGTAAAGCCATGGGTAGTTTTATGAGCCTAGTAATAGTTTGACAAGGCTTCTGTACACCCACAATCAGTAAGGCTTTAATAGTGGTTGTGTTAGTATTTCCATGGGTAGTTTTATGAGCCTAGTGAGTAGTTTGACAAGGCTTCTTCTGTACACCCACAATCAGTAAGGCTTTAATAGTGGTTGTGTTAGTATTTCCATGGGTAGTTTTATGAGCCTAGTAATAGTTTGACAAGGCTTCTGTACACCCACTTTCAGTAAGGCTTTAATAGTGGATGTGTTAGTATTTCCATGGGTAGTTTTATGAGCCTAGTAATAGTTTGACAAGGCTTCTGTACAC